>NC_138528.1:31306082-31783582 GCF_964234715.1 Podarcis melisellensis | reverse complement strand
GATAGATAGATAGATAGATAGATAGATAGATAGATAGATGATAGATAGATAGATAGATATAGATATAGATAGATGATAGATAGATAGATAGATAGATAGATAGATAGATAGATGATAGATAGATAGATAGATAGATAGATAGATAGATAGATGATAGATAGATGAAAGATAGATAGATAGATAGATAGATAGATAGATAGATAGATAGATAGAGATAGATAGATGATAGATAGATAGATAGATAGATAGATATAGATATAGATAGATGATAGATAGATAGATAGATAGATAGATAGATAGATAGATGATAGATAGATGATAGATAGATAGATGATAGATAGATAGATAGATAGATAGATGATAGATAGATAGATAGATAGATAGATGATAGATAGAGGATAGATGATAGATAGATAGATAGATAGATGATAGATGATAGATAGATAGATAGATAGATAGATAGATAGATAGATGATAGATAGATAGATAGATAGATAGATAGATAGATAGATAGATAGATAGATAGATATAGATGATAGATAGATAGATGATAGATAGATGATAGATAGAGATATAGATAGATAGATAGATAGATAGATAGATAGATGATAGATAGATAGATAGATAGATAGATAGATAGATAGATAGATGATAGATAGATGATAGATTGATGATAGATAGATAGATGATGATGATAGATGATAGATGATAGATGATAGATAGATAGATAGATAGATAGATAGATAGATAGATAGATGATAGATAGATAGATAGATAGATAGATGATAGATTAGATAGATAGATAGATAGATAGATAGATAGATGATAGATAGATAGATAGATGATAGATAGATGATGATAGATAGATAGATATAGATAGATAGATAGATAGATAGATAGATAGATAGATAGATAGATAGAGATAGATAGATAGATATCTTCAGGGAAAGATTAACATGTTTATCTTTTGTTTTATGTAGTAAATAAGAGTTCACGAAGTGGGGCAGGTCTGGGATCCTTTACGCATTATCCCAGTTGCATGGAATAGCTTTTCCATGAGCATGTCTTGTGTGGCTGGGGTAATGTTCAAATCAACAATTGCCTGTCATACTGTACCTTGACTTTACCTGACACTTCCTGCTTCCCCAGCAAGCCTCAAACAGCCACAAAGCAGGATATTACCTTGCTAGTAGGAAAGGTACAGGTTCCATGGGAAACATCAACTGAAACGGTACCCAAACTTTGCAAGAACCAACCACAGAAAAGCAGCTGCCACACAATTGGAGTAAGGTGTGGATACAGATCTGGGGTAATAGGGTTTGGGGGTGCAAGGGCACCTGTAACTGCTAGAGTTAGTGAATGTTAGAAATTAATAAATGATACCATTTAGAAGATAATATGTGAAGTAATGAAGGGAAGATGCCAGGACCTCACCTGACATAGAAGTCATTAAGAATGACAAAAGGTGCTGGAACCAAAGCATTAACCTATCAATGGAAACCATCAACTAGGCCGGAGGTTCTGCCATTGAGGAACAGGCCCCTCTTGAGATGTAATGCTCTGAACTCTCTCCCAAGTAGAGCCAGGTGCAAATATGGGTAGAGTAAACCATACTGAAGTCACTTCTTCATTTCCCAAAAGAAACGCAACGCTGAGTGAGTGCCTGGGACCCCCGTGGAATATTGCTCCCTGCTCAGCAGAGATTGAGTGTGAAACCTTTGTTTCAGTATAAAAGATTCCCCAATCTGTGGTTTTTTAAGCCTTGTGAGGAAGGAACTTGAGAATCATAATGCTAAGTTGCTCTTCTTTTGAAGGTAATCTATTTTGAAACAAAAAAAATCCCCACATACACTTCAGTGCTAACATGTTGCATTATCACTTTTCCCTAGACACCAAATATGTGATTTATTTTGTTGACAAATGTTTATTCTTGCTGCAGCTAAACATTTCCTTCCTAGAAACCCACATATGTCTAACAGTGACTTCCAAACATAGCACATAATGAAAAGTCAAACCAAACTGAACTAAAAATTCAGCATTCAGCAAGTAATATGCGAGAAAATGTCTCAGGAGGAGAGATTATCTGATATAGCTAATTCAATAGGTCCTCTAAAAAAGTACACAATGCCCTCCAAGTCTTTGCAACATGGTCAAATGTTCTGGTTTTAGACAATTTAATGTAATGTAATAAAAATATAACTGGAAGATAATAGAAAAAATGCAGCTGAACACAGGAAAGTTCTGCTGCTATTGTTAGAACATGCACTGGTTGCAAGTTTGTGCACAAGAAGAAACACAGTACTTCTCATGGATCCCAAGTGTTAAAAAGCAAAAGTTAAGAATTTTCCTTGTACTGCCTACTTTGAATGTGTCTATCACTACCAGTTTGGTCTAAAATTGACCACTTATAAATGCCATCTCCAACTCCTCGAAGGATTCCATCAACGGAGTCTCCCAAAAAAATTACACGGGCGAACTAATACCAGTGTACTGAAAGAAGCAAAGATCACCAGTATCGAAGCAATGATTCTTCAACATCAACTTCGTTGGACTGGTCATGTTGTGTGGATGCCTGATTAGCGTCTTCCAAAGCAACTACTCTATTCTGAATTTAAATATGGAAAGTGTATTGCTGGTGGTCAACAAAAGAGGTTTAAAGACTGTCTCAAGGCAAATCTAAAAAAAAATATAGTATAAACACCAACAACTGGGAAACACTGGCCTGTGAGCTGTCCAGTTGGAGAACAGCCTTTACCAAAGGTGTCATGGACTTTAAAGACACTCGAACTCAGGATGAAAGGGAGAAACGAGCTAAGAGGAAGGCATGTTTGGCAAACCCTCACCGTATTCAGCTCCAGCCTAGAAACCTATGCCCCCATTGTGGAAGGACATGTGGATCCAGAATTGGTCTCCACAGTCACAGACTCACTTTTAAAACTATGTTTATGGAAGACAATCTTACTCGGCTACGAGTGATCACCAAAGAAGAAGAAGAAGGTCTAAAATTATGCCTGATAGAAGTCAGGGATTTAAAGAGTTGTAGGTCCAAACTAGATGTGATACCATTCACACAAAGAGTATATAAGGGGATTTAGCCTGTTGGCCTCTGCGGTGGTCCCAGTTCAGAACCACCGTCCCTCTCAGTGACTACCATATACATCGGAAGTAAGCGTCCATGAGGAAAACATTTGTATGGTGTGCTGTGCACACAGATTTCCTTCATGAAAGAAAAACATTGCACCATCCATCTGAAGTGTAGATAATTTAGTTAACTGCTTAAAAGTTTGAAAGCACAGTGGTGCATATGGGCAATTAAAGAAACAACATTGTGGTCACGATAGTTGATTATAAACAGTTATTTTCTTTGGGAATCTTGAGTCACTGTAACCATCTATACTATTATGGATAGAATGGATCCAGAAATCTCACTACTAAAACAATAAAAGTTGCTTTAATGGCTCATTCCAAAAAGTGAGTCATATGCATTAACAGCTCCCCAAGCCTCCTGATTTCACTAACTAATTTGTTCCCTATTGAACTTCATCTTATTGCAATGTTCAGTAACATTATGAAAGCTAAAATCCATCAAAACTGAAGTGCTTGCGTGCCATGGATATATAAAAAGATATAAAGGCTTCCTAAAATGTAAAACTGTTAGTACATACGTAGAAAATGGGAAGGTACTGTGAGAATAAGCCCTTAAAAGTACAGCATAATAGATTTTGAGACAGGAATCAAAACATCAGGAAATGTATTCAAATGAGAAGAATAAGGTAGACAAATTTTGCCAACTGAAGGCAAAGTCAGAAATAGAATCATATTCCAGGAAATTGGGGGATCACTCATTTTCTAGAAAATGATGGATTCTTTGCATTGGTATATACGGTGGTCTCCAGAGAACCTTTGATAGTAGGTATGCAATTACTGAAGTACAACCTTCTGCAGTTTAATAAACTGGAAATTGCATTTTTAACCTTGGCTGATATTGCATGAGAGGTCTATCATCTTTTCATCCCATCTGGTGCAGAACAGTAAATTAAATTGATCCCCCCAAAATGAAATTTATTATCTCCAAGTATTTCTTTCTTTCCCCCCCCCCCTTTGAACTGTGCACTGGACTGTAGCCAAAATTCCACATAATGAGAAAACATTGAAATACATCTTAAGCAGAACAGTATGTGCTGTCCTTTCACACAGGATTCCAGTAGAGAAGCTGCTCAGTTTGCTGACCAGATAGAGAAAAATGCCAAAGGGTCTCAGGCAAAATGCTGATTGCAATGAAATGCAGATGATGAAGCTCTCCTTTTGATTTGCATACCCTTCTCCGACTAATGGTAAAGATCCCTGAATACCATCTGACATTTTCAAGGCTATGGACATATCTAATTGTGATGGAAGGGGAATAAGAGAAAGGTGTGCTGGTTTATTTGGGCATTATCATCAGCCGCTACATTATACAAAATACATGCTGCCATGCGTGAAAGGAAGCTGAGTGGAATATAAGTGCATTTAAACCAAAATAATTGACTGCTACTTGCAAGGTTGGAGGAAACAAATCTCCAAAATGACATCAAGACAAGAATAAAGTTTCACGGATAGAAACCCAACAGGTTTGGTGGCAGCAAAATGGCTGCAGTTTTGCTCTTGCTACAGCCATTTGGGACCCAGTGAATGAAAGTTGTGAAGCAGCAACATTAATAGGTTTGCACTAAAAGAGCCAGTATGGTGGTGTGGTTAAGAGCTGTAGACTCGTAATCTGGTGAACTAGGTTCGCGTCTCCGCTCCTCCACATGCAGCTGCTGGGTGACCTTGGGCTAGTCACACTTCTCTGAAGTCTCTCAGCCCCACTCACCTCACAGAGTGTTTGTTGTGGGGGAGGAAGGGGAAAGGAGATTGTTAGCCGCTTTGAGATTCTTTAGGGTAGTGATAAAGCGGGATATCAAATCCATAATCTTCTCTTCTCTTCTTCTTCTAAAAAGCAAAATGCAATGAGGACATTGTGCCAGTGAAATGGACACTGTTGCTGGAACAGATTCCCCATGCAGCCCTTTGAACAACTCTGAAATCTGCCCCAGAGGGTTGGGTGACGCCCCAGAGCAGTTTTGGGGAATGAAGCTGCAAGGAGAGGAGAGTGTCAGGTGTCGTCAGCCCATGAGTTTATTTTTTGTTGAAGTATCAATAATTTATTATTATCTTCTGTCACTTTTCCTCTTTCACAAATACTGGGGATGGTGAGTAAAAGTGGTGGTGAGTAAAAGTGAAGGCAAGGTGTGTTTGTGTGTGTGCCTGTGTGTCTGTGTGCTATTGACTAGGAGCAACCATGCACAAGCTTTTCAAGCTGCCATTATGTGCTTGGGTGATTGGATGAAATGGATTGAGCTTTTTTTTCTATTGTCCTTCATAATTACTCACATGCTGCTTTTATTGATTATTTGAGACAGTCTGATTCATTCCATAGCCATTGTCTAACAATCATGCAGGCGTAATGGGTTTTGTTATGTAGGGTGGCCAGCAAACATGGTCCTCTGGATTTGACATTTGTAGGTGAAACCAGAGCTTTTGTCTTCTGAATTGGGTTCAGTATTTTGTTATCTTTTGAAAGCTTTTTGTTCGCTTGCGGGGTCTCTTTCAGTGTAAAGGTGTCCATTTTTATTTTTTTATAGTACTGTGAGTGATTTCCTCTTTTCTTATAAACTATCATGCTGGGAAAGGTGGCCTCTTAGGTGCATCTCTTTCAGAATAATTCTGAAGGCAGAATCAGTGCTATGAATGGCCTTGTACCTTGCCTAAATAATGTTCACATGGGCATTGTAAATTATGAATGGATGCTATCATACCTGAATGGCAGACCCTGTGTCTCAGTACGTGTGTGGGTTTGTCTGCATGGCAACTACCTACGCTATTGGCTAGGCATTGTTATGTGCATCTGAAAGCTTGGGGGGTGAAGGACAATTCAGTAAAAAAAATTCAGAACTCCCAAGGAATGGGAAGGCAATTGTTCTAGCTATAAGTGGTAGTGGTTTTACATGCTGAAGATCCTAGGTTTAACGCCCTGCATAAATGACTAGGCCTTTTTTTTTTCTTGACTCACTGACATCATTTGGTCACATGGCAAGACACTGATAACTTAAATAGGTAGGCTACATAGATAAAATGCATGAAGAGAAACTCTTCTTTTTCCCACACAGAATACAGAAGTCTATAAACGCCCCAGATGTTTGACCTTGTACAGCTACCAGATATAAAAATCTAGAGAATCTGGAGGGGCTAAACTAAACTCCACTCTACTGTTTGCTACATGTTGTGATTGGCAGAAAGGGGAACCAAGTGCTCAGTATGTTTGATGGGCTGGAAAATGAAGAGCTTGGCCCCTGAACGTGTTGGGTACTATTGCTGGCTCTCATGTCAATCTCCAGACGCTGAAAGAAGCGATCTCACATCCAAACCCATTCTTCTTATTCTTAAGTTAGAATACATGCCTTATTATAGTCAGGAGAAACTAAGATGCCTCAAATAAGAGATAATGACATTTTATGTGGGAAAGTAGCACAAAGAATAGAAGCCTGGCATTATGATTCTTTGATTCTATGGTTTGAATTTTAAACACATTGCTTTTCTACCCCAAAACGGCCTATGTTTTCAGGTGAGCAGCAATCTCATTTACATTGCAAACTGTCTCTCTCTTATCTATTTTTTGGTTTTATATGCCTGAAGGAATTAAGGACACCAAAAGTTATTCCCATTTGTTTATTTCATAATGAAAAAACAAGTTGTTGGCTTCCAAATAACTGTCTTTTGCAGCTGTTGCAAGTCAATGTAGACAGTGGCGGAGCTTCATGCTCTGGCACTGGGGGGCGGAGAGCAGGCAGGGGCAGGGCTGGCATGTGTCCTGGGGGTGTGGTGAGCTGCCCATAGGGGCATGGTGCCCAGTGCGGGTGGGGAGGCAGCCACGATGGCACCCCATTGGGATCGCACTGCCGGGGGCTGTGTGCTCCCCCTGCACTCCTCTTCTTCTGCAGTGGCGTAGCGTGGGGGGTGCCGGGCGCAACATCTGGGGGTTAGGGTTAGGGGGCACAAATCCACGGGTTAGGGGGTGCAAATTACCTGCCTTGCCACGGGTGCTGACAACCCACACTACGCCACTGTTCTTCTGCCAGTGAATGCAGACACGGTTGAGCTAGATGGACCAATGATTTGACTCAGGAGAAGTCAACTTCCTATGCTACTACGTTCCATCATTCCAAAGTAAAGCATCCTTCAAAGGCCTTCAGCATTCCCCTCTTTCCTCTTCCCTTCATTTAAAAGTGTGCTGTAGTCCAAATAATCCTTGTGTTGCTTCCTGCTACCCCCAAACAATTTCCATGTTACACTGAACCAGGGATGGGGAAGAGCCAGTAGCGTAGCGTGGGGGGTGCAGGGGGGGCCGGCCGCACCGGCCGCAACATCTGGGGGGCGCACTCGCACTCGCAACTCTCTGCCCCTACCTGGCTCACTCACTCTCTCTCAGTTAGGGGGCGCAAATTACTTGCCTTGCCCCGGGTGCTGACAACCCACGCTACGCCACTGGGAAGAGCCACATCTCAGTCACAGGAGAAATCCCCAGCATATCCAGGTAGGACTGGAAATGTCCCCTTTCTGAAACCCTAGAGTGCCACAGACAGTCAGTGGCTACATCTGCACACCACACTAAGCAAAACCATAGCTTAGCTTGAAGCTGCTAATGTGGTGGCTCCTGAGGTGGACATCACAGCCACTTTGTTCCTTCCCAGGCTTTTTAGGTCAGCTTTTGCCAGCAGCTAAGCCAAGATTTGACTTGGCATGTCAATTCATGGGTCTGATTAAGGTCTCTCCTCCTTAACAACACCATACTTTGCCCTATGGTTACAGGGCATGGTCAGAAGGAGAGACCTTAACCATGGGCGGATCAACACTCATCATTTTTAAGAAAAGGTTAAGGAATTGTTTTGATCATGTAGATGGACTCATTATATCCCACTTTTTACATTCCTAATGCATTATTACCTTGTCTTTTTTATAGCTTAATTTCTAATTGTTTTATGCTGCTGTATCAGTGAAACACTACTCATGTAGCACTTTACCTTTTTTTCTGCATTCAAACTCCGCCCCACTCCAGTGGTATTCAAGGGGCAGTGTTCAGTTCACATAACAAAGGACACAGAGTGAGGGAGGGAGGAAGAATGAAAATGCTACACCAGAGTGCGGAACAGAGCAACCAGCAACCAGCAGGGAAAGAAACAGCGTTTTGGATAATGGTGTGGCTGCGTATTACTTACATTCCATGGAAAAAACAAGGTAAAAATGTTTTAATAACAAGTATGCCCTGTGATGTTTTAGAATGACATATCTAATATTGTTCTAATAGGGTGAAATAATGTTAAACAGGTCACTGTAGATCCAGTCCATGATCCCAAGTTCAGATGACATGCTAAGGCAAAGCTTGGCTTAGCCATGGTCCTGTGTTGACCCAACAGGTCTGGGGAGAAGCAGAGCAGGTGCTCTCTAGGAACCAGAATGTTGATGTGGTCATCATAAACCAGGGGATTACAAATCACATCATGTTTTGGATTACAGATCACATCATTCCTGGCTATTGGCTATGCCAGCTAGGACTGATGGGTGCCATAGTCCTCAAAATCTGGAGGGCACCACATTGGCTACCCCTGTAGTGAGCTTACGATGATGTAGAAATCAGGACAGTATAGACAATAGTGAGCTAGATGGATCAATGGTCTGCCTCAGTACATATAAGGCATGTTTCTATGATGCTGACATGTCATTGATGTTGACTGTGTTCAAACGATATTCAACAGCTTTGTGATGTACCCCAATAAATTCTCAGGATTTAAGGCAGCAGAAGTGGTGCAATCTTAAGCCTTTACAAACGATCCAAGCTTGCATCAAAAAGGAAGAGGCTATGATATGAATTTGGGCCTTCTCTTACTCCTCCAGCCATGTTGCGACATCTGCTAGAAACAGTGTGAATGACAGCAGATTTTCCATACTTGCCACAGAACACGTTTCATGGATTTTGTAAAAGATTAAAAGCACCTAATTTCATGGAGTGGATTCAGATGAGCTCCTTTCAAGAAAAAGATAGCAACCATACATTTGTTCAAGAGGAGGACGGAACAAATGTGTACACTTTGCTATGCAAGCATTTTCAAATTAAGAGTCTGTTTACTATTAATGGAATTATTAAAATGATTTAAAGTTGGGTAGAAATATTAAATCAGAGCAAGTTCATGGTTAGAATATTATTAACATTTATTGCACAATTTGATGATTACCTTCGTTGTGGGTTTGCCCTTTGCATAAAAAAGGGGCTCAGAGTATCTTTGCAGGGGCAGAGGCTGGCAGGGAGGGAGGGATTATTATGAATATTGCAAATTCGCACTCCTTTAATATATTGATTGCATCCTCAAATTGGTTTGCAGGCAGTGGTCAGCACAAATTCATTTTATGCACTTTTCAAATGTTTACTGCAGTTTGGAGGACATAGGTAATGAACTAACAACAGATAACCGCCAAAAAAAGCCAATGAGAATATGTCTGCTGTTACAGATGAGAATTATTAGGGATTCCTGTACACGTTTGGGTAAAAGGTAAATGTAAAGGACCCCTGGATGGTTAAGTCCAGTCAAAGGCGACTATGGGGTGCGGCGCTTATCTTGCTTCAGGCCGAGGAAGCTGGTGTTTGTTCACAGACAGCTTTCTGGGTCATGTGGCCAGCATGACTAAACCGCTACTAGTGCATAGAGAACCATGACGAGTGCCAGAGCGCACGGAAACGCCATTTCCTTCCCGCCGCAACAATACCTATTACTGGTGCTGTAACTCTCCAATGGTTAGACTTTACCCCTAAAGGTGCACTCCTCCAGTGAGAGCCAGTGTGGTGTAGTGGTTAAGAGCGGTGGACTCGTAATCTGCGGAACCCTCCACGTGCAGCTGCTGGGTGACCTTGGGCCAGTCACACTTCTCTGAAGTCTCACAGCCCAACTCACCACACAGTGTTTGTTGTGGGGGAGGAAGGGAAAGGAGAATGTTAGCCGCTTTGAGACTCCTTAGGGTAGTGATAAAGTGGGATATCAAATCCAAACTCCTCCTCCTCCTCCTCTTCTTCTTCCTCTTCTTCTTCTTCTTCTTCTTCTTCTTCTTCTTCTTCTTCTTCTTCTTCTTCTTCCTCTTCTTAACTGCTAGGTTGGCAGAAGCTGAGACAGAGCAATGGGAGCTCACCCTGTCCCGCGGATTCAAACCACCGACCTTCCGATTGGCAAGCCCAAGAGGCTCAGTGGTTTAGACCACAGTGCCACCCAGTTCTCTTGCAATGAAAGTTACTGGATACTTAACAGCATTTTTAGTAGTGTTTCCACACAACAGTTTATTATGGACTTGGTGCTGCTTGTGCGTGCAAGCTTTTCTCTTCCTTTCTTATTTGCAGTATCCATGTTGTCCTCACCAAATACCATCCCACATTATTTTCTTATTTAATCCAGATCTACCATTTCTGCAGAAAATCAGATGAGGAAGAAAAAAACACAAATAAATGCTGACATGGGAAATTGGGATTCAATGGAGAGGAAAACAGAACTTGACATTTCAATGAGGACAACATTGGGAAGATGCTGGTAACACAACAAACTGCCATGTGCATGAAAGGGTTAACCTGAGCCCTGAGGCCAAGTTGCCAGTGGGTGTGGCTTAGTAGGCACCCAACAGCTTTTGCTTCCCTGGGACCAAAGTACTCGAGCAATACATAGTAACGTCAAAACGAGAGTACACAGGATGAACCATGCTTTGGTGAAAATTTTAATAAGAGAGCATAAGCATTCTTAAATAACCTGGATCTGCTTTGCAAAAGACCAATAAGCCCGAACAACTGAAACTGACCACATAAATTATTTTCCCCAGGGGGATTGACGAGCTATTACTACTGTTGGAAGTTTGATTGGGCTTGGTTCATTATGAATGTACAAATGGACAAATTATATGTCTTAAAAGAAAAAAATTATGCATATATTCTCAGGGGCAAGACTTGACGTGCTTCTTGTCGGAAAATATTGAGGCAGATCATTGTATGCTGAATGGCGAGAAAGGGCTTGCTTCTTTATTTAGAAGATTTATTTTACAGCTGCTAACAATAATTAAAAGTACAATAAAAACAGCAATTAAGGCCAAGGGGTTGTGGCACAAAGAACATAATTGGCAACCAAACACCCTCCACACATTGACTTCATTGGAAGACTAGATAGGATAGTCCTAAAGGAAAAAGAACAATTACTAAACAAGGACAATGAACCTTAAAAAGTCTTCTTTTGATACTACAATACACCAATACTCTTGTTTTTTGTTTCTTTGTTATGTGCTATGTACTGTTTTATACTGTACCAGCATTTTTATATCAAAACTGAAATAATACATTCCTGGGGCAGGGGGAGTGAACACCAAGGATGTGCCCATCCAGATCCAGATGTGCCCTTCCCACAAACAAACTGAGTCTTTATGTTTTCAGAAGAGTCTTTGATCTTGTGGAGGCATCTGCTAATGAAAGGTAAGCATTCTTTTTTACAGGTTCTCCCTTCCTCCTGTAGCCCCACCCCAGGCCACCCTCCATGCTGTTCTCCAAAACAAACAAAGTACGTCTTCACATGGCACAAATCCAAAGAAGTCCACCTAACATATAAATCAACCATGGGATTCGCTCCCACGAGGGGTGGCAATGGCCACCCACGTGGATGGTGTTAAAAAGAGGATTGGATAAATTCATGGAAGGGAATTTTTTTTTTTAATAAAAAAATTAAAATGTCCAGTAGCACCTTAGAGACCAACTAAGTTTGTTCTGGCTATAAGCTTTCATGTGCATACACACTTCTTCAGATACTTCAGATACTTCTTCAGATATTTATTTTTAATTATTGAATTTCTATCCTGTCCTTCATCCGAGGATCACAAGGTGGTTTACAATGTAAAAACACAAAAACACATAACATAGTAACAACCAAAACAAACACAATTTATAAGGCCATAGATGAGAGACAAGCACAATTTATAAGGCCATAGATGAGAGACAAACACAATTTATAAGGCCATAGATGATTTGATTGTTAGGATATTTCCGTTCCACCTTAAAAGGGAGCAGGCTATGTGAGTCACAGAGTCTGCGTATTTCCTGTTCACAGGATGTTTATGTTTTCTATTGCTTTCGTTTCTCTCTGTGCCTGAGCAGACCGAAGCAGGCAGTCATGTTTTTTCTTTGTTCTGACCAACGCTGAATAAACTTGTAAATATGCTCTCCTGCTATGCATCTTTCGCTGTGTATTATCTGCTGATAGAGCATGCATCAGTTCTGGAATGTGGAAGGCTATTTTCTGGAACTCGTGTCGCTAATTGCTGATACTGTATCTACGGGAGATCGATGGATGTCCAGAGTCGACATGGAGGCAGTGATGGCCTTTGTCTCCCTGGCAGTATCCCAACAGTTCTTATCTTCATATAGAACAGATTGGAGCGAGGGTGCAGCAAGGGGCTCAAGAGGGAAGTGGGAGACAGTGTCTTGTCCTCCTGTTTGTTAGTGGAGGTGTCTGCTGGATTCAAAGCCCTTCTGCAAAAGAAATGATGCTCTTTGATTCAACCTATACAATAAGAACGTACAGAGTGGCCAAATTTAGACCAACAGGGATAATAATAATAATAATAATAATAATAATAATAATAATAATAATAATTTATTATTTATACCCCGCCCATCTGGCTGGGCCCCCCCAGCCACTCTGGGCGGCTTCCATAGAAACCAGGAAACACTAAAATATCATACATTAAAAACTGTTAGGATGCTCCAGTTCTGGATTTCCTGCATCCAGCAGAGTTTTGGACTAGATAACCTATAAGCCTCCTCCAACCTTATGGTATGTGGGATGCGGGTGGCGCTGTGGTCTAAACCACTGAGCCTCTTGGGCTTGCCAGTCAGAAGGTCGGCGGTTCGAATCCCCATGACAGGGTGAGCTCCCGTTGCTTGGTCCCTGCTCCTGCCAACTAAGCAGTTCGAAAGCACGTCAAAGTGCAAGTAGATAAATAGGTACGGCTGTGGTGGGAAGGTAAACGGCAATTCTGTGCACTGCTCTGGTTTCACCAGAAGCAGCTTAGTCATGTTGGCCACATCACTCGGAAAAACTATCTGCAGACTATCTGCGCCGCAAGCCCAGAGACATCTGCAACTGGACTTAACCATAACATTAAAAAAGGTAAAAGGCCCCTCACAGTTAAGTCCAGTCGCAGACGTCTCTGGGGTTGCGGTGCTCATCTCACTTTACTGGTATCATTGTCATCAGTGCTATTTGTGCACATGTCCTTGATGACACATTTAAGCCATAAAGCCACAAAGCCACAATCAAAGATATCTGTGCTGGAATTCAGTTTATTCCCTTTTTAAAAAACCAAAAAAACCCCAAAATGATTAAATCCTACAGCTGGTAACACATTCAGGGACTGACTTGCTAAACAAACATTAACAAGGCTTGTCAAAGCAATTTATCGAGCATCATGGCAATTCCCCTCCTTCCTATTTCTATGAACTACTTTTGAAAACTTGTTATGCTAAGCTGATGTGTGATAAGAAATGTTGAGTGGCAACCAGGATATCAGTGCTTTCCTGGATGCTAATGGCTTTAGCACAGTGGAAGAATTGCTTTTCATTGACTAATAGGATACATTTGCTACCTCAACACCAGGCAATGACAAGGAATATTAGCATGTTAATGGAACTTTGCACCCTAAGGCTCTGGCTAATCAGATTTTAAGAATATATTAGCTATTAATAAGCCCTGATGGACAGGATTCATTAGCATGTTAATGATACCTTGATAATAACCTACGGTTATTGTAGCCAGCACTAAAATCAGCAGGACTGCATACAGTTAAACAGTGGCCACAAGGAACTCAGCTAAGCAAATACTACAAATTCACACAAAAAAAGGCCAAAAGGGATTTGAAAGAGACCTGGAGTCAGAAAAAATCACCTCTTTTTTATTCACAGAATGATCAACTGCAAAGGAAAACAGAGCATTTGTAAGGAACCTGTGTGTTTTTCTTAGGGCGGAGGATGAATTTGGGTACTGCTGCTGGATTTTACGTTTTCAAAAATGGAGGCTCAGCCATTCTTTCTTTATTTGACCCAACAATCTTAAGTGCAACCTGAAATCTGCACAGCAACTCTTATTGCTCAATTTTGTTTTATGTACTTGAAATAATAGTAAGTTTAGACCAACAAGAACATAAATACTGCATATATTTCAACTTTTTACCAAATTTGGTTTTTTTGGGATTTTTGGCAAGGGGCAGGGGTGGACTGCCCTGGCCTCAGCTTTTCCAGAAATGTTACATTTCTGCAATCCTATATGCACACTTACCTTGGAGGATACCTAAGCATGTATAGGATTGCACTGTAAGGTTGCCACCATAAAGGTGAGCCAGGGGAGGGGGAGGGAACCAAAGGCCAGTGAACCATCACATCTAACACCCTATCAGGCTCTCACTGGCCAGATGGAAGTGAGGGTTCCCCCAGCACACACCCTTGTCAGCCCTACCAATGTTGACACACCAGCATCAGTAGGACAAGGGATGCAGTGGCTTCTATAGCAGGGAAATTCACCAAAAACTACACTTCCGACATCGGTTGCCATACGTCCAGATCTTCCCGGACATTTCCACCTGGACACTATTTGCAAGGGCAGAATACTGGCTACGTCTGGGAAATTCTGGATGTATGGCAACCTTAGCATATTACCAAGGTCCGGCCCTGCTTGGAGCTCTCTCTTTGCCCACAGAGAGGAAGGGTCAGTGCTTTCTATGGCTTCTTGGATGGTCTCTCAAGGACTATAGGACTGCAGGTCTCATCTGTGGAAAGAGGAAAAAAGTGGACACCTCTGTTTAATGTCTCCTGAAAGCTGACAGAAACATTTCAATGGTGGAAACTAAATGAGGGTGCTGTCAACAGCCCCTGGCTGGTTGCCCAGGAAAGCATAAAGACAAGGAAATGTTTCTTACAGACCTTTCTTATTTCAAACTATAGAGAGAGAGGCTATAGAGAGGCTCTTGGATAATGGCGTTGTCCCGAGTGAATCTCCACCTCCCTTCTCTCCCACTTCCTCATTCGTTGTCATCATCAACTCCTCTATGGGTGCTGCTACGTCCTCTCTGTCTTTGAGCTCTTTGCTCTCCTACTTTTAAGGCTCACGGGTTCTGGGAGATGGTGAGTCTGGAATGCTTTCTACTGACAACATGTTAGCCAGCTGCTGCTCCAACTCTGCCTACTACTCCTCTCCCATTATTTCCCAACTTTTACCCTCATCTGCCTTTGAGCTGGAACCTCCTGAAAACCCGTGTTCTAAATCTATACTGTCTTCCTCTTCCTCTTCCCTGGAAGGGTCAGGATGGGGAGGCGATCTCCACCACTCCTCCTCCTCTGGCCAGCCCCTGACATCAACAAGAGTCCTATTTTGCAGCAGGAGGTGAGATTATATGTGCTTATCTGTGTTCCTCTACCATTTTTCATTTCTTTCCTCCTGGGTCTGATTTATTGTCCATTTATAGCCTGAAGCTAACAGATTGTTATTTATGCACACATATGTCACACTGAAATAGAGTTAACAGATTTGTGTCCAAATACTGAAAATTTTGGTACCCTAGGCCACGGCATATTTGCAGCTATAAATCAAGAATATAAGTGGGGAAATAGAACAATATAGTAATTCAGTTAAAAGGGAGTGTCGTGGCACTGAATCCAGTAAAATAAATATTTAAAATACAGTGCATGCAATTCAACTGTTTTGTTGCCAAAAGATTTCTGGAAGGTATACATTGGTTTATCACATGGAGGAACAAACAATGTAATATAGCTATCATACAGGCATCCCCCCCCTTACTCACACATGACTGTGTATGACGCAGCACTGGAAAATACTTAAATAATCCAATTCATACAGGGAAAGGGCAGGAGAGAGCAGGAAAGTCCTCATGAGACCTTCCCCAGAGCCTGAAGAAGATGTTGGTGAGGGTGGAGGAATCCCTGAAGAGACCAGAGGCTCAGCGAGGCTTTGTTTATGCTGCTCAGCCTCCCCGACTAACAGCTGTTTTTTGGGGTGGTGCAACAGCCACAGCCGCTTTCCCACATGCCCTGCTGGCCTCAGAGCTTCCATTCTGATTGAGGATATTTTTTGATACAGCATTTTTGGTATGGATTGAAGAGAGGGGAGCAGAGAGGGCACTTAAAAGGGTGTTCAGAGGGTGCTACTCACTTTACGTGATTTCACTTATGCATGCAGGGGCCAGGAACGTAACCCCCGCATAAGTGGGGAGTCACCTGTATTCAATATGTATATTATTTAACAAAATTCTTGAGACACGGAAACAGACATATGAAAGTTGATGGAGATAGATTTGGAAGAGAGATTATTACTCTCTCGCAGCAGAGTTAAGCACAATGGTGATTATTCCAAGCACATTAAAACTTGGTTAGATTTTAGAGAAAGACATTTGTAAAACAAAACAAAAAGTCAAGGACAAACAAATATGGCTGAGCGTCACATACTCCCAGAAACCCCGAGGGCCCAGGCTGCCTGTGGCTCAGAAACTGACAGCTATTTTACCACCCCCCATTTCTGTTTGTTTGTTTGTTTTTGCCTTTATTCATGATTTGTGTCCACTACCCCCAGGTTTGATGTCAGATGACAATCTGAGTCATAATCATGCACCAACCAGTATCTTGGGGGAAAGCACTTATATCATGATATACTCCTATTCTCTGGTATCCACATGACTACAAATTACACCTGAGTAAATTAATTTGTTAATGATATGCCTCCAGTGTCATTTCAGGAAAACCTGTACCAGTGCTTCTGAAGCAGTGCATTGTAAATAATCCCCTAAATGAAGGAAAGACTTCAAGCATGTCTTTATGTGATGGAGACTAATAATAAACTATGATTGTAAGAAAGAAGAAGAAGAAGAAGAGTTTGGATTTGATATCCCGCCTTTCACTCCCTTTAAGGAGTCTCAAAGCGGCTAACATTCTCCTTTCCCTTCCTCCCCCACAACAAACACTCTGTGAGGTGAGTGGGGCTGAGAGACTTCAGAGAAGTGTGACTGGCCCAAGGTCACCCAGCAGCTGCATGTGGAGGAGCGGAGACGCGAACCCGGTTCCCCAGATTAGGAGACTACCGCTCTTAACTACTACACCACACGCCCAAGATCCATCACTGGGAAGGAGCCAATTTGCATCTAGGTAAGACTGTAGCATGTGCTTAACGGTTAAGTGTTGCAGGATGTTAATGAACAAATTGGAGCTTCAGACACTTGTGACTCCTCCACAAAAGTAAGAGTTGAGTACAAGGTCACTCTGAACACAAAGGACACAGATCCGATCAGAAAAAGAGGCTAAAAGAACCATTTTTTTTCCGTTATGCAATGCAGACAAAGTCTAATGCAAACTGGTCTTTTTGCTGTATTGTGAAGAAGAGGTGTCCTTGTTCAAAATGCTTGAAACATTTCCTAAATTTTGCAGTTGAGCTCCTATGCCTGTGCTGTAATTCCTATTGACTGAAATCACAAATAGGCAGGTCCATTAATCTAGCCACTTAAGCATGCGCATTTCACAGCAGTGCTTGTATATTTTGCCACTTAAATTCTTCTTCTCTTTATGTCCGAGTTCAAAGCAAAGTATGAATTGGCTGTCCCCTGACTGAAGCAAGTTCAGTTACTGTTGCTGCAATCACTGACTTAGAATGTGTTTCACACCCAAGGATGCTTCTTAGAATACCATTTATAGGAAAACACAATCTGCCCCTGAGAAAAATGGCTGCAAAAGGTCATTTTCACTCTTCTTTCTTCAAGGTTACTTACACCCTGGAATCCCCTGTATTTATTCTTAATAAAGACTGGACATCTATACATGCCACCAAACAGGTATAGTAAGTCTTATTTTTTATTCTGCTCAACCTTGTTCATCCTTCCTTTTTTAGGCCATGAATGGAAGCTGCGATGATCAGAACGTAATGCATAATTCCAAAGTCTTATTTTATGTTAGGCAGATTACCCTGTACAATGTTAGTTCACTTGCTAGAATTTCAGTTGTTAATTCTTCTACTACATTCAACACTTGCAGAGAAATAATAAAAAGTTCCCTTTTAAAAATATCAATTCTATCCTTCATATACTAAAGAGTACTTTTATTGGTTCTATAATTTTACCTTGAAGGCAGCAATGCTGGAGAAGAAATTTGAGGGGGAAGCCTCTTATTTCCTTCTACACTGAAAGAGGGAGAATGAAAAGCAAAGAGATCAATGTTCTTGATTCAGCCAATTCTGTTCCCTTGTTTTCCCACCATTGTTCATTCATTTTCTTCCAGTTATATGGTGTCGCGGTTCAGTTCAGGGGCAATCGAAGTCCCAGCAGGGGACGTCAGGACCAGGGGCAAGATGGTGGAGTGGGAGCAGGAACGAGAGTCCGGAAGTCAGGAAGCCAAGAATCCGAGGGTCAGAAAGCAAGGAATCACGAAGACAAAGAAGACAAAGATGAAGAAGAAGACGACGAAGACGACGACGAAGAAGAAGAGGTTCAAGGATCAGGAAGCAAGAAGCCAAACGCAGCAAGGCAGGAAGCGTGTTGCTGTGGTAAAGAGCCGGAGGGAAATGCTAACCTTAAATCCTTTCCCAGCTCTTGCCACCAGGTGCTGTGAGTTACCAATCGGCCTCACCTGTGAGGCCACGCCTTGCCTCTTCAGAACAAACTTAGGAAGGCCCCAGTCCTGCAAAGTCCTATTGGTCACCAGGGCTAGTTCCTGCACACACACCTGGCATATAGTCCCATCTTGATACAGTGGTACCTCGGGTTACATACGCTTCAGGTTACAGACTCCGCTAGCCCAGAAATATTACCTCGGGTTAAGAACTTTGCTTCAGGATGAGAACAGAAATCGTGTTCCGGCGGCGCAGCAGCAGCAGGAAGCCCCATTAGCTAAAGTGGTGCATCAGGTTAAGAACAGTTTCAGGTTAAGAAGGGACCTCCGGAACGAATTAAGTACGTAACCAGAGGTACCACTGTTTATTGAATGACCATTATTTGCCCCAGATGCTGCTACATAAAGTCTCTCTGATCTTGAGATCTTATTACCAGTCTCTTCAAATCTTGTCCACCGTCATTTATTCAATTCTGTAATTATTCTAGCCAATTTGACAGCGGCCTGCTTTTTCAACCCCAGGAGACCAGTGGGAACAGAGCCCTCCATCTGGTCCTCTGCAAGGCCCCACCCCGGGGATCCCCAGCATCGATGCTGATTGGCTCAGCAAGATAATACCCCGCCCCATCCTCTTGCACAGCTGCCAAAGTGCACAAAATGCCTCCCGGCCACATAAGGGGATCAAGATGCTGACTCTTCCACCACCCAAGGCCACAAACCGGCCTCTGCAGTAAGTCAGGAAACTGGGAATTGTAACGTCAAAAGAGAAGTCATGTAGGAAACTTGTGTAGGCCACATTTGCATGTATGACTCTACTTCATTGGAGGGTTTTAAGCAGAGGTTGGATGGCCATCTGTCATGGATGCTTTAGCTGAGATTCCTGCATTGCTGGGGCTTGGACTCGATGACCCTTGGAGTCCCTTCAAACTCTACAATTCTATGATTCCATGAATACATGATTCTAGGAGATGGCTATTTGTCAGATGCAAGTACCCTTCAAATATTACAAACAGGTTGTTGTTTTTAAGGCCAACTGCAGAAGAGACTGCCAAGGAGACTGGCAGCTGATATTTGCAACATCTAAAGCCCCTTAAAAAAATTAGGTGGCTTTCAAATTGAATGTGAATTGTACTTGTGGTGGCAACAATAACCAATGTGGCTTTTCACTATCGAGATACTTCTGACAAATGCTGGCTTTAATAAAATAGGAGATGGAGAAGGGAATAAATGGTGGGAATCAAACTCAAAATTCTTAATATAATTTGATTTGTCAGTTAGTCCCTTGGGCTGCCAAGCACAATAATAAGCAATGCTGTGGAGCCAAACAACTTCAGAGAAGCAGGGTGTGGGGGGGGAATCTCATATATCATTTAATCAGCCCCATCTGGTAGTTTTCATGACAAGACTGAAGGACACAGGGGGAGGAAATGATTATCTGATTTCCTTCATCTGCCAGTCAATTAACAAAGGGGGGGGGGTGAAAGATAATAATCCTAACCACTCACATCTTATAAGCAACTTATAAATTACTACAGTGGTACCTCAGGTTAAGTACTTCATTCGTTCCGGAGGTCCGTACTTAACCTGAAACTGTTCTTAACCTGAGGTACCACTTTAGCTAATGGGGCCTCCCGCTGCCGCTGCGCCGCCGGAGCTCAATTTCTGTTCTCATCCTGAAGCAAAGTTCTTAACTTGAGGTAATATTTCTGGGTTAGCAGAGTCTGTAACCTGAAGGGTATGTAACCTGAAGCATATGTAACCCGAGGTACCACTGTACTTCGAAAGCATGAGGCAAGTGGAGCAGCGCTGGGAGAATTCAAAGATGGAACTTGAGGACATGGGCACACAGAGGCCTAACTTATTCTGGAAATAAGGCAAAGCTTCGTGCTTCTATGGCCAGTTGTCAACGGCTTCTTTACTCAGGCTCTCTGGGAGAGAACATGATGTAGGTGCTAAACAGTCACCCTACCTTCCTCCACTCTGGAAAAAGCTAAATGTCAACCTGAAAGCCAGCTGCCAAGGAGAGAGAGAGAGAAATTAGAGCATTACGTATCTGTATTGGCACTGTGCAAAGCTTTAAATAGCAGCGATAGAAAGAATTTAAAATTATAGATACATAAATTTGCACTAAGAGTAACAATAAATAGCGTCTGTAATTATCTGCATGTCATGAATGCTGTATATGAAAATAGCATGCATATCAGAGAGAAATGCATGCTTTATAACCTCTCGGTTATACCATTGTATCAAGCATTCCCACAAGACATTAGTCTAGCATCTGATTCAGATTATGACAAACCACTTAATATTGATATCTTGTGAAATCTGTCAACAGTCATGAAAGAAATACTCTTTCATAAAACTCTTTCTCCCTTCTGTTTTGGAATCTGACATATTTTGTTAATTTGTTGATTATTTTGATTGCATTATTTACCCAGCATTGCTTCTTTAACAGTGGTGGGTTTTTAATTTTTTTCAACTATGATAACACCAAACTCTATTTTTTTCTGATATATGAATCAGGCATTGGCTATGCAAGTCTGGGACCAGTGTCTAGATCAGGGGTGCCAATTTGAATATAACATTGGGGGGTATAAACTGAAATGGATCCTGTCAAAACAGAGATCCTTTGAGGTGAGTGGTCCTACAGTCTGGGAGATAGGTCACCTAACTGCTCTGCCTGCCTTCTGAAACAGTTTGAAAGACAAAAAGCATAACTTTGTATGCTTTTTGCAGCAGAACAAGTCACCACTGTGACATAATTCCTTTCATTTTAGGAAGTACAGGCAACACACTGTTAAAACCATGTTTATGGAAGACAATCTTACTCAGCTACCAGTGATCACCAAAGAAGAAGAAAGAAGAATTGTGGAAGCAATTTTAATCTTGGAGGCAGGTGACAGATTGCTAGTTAAAATATTTCTGTTCCTTCTTTGGTAGTGACATTGTGTTTTAGATTTTAACATACATGCTTAGACTTTCATCAAGACAATAAGAAACCCCCAAACATTTTTATTAAAGGACAGTGAGGAGAAAAAAGGCTTGCAGTTCTGGCTCTCCAAAGTATTAGTATTATTATAGATTCCTTCTTGATTCTATCCATCTGAGTATGTCCCATGAAAGGTGAATGGATTAAGTCCATCTTGAGAAGCTGAAAACCCATAGAGCCAGTTGCTAAAATATACAGAATATAGGATCACACTGTATTTCACAATATTCTAAATATTGTGAATAGTCTAATAGTCACAATAGTCTAAAGCATGAAGATTATCAAGACCCATAAGCACTTCTTTCCAAATTCTCTCTCCAACCACTTAATGTCACTGGTCACAATCCTGCACATTGTTTTAGGCTCATGCAAGAACTTCTGTGGATTAGCCTTTACAAACAGCTTCTGTGTTGCCTCTAGTGAAAAGGAACTTCAGCACTAGTGCAATATCCTGGGTCAACTGGCAGTGCACCAGCCCTCTGCAAGAAGCTTCGGTGCCACACTCGTGCCACTGTCACTGCGTCTGATTCCTCAGTTTGCACACCAGCACATCAGCTCACAGATCTGGAGCACCAGGTTAACTGACTTCTCAAACACTACTCTGCTCAGATTTTATAGCAAGGCCAATTCCACTAAGAGCTGTTACAAGAATTGTCGGGGTAAAATTGCGAGGCTTAGGATATCTGGAGAGGCTCCATGAGAAGTAATCATTCAAGATTATTGCTGAATAATGTGAAGCATTTCATAAAGTTCTTTTGTAAAGGAACTGCAATGAAAAGTAAATGTTGGCAGCCTGTTACAGTGGAGCCATAATATATGTCAGCCTCCATTTATTATACTGAGTATTGGGATGATGGTGCCTGGGCCCATCCTCTCCAGAGTGTGCGATAACATGTTTTTTCTGAAGAGGATGGAGGAGAAACAGAGCAGGAATTGGGTTACAACTGTTAAATACTATAATAAATACAATATGCAACCAAGTACGGTAAAACTTTGGTTCCCGAACGGCTTTGTTGCCAAACAAATCGGCTCCCAAACGCCACAAACCCAGAAGTAAGTGTTCCGGTTTGTGAACGTTTTTAGAAAGCCAAACATCCGACGCAGCTTCCGCTTGAGTGCAGGAAGTTCCTGCAGCCAATTGGAAGCCGTGCCTTGGTTTTCGAATGGTTTTGGGAGTCAAATGGACTCCCGGAACAGTTTAAATTTGAGAACCAAGGTACCACTGTAGAAGTTTTTTTTATTTTTCATAGTTCAAAACTCCCAACAATGTTTATAACCTCATGGTCAGAGAAAGTTGTCCTGTTTAGTCTCAAGGCAGCTAACAACATTTTATAAAGTACGTAATTATAAACAGAACAAAAATAGTCAGAAACAATAAATAAAACACATCAAAAAGGACACAACCAAATTGAACAATTTCCATGTAAATCATAAGAAGATACAAAAATAATAATATCAATAACAGCAACAAACTCCCCCAGGCAAAATCCCCTCAGAGGCGTACCTAGGAGTTGGTGAAACTGGTCCCCACACACCCCGAGGTATGTGTACAAAAATCACCCCAGAAACAGACTTTATCTGTTTAAGGTCATCATGAGTTTAGACAAGAGCTGGGAGCTGAGCTGTAGGAGTAATGGCAAGGCGGTATGAAGGCAGACTGCTGGAGACTATGGAGTGTTTGATGTATCTGTGTGTGTGTCTGGCGACGCAATGCCTCTGTCATCGTGAGATCAAACATAGGACAAGCTTCTATCTCACACAAAGGCATGCAAATCTTTTTGTCCCTCCTTCTCTCCCTCACTTTGAACACTTTGAGTACTCGGGTCATGGAAAATGTAGTAATTTCTAATGTAGCTATTGTGGTAAAATGGCTTTTTGGGTGGGGGCAGTGCTGAAATGATTTTTATTTTTATTTTTGGCAAAGTTGTTGAGCAGCCAAGACGCTATTTTCGGAGGCCGAATCCCGGATATGTCCAAGAAATTCTGGACGTATGGCAGCCCTGTGATACTAACTCCTTGTCACAGCCAGCAATTTTGCACATTTTTCCATTTGCTGATGCACTCCTCCTCAAGATTCTGTCACCAGCATTCAGAGAATCCTCAGCAGTTAGTACTCTCTCTTATGCGTACCATAGATGATGCACCTGATGCTGGAGCCTTGAACAGGGATCATACCAGCAAATGGGAAGCAACCAACGGGCTTTATTCTGGCAGCAGGGAACACCTGGGATGGTGACAGTTCAGCTGGAAACTCTGGCGGAGGGCCAGGGTATTTGGGTCCTTGCAGCAGTGGCAAAAGCCACAGTAAAATCACCTCCAAAGTCACGCAGCACCATACGTCACCCTCAACCCAAAGAAAGGTTGTCCACTCCTACCGTACAGTAAGAAATAAGGCACTTCAGAATATATGAAGCAAAATATATCTGGCCACCTTTTACCAAAAGCAACAGAGGTTTCATTTCACGTTAATGTCAACAAACTAATATTATGCACCAAAATCAATAAATATGCCACAATGTCATATAGCTTTATGAGGAAATAAGTTTCAGTGTGAAATGTATGCAACTAAGAAATGTGCAAATAAAAGTTTGCAACCGAATTTCTAGGTAAAAAACAACAACCGTTGGGACTGATCAAATGGAAATTCTTATCTTCCCTTCTGACAGAAAATGTCTGGTGTGTAGAGCAGCTGGACCTGCTGAGACTCCAGAAAGGCAGATTATCCAAGGCTGCTTTTAAGATGAAGCAAGGCCACAAGTTGCTTTAACTTGCTGAGGGACATAAACAGTGAAATCTCAACAGAGCTTAATTTCAATGAAATACGTAGCGCTTCATAATTCATGCTAACATGTGCATTATTTATCATTGTGCTTTTCCCTGCAGTAAAACTCAGGAGAAGAAAAAGAATGTACAACTGAGTCAAACACTTGAAGGAAATGTGAGATTAAAATGACTGTGAGAGGTGAAGCACAAATCAAGATGGCCTCTTTTTCTTCCCCTGCTTATCCCGCTGCGGTGGAGTAAGCCAACAACCCATGCCTGTAAAGGGCAATCCAGCACAGAAAAAATGTACCTAACTGAAAGTTAAATTTGGATGGGCTGTAGCTAAACCCGTTATTTCTTGTAGCAGTAAGGACCTTTTCTTTAGTTTAGAGTGTTATGAAAGAGTTAGACTATTAATAGTTGCCATGGGCCCTCAAGAAGTGGGTGATTCTTCCGCAGCCAGTCTACACTTACAGTGCTAGCTGTTCTAATAACAATGCAGTCAGGGGACAAGGACATGGAGAGGACTAGCTGAACATGGAAATCTCCGAAAAGTGCTGCAGCATATCTTGTGTTCAAAGCCTGCCGAGGGCTTTGAAGCGACAGACTTGAATACAACGTGAAAATAGTGAAGTGGATGTTTATAACTGTGTTTTGAACTCCTCGTGAATGACAACTACCCACCTCTAGGAAGCAGCGTTATCCTGAAATCTTATAGAACCATGATATATTTTTAGGAAATTCGCTAGGTTCTACATCTTTTCAGCTTTATTTTTCTTTCCAAGAGTTTCTTCTCCTTCCGGCTCTTTCAAGGGGGATGTTTCTTTTCAGACGCTCAGTTTCCGTAGAGGCCAAACAGCGATCCCTCCCAAATTAAAGCCAAACTACTTCTGAACTTTGGCACGGCTTAACTGCATATGTGCAGTTAGCAGAGAGGGGGAGTGATGTCAGATGGCTCGTAGGCGTTGCCAGGTTTCCATCGCTGTGTCCCGTGGCCTTGCAGAGAATAAGCAAACAAAGAATATTGGTTGGCAATTCAACATAGCTTAAAGAGCACTACTCTGAAAGATTGCAGGTCATTAATGCTATCAGGATACGGAAGTCAATGCAAGCTGTTCTCATTAATCAAAGGCTAGAAATAGTTCCCCTGTTTTCGTGAAAGGTGAGCAAACAGGGCTGAATACCACTGTGGCCTTGACCTTGGATTCTGGTGCACACAAATCATTTCAGAATGGTCTTGTGCTAACATACAGCTCTAGAGCTTTTCCAAATGATGACTTTTGGAGTCACTCTGTTGCCCTATTGCTTCATGCAGCACCAGCCCCCGGGCAGGGAGGAATGGGAAAAGGGCAATGTAGCCACAGAAGGGCACTTTCTGTCTCACATATCAAACCTTCTTAACAGAACCATCTCTATATAGCAGACAAAGCCCTGAATGGTTTAGGCCCCAAGGATTTGAGAGAGTATCTTCCTGAGTATCAACCAACCCAGGTTTTCAGATCTGTGGAAGTGGCCCTACTTGCTTGCGGTACTGTCACGGATAGCCACTACACACAGCAGGGCCTTCTCAATGGTGGCACCCCTTCTGTGGAACTCCCTTGCATTACAGATCCAGCTATCCCCCACTGATGCAACCGTTGAAGGGTTGGACTAGATTATCCGTGGGATCCCTTCCAGTTCTACACTTCTATGATTCTACACTTGAGTAGCTGAATGTGCATAATTGCTCCACACTTCAGCTGCTTGCACATGAGTACCTCTTGGCAGTGGCTCCATGCTCAACCCATAAACTTTGTGAGAGGTGGGCACAACAGTCAAGCAGGACCTGTCGCACAGTCCCATTGCAACTTCCACATGTGACAGCTTTTTTCGTGCATCATACAGGAATAGGGCTAACATGTGCTAAGGTATCATAGCAAATTGTCACGATGAGACTGCACTTAACATAGGCAGGAAAGACCAGCCCCCACTGCTTTGCAAAGGAAACCATACTATCTACACCACAACATAACAACTCTTTATAGTGTTGTTTTGTGCACATTTGTATCTCATGGTTCAGTGTGATCACAGAGATTTTTGTTCCAGTTTATGATATTGAGCTGAACAACTGGCTTCTTTGAAGCTATCACAATTTGCTGAAGCCCTAGCAAATAAGGGTTCTTATAAGTTAAGACTCTGACAAAAACAAAACAGAAGTAGTCATTAAAATTGTTTTGAGGTTTGCTAGTTATTCAGATGGCTTATTTGTCAATTTAAAAGTTCAGCTTGCAGCAAATGCAATCTTTCCCCCCCCCAAAAAAAAATAAGACTTTCTGAGGTACGGTCATCCCAAAGGCACCCACCCACTCACCAATGCAGATTACTTTTCCTATATTGCTGCTGTTTCTCCTCTGTAAACAAAGCAAAACCTCCTTTGCACCTGCACTTTTGGAACAGCTCTGGAACATCAGCAACTGCTTTCCCCCCAACAGATTAGACAAATGAAGTACTTTTTGCAGAGCCAAGATCCAACTGGTACTTTTGCTGGAAGAAACCCATCTCCTTGCATCCCATTAAAAGTCGCTACAAACAATTCTGGTAGCAGTGAATCGGCCCCCCCAGGCCCACACTACAAAAGTAATGTGCTTACAAATATTCAGTCTGAATGTTCTGTAATGCCTCTATTAGAAAGCAGCATCTGTTTCAATCTCTTGTACATGCAAATCAGCAAATGTTCACTTCCTCTTCTTCTGTAGTTTTCCCACAGAGCACTTGCCCAAGGAGACTCCCATGACTGCCTATATTTATTATGGGATTCCCCTTCCCCCATTCCCTTAGGAACAGCACAACTGCTCATGTCACAGGCCAGGGTTACATCTGCACAGTAAGAAGGTAAAATGATGAGGTGGTTGAATAGCATGTTGCAAACACTTGAGGGAAGGACCCTGCATAGAAAAACGTCCCTCCCAGAATGCTCACAAGCAGGGTTGGGCCAAAGGCAATGATGCTCAACGTTGGCTGAGGGCTTGTTGCACCTTCAGCACCTGCCTTTCCATTGGGTCTAGACTGAGCATGGGTAGGTAAACTAAGACCCAGGGACCGGATCCGGCCCAATCGCCTTCTAAATCGAGCCGGCAGACGGTCTGGGAATCAGCATGTTTTTACATGAGTAGAATGTGTCCTTTTATTTAAAATGCATCTCTGGGTTATTTGTGGGGCATAGGAATTTCACAAAAAAATATAGTCCAGCCCCCCACAAGGTCTGAGGGACAGTGGACCGGCCCCCTGCTGAAAAAGTTTGCTGACCCCTGGTCTAGAGGGGGGGCACTGGTGGCAGAGCAGGCGCTTCCAGAGCATCTTCAAGGCTTTGTGAGCATTTCCTTCGAACATGGACACGGTTCACATTCTCTGCTTTGCCTCATTCCCAAAAGGAAATACAGACCCCCGGCTAAAGCGCTTGCAGCACCTGGAATCTCGCACCGCTCAGAGTTTGGGGTGGCATGCAAAAATAGATAACGTCTTCTCTAGGCAAGCTTCAGAACACTGAATGGTTTCAAGACCAATATTAGTTTTTCACTCTAAATTGTGGCCACAATCCTACCAAGGCTAAGTATATTTAAAGCCCACTTATTTAAATAAAGTAATGCTTAATGTCCTTACTCTGAAAACAATAGGGTTTTAAAGTGTTCAACATTGGATTGTTTATGCCCTTCTTTTATAAATCCATTCACATTTGGGCTTAATTCATTTGAATTCTGGGTAATATTACTCCACCAATGGCTTGCTCTCTTTCTTTCTTTCTTTCTTTCTTTCTTTCTTTCTTTCTTTCTTTCTTTCTTTCTTTCTTTCTTTGGTAACAGAGCACTTCAAATCAATAGGAGTTGCAAATGTTCAGCAGTTTTGTCTGAGAGCATTTATTTGTTAATTTGGAAGCGCTATCCTTTGTAAGCACTTCTTTTAACACCCTTGCACTTGACAAAGCTTTCCATCATGGTAGATAGAATAGCTCCAGAGGTTAGATGCATATCAGTGTAGCACAGCAGGAAGTAGCAGCAGGAACTGTGTTCTACGCCCACATGATTCGAAAGCTAGATGTGGATTTTAACAGAGCAACCCTATACCTACCAATTACACCAGCAATAGATAAGCTGACGCTATGCCGGCTCAGTTTCCACCATGACCTACATTCACCCATCCCAGAATGGTCTGGGCGGGGATGCACTGCTCTGAAAAGAGCTAAGGTGGCAGTCAACGCCATCAGTGGCAACATCATGGGTGCCCACCAATCACAGGGTGGAGTAGTGATTTGGGGAAATGTTATGATGTTGTAGAGAAGATGTCACAAAGATGTCATGGTGGCACCTCTATGCCAACCAGACACAGGAAGAGCCAATCCACTCAGAGTATAAGATTTGACCTATGCCTGCTCATTTCCTGTCTCGCCCACATCCCACTCACATCTCCATCCTGATTTGGCTGCTCCTTCAGTTGAACTGCACTAGTGGAACAGATATTGCATTACAGTGTCATGCAACAAAGCTAAATGCTGGGAAATTCAGGGCAGATAAAAGAAAGTACTTCTTCATGCAGTGCATAGTTAAACTACAGAACTCATTCTCACAGGAGGGAGTGATGGCCCCCAACTTGGATGGCTTTAAAACAGGGGTCAGCAACCTTTTCCAGCCGTGGGCCGGTCCACCATCCCTTAAACCATGTGGTGGGCTGGACTATATTTTGAAGGGGGGGAAATGAACGAATTCCTATGCCCCACAAATAACCCAGAGATGCATTTTAAATAAAAGGACACATTCTACTCTAATTCCCGGACCGTCCGCAGGCTGGATTGAGAAGGTGGTTGGGCTGCATCTGGCCCCCAGGCCTTAGGTTGCTTACCCCTGCTTTAAACGATAATTGGACCAATTCATGGAGGTTAAGGCTATCAACAGCTCCTAGCTATGCTCTGCCTCCACAGTTGGAGGTCGTAATGTGTCTGCATACCAGTTGCTTGAAGCCACAGAAAGGGGAGAGTGTTCTTCTGCTTGAGTCCTGCTTGCAGGTTTCCCACAGGCCTCTGGCTGGCCACTGTGAGAGCAGGATGCAAGACTAGATTGGCCACTGGCTCTTCCTGTCTTCTTATGTGTCATCATGCCAACATAGCTAAACAGTTGCTCTTGCATTTCGGATCTCAATATATAGATTGACAAGTTGTCATGTGTTGGTTTTCTCCACCAGATAAATGAAAACCCAAACCTTATGCCACCAGCTCTGCAGAACTGATATGAAGTGTATCACCTTAGATTTAATCTTATCCAGCTCCATTAGTGTGGCAAAGATAGATTTTTGTCGTCGTCGTCAAGCAATATAAATATATCCGTTTACAAGTGTGCTGCTTCATTCATCAGGGTTGCACGGGACAATCTGTTTTCAGTAGGTAAGCATAGCATGGCAGAAAGAGATAAAAATGACAAATGCTTCCAACTCAAGATATGCTAATTCTGAGCTATGTACTGCAAGTGCTTATGCCTACTATTATGTTAATGCTTCTCTCAAGAAAGTTCTGGCCATATTGTTAGCATTTAACAAAACAGCACAAAGAAAGCACAAAATAAAACCACAGGAGTTTTGTGGCCTAAAAGACTTCCGTGAGACTCCAGAGCAGCCTTTCTCAACCTGTGGGTCCCCAGATGTTGTTGAACTACAACTCCCATTACCCCTACCTAGCAAGGCCAGAGCTCTGGGATGATGGGAGTTGTAGTTCAACAATATCTGGGGACCCACAGGTTGAAAACCACTGCTCCAGAGCAATGAGGAAGGAGCAGGCGTGTGGTTTGGGGTGCCCCTGTTTCCAGTTCTGTCAGTGGAGGTGAAGATGCCTTCTGTGGCTAGGAGTGCACACCCTCCAACATTTCTCCAATGAAAATAGGGATATCCTAAGGAAAAGTGGGACATTCCAAGATCAAATCAGAAACCGGAACAGCTGCTCTAAATCAGGGACATCCTTCGAGGGTCTAGGAATGCCTTTCACCAACTTTGGTTGATAAGATAGCTACAACCGTTCCTGGTTCAGAATGATTTGACCACAGTTATTGTGGAGGTAACACTCCACTTTATGAAGGCAAACCTTGCACCAGACAAGCAACAGTGTGTCAAGGAGTGTCACACCTGCTGTCCCTGAACTTTTGCCTTCTTGGCTAGAAAACAGGGTTTTACCCCTGACCGTTTGTCCTCTCACAGATTTGTTTACTAGACATAACGCTTGGCTGGAGCATGACCGGGGATGCAGACGTATCAGGGGGGAACATCTGAGGGAAAACACCTGCTGACACGTGTATTTGCTAACGCTGGAAATGTGCTTAGATGGAAATACGTCAAGTTCAGGGTGGTTTCACTACTGTTGACTTCTGCTAATAAAAGGAGCCTCTACAGAGCTAGCTGGCAGCTTGCTTGGAGCATGCTTGCCAGCGTGCTTCTGCACAGCTCAACTGCATTCAACCTCCCGTCGTCTCCATTATTCCTACAGTTGTAACCTCACAGTTGGATTACTACAATGTGCTGCATATGGGACGACCCTTGGGGTTGGTCTGGAGGCTGCAGCTGTTGCAGCACATGGCTGTTGTGTGGTTTGTGTGGAGAAACTACCTCCAGCGTATAACACTCTGTTTTCAGGATCTGCACTGGCTGCTAACCTGCTACCAGGCCAAGTTCAAGATGTTGGTACTAACTTATAATACCCTATACATGTTACTTGAGAGACCACCAAGCCCCTTATACGCTCTGTAGATTGCTGCGGTCTGCAGGAGAGTTTCTCCAGCAAATTCCAAAGATCTCAGAAGTCCACACCACAATAACTCAGAGCAGGGCTTTTAGTGTAGCTGCCCCTGTTTTGTGGAGCAGCTATCATGTTGAGATATAGCAGGCACCTGCAATCTGCACTCTCCAGAAACAACTGAATAAATGTTAAAGCATGTACTAATGAGGCAGAAATGCACAATGCCTATTGTGCTTGCATAGTTAACAGATATTGTGACTTTTAAGAGATAATTTATCAGACCACTTCTTACCCCTGCTTCCTTACCCAGTCAGCCATATTGTATGGGTTTGAGGCACAAAATAATGTTAATTAGTCTTGTCTACCTGTCCAATTCCTAACCACAAGAATAACCTTTGAGGAAGTCAGATCATGAGTCTGTAAGCCTCCTAAATTCACAAGTAAATAAGCTAAGAACCCTTCTAGAAAGTCTTTATTATTCCGTGTTTTGGAAATGTAATGATATTCAATCCCGGTCACACTTAGAATAGATCCATTGAAATCAAGGTACATAAGTCCTCTCTGATTATGACTTACCGGTATTTGGTTAGCACCCAGTGAAGGCCTGTTCAATGGATTTCTTCATCTCTTTTTAATAGTCAGTTGTTCAACATGCTAACATAACAAGGTTCTGGTTCATAATGAAGGCCACATAATGAATTCCTACAACTTTTCAGTTGGATGACTACTATAAAAGTGTGAATCCCTCTCGACCAAGGAATAGAAATGAATACATAAAGAATATGTAGCTGAAACAAATATTTTTCTTCAGTAGTGCATTTTTTCTAATCAGCAGATTTAGTTTCTGTAGGATAAAAACAAAACTGAATGCGTGTGATGTGTCTTCGCAGTAAGACAGTAGCAGCTGCTATTTTGGCACCAAAAGACTGATGGAATTTACTGGCGTACTTCAAACATGCTGGTGGTTGCTATGGTATCCAAGCATGTCTGACACAGTTGTTCAAAAGCAACAAAGGTTTGTGCAATTTGTCTCACAGGACAGCAAATGATTTCTACATGGTTGTGTGCCTTCGTGGTCCTTTTCCTTGGTGGGTGTTGTGAAAAGCCGAACCCTCAGAAGGATGAACTGCAGAAATCCAGTTTTGTTCTGTAAAAAAAAAAAAAAGAGCTTATTGTTTCAACAATGAGCTCGCTCCCTCTCGGATGTTTTCACAAATGTTTATTAGTTTCCTCACTTGTTCAGTGACATCCAGTTATTCAACCAGTGCTATTTTGCAGCTTCAGGAGATGCAGAAAGTGGCAGCCGCTCTCTTGACAGCAGAATCACAAGCTGACATTACGCCAGTCCGTTAGAGTCTGCATCGGCTTCCTGTTTTCCCTCTGGGTACACTTCCATGTGCTACTTTTGACCTACAAAGGCTTGGAAGCAGCACCCCTAAGGGACCCCTTCATTCCTTTTGACACATTGCATTATCTTAGGTTGACCCAGAGCTGCCTTTTAATAATACATTTGCCTGTGCTGAGATAGGATGTCAAGAATATGTAAAGTGGTGCCCTCGAGAGCTCTCTGATGGCTCCCCTTCCCCTGGAGACCCTCCAAAGGCCAGGCATCAGCATCTTTCAGATGTGTTCAAAACCCTGCAGATTTGGACCAGGCTGCAATGGCAGGTGTATGAATTAATGGAACGGAGCTATCAATTGTTAACATGTCTCTATTCAGATTCAGCTGGCTTTTCCTGTATATCTGGCTATGTTTTAGGCACAGGAATTCATTCAGAGCACTTTTTAAAAATGCACATTCCTCGTTTTATTCCTTGTTTTATGGTCGTGGCTTTTGCAATGTTACGCAGCCAATGTCTTTGAGACTGGTTGGACAAAAAAAAATAAAGAAATAAATAATCAAATCCTGCTAGTTTGCATGTATTTGAATCATTGGAGAAGCATAGAGCTTGGACTGTGACACACTTGATACCTCTCTCCATTTTTTGCTTACGATTTTTTTCATACCACCCCGATTTTCAAGCAACGCAAGATTCCAGGGGTTACAGGCACAGAAATCAAGCACGTCTTTCCCTCACAGGCTTCAGCCTGCAGCCTGCTTCTAGCTCACAAACACCTCCACTCTGCCTTTTGCCCTTCTAACTACCAGCTGATTGAGGGAGGGAGGCCAACCAATTGATCTCTGGCACAAAGCCACCTCCTTTGTTACCTTAACAACCCATACATAGGACATTACCAAGAAGTTGGCTGGCTATTCCAACAATTGGATCCTTGCTGGATCCAGGAAATAGAAGGGACTCAGGCATACAGCCTAACCGCAGCAACATCATGTTTTATTTATATTTCTGGTATTAACATGTTTCTTTGAGTAAAACAGTACAGCTATTCCCTTTTACATATGACTTCTGGCTCCACACCCAATTTCATTCCTTTTCAGTCTTGGGAGTAGCTGAAAAGATGGATTCCTCCTTCCCACTCGCATTTCCAAGCCATCGCTTTTGGAAGCTCCACAGCACAGCTGAGCCGAGCTGAAAGCTGAGCAGAACAGAGTTTGAAGTCAGTGCCTAGCAGCTGATCGGTGCTGATTTCAAACTCCCTGAGATCAACAAACTACTGAGTTTGTCATGAGGAACTCCACACAGCTGCCGCTGCAGAAAGAGGAGCTTGAAGTCAGGGTTGCTGATTGGCATTAACTTAAAGTCACTTGGCTGGATTACAAAGGGGGGAAATGGGTCGGTAGAGTGCTTCTGCACGTGCACGTGTGGCAAAACCCCAGAAATATACTTCCAGGTTTTTTTCTCTGAAGCAAAAATGACATGGACAAGAATTGACCAAATTTGGGTAACTAGTAGCCTGGCGCCAAGAGTCAAAAAAACAGAAATCTGTCCAAAAACCTGCTCCGACCATAACGCGGTAAAGATGGAGATGAAACTAACAACAACTGGATCCTTTAGATGGAGAATGAATGACACCCTATTTAGAGATGAAGAAATTTATAAGAAGGCCCAAAAAACATTGAAAGATTACTTTGAGATAAATATGAGAACAGATGTGGAGAAAAGAACAATCTGGGATGCTAGCAAGGCCGTGATGCGTGGTTTCCTAATTCAACAGAACTCCATAAAGAGGAAAAAGCAAAATGAGAAGAAAGCAAAAATTTTGGAAAAAATGAAAGAAGGAGAAAAGAAATTGAGATCTAAACCAAAGTCCCAAGAGATCTTGAGAGAAATAAAATATTATCAGACGCAATATATGGAACTGATGAATCAAGAAATAGAATGGAAAATAAAGCAAATGAGACAAAAAACTTTTGAATCAGCAGACAAATGTGGGAAACTTCTGTCATGGCAACTGAAAAAGAGGCAAAAATTGAACACTGTGACATGTCTTGAAGTGGATGGAAAAATCATCCACAAACCGAATGAGATAAGTAATTGTTTTCAAAGTTTTTTTAAGAAATTGTACGCACAAGGGCCAGTAAATGAACAAGAAATAGAAGAATTTATTTAAAAATATGGACTACCAAAAATTTCAGAACAAAGCAAAATGATCCTGAATGAGAAAATTACAGCACAAGAAATAGAGGGTGCCATTCAGAACATGCAACTGGGGAAATCTCCAGGACCAGATGGTTTGACTGCAAGATACTACAAAGCGTTGAAGGAATGGTTAATACAACCATTGAAGGAAGTATGCAATGAAATTCTGGAGGGGAAAAAGGCTCCCGAATCGTGGGAAGAGGCATTTATCTCACTTATACCGAAAACAGAGACTGAAAAGAACCAGGTTAGGAACTACCGCCCTATATCTTTACTGAATGTGGATTATAAAATTTTTGCAGACATTCTGGCAAAAAGACTTAAAAGAGTGCTGTTAGGGGAGATTCACAAGGACCAGACAGGCTTTCTCCCTGGGAGACAGATGTCAGATAATGTGAGGAACATTATAGACATTTTGGAGTTATTAGAGGTGGACATTAACAGGAAAGCTGTTTTGATTTTTGTGGACGCGGAGAAAGCCTTTGACAACATTTGCTGGAGCTTTATGAAGAAGAATCTCCAAGGGATGGGGGTAGGCCAAGGTTTTGAAAACGGTATAAGTGCAATATATTCTAAACAAAAAGCTAAGTTAATTGTAAACAATGTGGTAACGGAGGAAATATCAATAGAAAAAGGGACACGACAGGGATGCCCAATATCCCCTTTGCTTTTTATATCAGTCCTGGAGGTTTTGTTAAATATGATCAGAAGGGACCAGTTGGTTAAAGGTATTCAGGTCGGAGTCAAAAATTACAAGTTAAGGGCATTTGCAGATGATCTAGTGCTAACTTTGCAACAGCCAGACACTAGTACTAAAAGAGTATTAGAACTAATTGAGACATTTGGTCAAGTAGCAGGATTTAAACTGAACAAACAGAAAACGAAAGTGTTGGAAAAAAACTTAACAATGGAAGAAAGAGAGAGATTTCAGAGTGAAACAGGGTTGGAAATAACTAAAAAAGTGAAATATCTGGGGGTGAACTTAACATCTAAGAATGTGAATTTATTTAAAGACAATTACGAAAAGTGTTGGACAGAAGTAAAGAAAGATTTAGAAATATGGTCTAGACTGAGACTTTCCTTGTTAGGCCGAATCGCTGTTATCAAGATGAATGTATTGCCTAGAATGTTATTTTTGTTTCAGACGTTACAGATCTTAGACAAGATGGACTGTTTCAAGAAGTGGCAGAAAGACATATCCAAATTTGTCTGGCAGGGCAAAAAGCCCAGAATAAAATTTAAGATTTTAACTGATGCAAAAGATAGAGGGGGCTTTGCCCTGCCGGACTTAAGACTCTATTATGAATCAGCAGCTTTTTGCTGGTTGAAACATTGGCTGCTTCTTGAAGATACAGACATTTTGGATTTGGAAGGGTATGATAACAACTTCGGTTGGCATGCATATTTATGGTATGACAAGGTAAAGGTGTATAAAAGTTTCAAAAACCATATTGTTAGGAAAGCACTATACAATGTTTGGATTCGATATAAAGACTTATTGGAAAGTAAAACTCCCAGGTGGTTGTCACCAATAGAAGCTAAGGCGGTGAAAAAACTTAATATGGATTCTAATTGGCCAAAATACTGTGAAATCCTAGAACAAGACGGTGAGAAGTTTAAACTTCAGAGTTATGAGAAACTAAAGTTCAAATTTCGAGACTGGCTACATTACCGTCAGATAAATGAGACATTTAAGCAGGACAGGAAAATAGGATTTCAGAAGGAGAGGTCAAAGTTAGAAACAGAATTGTTAGAACCCAATACTAAGAATCTGTCTAGAATGTATAACTTGCTGTTGAAATGGAATACACAGGATGAAACGGTGAAATCAGCTATGATTAAATGGGCACAGGATATCGGTCATGACATTATGTTTGCTGACTGGGAACAGTTATGGACCACTGGTGTTAAAAAACTATGCCTTAAAAGAGAACATAATGAAAATGATCTACAGGTGGTACATGACCCCAGTCAAGCTTGCAAAAATTTATCATCTGCCCAACAATAAATGTTGGAAATGTAATGAGACTGAAGGTACCTTCTACCAGCTTTGGTGGACTTGCCCAAAGATTAAAGCCTTCTGGGAAATGATCTATAATGAAATTAAGAAGGTCCTTAAATGGACTTTTTCTAAGAAACCTGAGGCTTTTCTCCTGGGCATGGTTGGCCAACTGGTGCCAAAGAAGGATAGGACTTTTTTCATGTATGCTACTACAGCAGCAAGAATTCTTCTAGCAAAGTATTGGAAGATGCAAGAACTACCTACTCTGGAAGAATGGCAGACAAAGGTGACAGACTTCATGGGACTAGCAGAGATGACCGGCAGAATCCGAGACCAGGGGAAAGAGACAGTAGAAGAGGATTGGAAGAAGTTTAAATTATATCTTAAAAACTGTTGTAAAATTGAGGAGTGTTGAGATGTCAAGGGGTAAGAAGTAGAGAAATACAGCTGTAATTATCAAGTTTAAGGAAATCTAATGAAAGGGAACTAATAGATAAACTGACTAAAGGGTTGCTAAAGAACTTTGGAATAAGGATGCAGCGAAAGGGAGGTATGGGGAAGTCTGTATATGTTTAATGTTGTGTATGTTTTTGTTTTGTAATGTGTTTGTCTTTTATTATGTGTTTGAAAAATCAATAAAAAAATTTATAAAAAAAAAAAAACACAGAAATATACTTCCAGGTTTGCCGCTTACATATCCCAAAGTTTACACAAATGGAGGGATACATAAGCGGAGGTACCACTGTAGTCCAGAACAGTTTTATCATCTGATTCTGAGAATGGGTCTCATCGTCCTTTGGGAACATAGCCAGTTTTCTTGCATTCATCTCATTGAAGTGAGTCCTTAATTTGTGCTTGGGAGTCAAGCTATTTAAGCATACAAACAAGCCAAGCACTTGTGGAGATTGCAAGCGGCAGGGGGTTTGGAGAGGTATCTTTCTGCAGTGAAAACTGCTTGTCATAGAATTACTCTGAACAACTGGACGTGAGGCACAGAGGGAATGTTTTGCTCAAATGCTTTTGCAAAGTGATCATCATCCAAGAAGGCAGGGAGAATGCCACTTTCTCCATCAACATGAATGAGAAAGCACTGGGACATTTTTGCTCTCGTCACTGCATCCTGTCAAGACCCTAAGTGAGAGAAATTGCTTCTGTATAGGTAAATCTGGGTTATTAGACAGGAGCCTTCTGGAATCTGTGCTTTTTACACTTCAGATGTGCATGGGGATGTCTCGCCAGTAGCCTCTAGCAGCAACTACCAGCACAATCCAATGACATTATTATATTTGCAGACAGCTCAATGTTTCCCTGTAGGCAGCGTGCAGCTGCAGCTGCACTTCACAGAGTGGGCCATTCCTGCACATTATCAGATAGTAAGGCATGTGTGAGTGTCTGGAGTCGGTTGGAGGATGGATGGCGGCTAACAGATTGAGATTGAATCCTGACAGGACAGAATTACTGTTTTGGGGGGACAGGGGGCGGGTGGTGTGGGGGACTCCCTGGTCCTGAATGGGGTAACTGTGCCCTTGAAGAACCAGGTGCACAGCCTGGGAGTCATTTTGGACTCACAACTGTCCATAGAGGCACAGGTTAATTCTGTGTCCAGGGCAGCTGTTTATCAGCTCCATCTGGTACGCAGGCTGAGACCCTACCTGCCCGCAGACTGTCTCGCCAAAGTGGTGCATGCTCTAGTTGCACGCTTGGACTGCAACCACGTAGAGCGCTTGGACTACTGCAATGCGCTCTACGTGGGGCTACCTTTGAAGGTGACCTGGAAACTGCAATTAATCCAGAATGCGGCAGCTAGACTGGTGACTGGGAGTGGCTGCCAGGACCATATAACACTGGTCCTGAGAAATCTGCATTGGCTCCCAGTACATTTCCGAGCACAAATCAAGGTGCTGGTGCTGACCTTTAAAGCCCAAAATGACCTCAGACCTGTATACCTGAAGGAGCGTTTCCGCCTCCATCATTCTGCCCGGACACTGAGGTCCAGCGCCGAGGGCCTTCTGGCGGATCCCTCATTGCAAGAAGTGAGGTTACAGGGAACCAGAGGGCCTTCTCGGTAATGGCGCCCGCCCTGTGGAATGCCCTCCCATGAGATGTCAAGTAAATAAGCAGCTATCCTATTTTTAAAAGACATCTGAAGGCAGCCCTGTTTAGAAAAGTTTTTAATATTTAATGTATTGTTCTTAACACTCGATTGGGAGCTGGCCAGAGTGGCTAGGGAAACTCAGCCAGATGGGCGGAGCATAAATAATAAGTTGTTGTTGTTGTTGTTGTTGTTGTTGTTGTTGTTGTTGTTGTTATGCACGTCTCCATTCTTCTTTACTGCTCTCTCAACAATATTGCATCTTGCTGAGACGATAGCTGACCATGGAGTGGAGGAGGGGGGCGGCTGTGATGATGTGCCAGCTTTTCTGGTTTGCCAGTGCCTTTGGGTGTCTTGCCTTCATATCAACTGCTGGCTGTAGGTCTTGAGATCCCTAAGTGAGGAGGCTTCTGTATGGTCCCTTCTCTGAGGCACCACTGCCCATGTGTTCAACTTTTCCCTCTGGGCCCAGGCCATAGAACTCTCCAGAAGGAAGCAGAGGAGGGGTCTCCATTTCTACTCCCTCTTATCATTCCTGGATGCTCAGAGTGAGCAGGCAGCAAGAGGAGGAGCTCCGAGATCAGGAGACCTCAGGGATGGGCAATAGGCCCCCTGCAGATGTGTGGCTTTCAAAAGGTGCCCTGCAATGGCTACTCCTGACCCCGACCCTGTTCATACCAGGTAGTGTGGCACACTCTGCTCCAGCTGTCCCTTGCATACATTACATAAGAATGGGAAAACTGATGTATATTTAACTCCAACAAGTATTTGAGTTTTAAATGTATACTTTTACAAGGGCAGCAAGATCAAAGAGAGATAATACTTCACTGTCTAGAAGAACAGTATCTCCATTTTTCTCTGACTAGAGAAGTATGTGCGATAGCTCCAACCGGAGATTGCTTGTGGATTACCTGGGACCGTAAGATCCCAGATTTTAACTAAAAGTTAAAACCCACGCTATGTGTTTTCAGATTTTGATAACCCAATGGGTACAAGCCGGAAGTTTCATTTAGGCCTGTAGACTGCATAAATAATTTAATTACCAAAGAAAGTTAGAATTAAAAAAAATAAAAATCTCAGCATTTCTGGAGCTGTTTGAAGAGTAAAGTGCCATATTATGTCAGTACACAGCATGCAGCAGCAACTCTCATCAATTAGAAAGCTGTTTTCTTTTTCACCAGTGATAGGAAATGTTTTATTTAAAATCACACAGGGAGCTAAAATCAAAAACATAAATCACCTGCTATAGGCAAGTACTATCATTTTCAGCCTGCAAAAATTATGGAATAAGAATGGGCACCCCTCAGGCCTCTGGGCCAAATGCAGCCCCCACCCCCAGACTTTCTGACTGGGCCTCAGGCCTATAGGCCACCCCCCTTCTCCCAGGGCTGCAGCCTTCACTAGCCCTGCTTTGCACCCGAGGTTTTTTTGCCTGGTTGGAATATATCTTTCTATGCATGTGTAGAAAAGTAGCCTACTGTAAGAAAGTAAAACAAACATTTGTTTCTCCACCTACTTTTGCTCCCGATCCCACCCACTTCTGGCATGTGGCCCCTAGAAGGTTTCCCGGAAGGAAATGTGGCCCTCAGACTGGAAAAGGGCGCACCCTAGATGTAGGATATCAGGCAAAGCTAACGCTGGGTGATTCTGAGCTTTGGAATCAGAGCCAAGATTTAGAAAAGATAAAGAAACAATTGAGGGGAAAAACAGCTGAATCACAGAAAGGATAAAAGTCAGGAAAAAATCAGGGCTGGGTCATGAGTCTGAAGTGAGTCAGGACCAGAAACTCTAGCCAGCCTGCCCATGAGGTGAGATGATCTGGTCACCTCAACTGATCTTCTCTGCCACCGTTCACCGCCTCCTCCTCTTGCACCCAGCTGCCTCCTTTGCAATTATTGTTCTCAATGACCACTTATAGAGCAGCAGATAACTCGGTTAAATTAATGGAGGAATTACGGTATATCTGTTAAGAACTAAGAAAAACTTTCTCATAGGCTCAACATACAGAGGCTTTTAAAAAAGGAAACAAATGGTCTAGAATTTGTATAACTGGGTTTAGAAGAAGCAGCAGCATAGCTGTCAACTTTTCCCTTTTCTTGCGAGGTATCCTATTCGGAATAAGGGAATTTCCCTTAAAAAGGGGAAAACGTTGACAGCTATGAGAAGAAGACAAACTCTATAACAGATTATCAGTTATTTCTCTTAAGTTTCATACAAAAGAACAGTCCAAATAATATTTATCGGAATTTTTTTTCTAACTCTAACAGTGAATCTTAAAAACTGCTTACTCAGAAGCAAGTCCCACTTTGTTCGATATGTCTCTTTAGGATTTCAGCCTGAAAAATCTTAGTAAGATCACTGGGTAATAATTGAAATAGTTTAAAAATATTTATACTATCAAGTCTTTTCCTAGCTGGAGTCAAAGTTAGCCATTATTCCAAATGCATTTGCTCTGTCTGATTAAAATAGACACAGAAGCCACAGAACCAATCTCCTTCATTTCCGTGCCTTTGTAGCAGGCCGAGAAATATTTCATAGCGCTGAAATAGCTTCAAATTAAGAATGAATTCTCTAGTCAGTGCAGAATACCCAAATCCGAAATGAGTACAATAGAATGAATATTAACCTCAGTTTTCAAAGGAATAACAAGCCTATTCAGATCCAAGCTAACTATTTAAGCCTTTTATTGAAAGATATTGAAAGAAACAAAAACGGGATGTTTCATGCCCCACAGGAGTAGGGTATAATTACAAGGAAGTGTCAATTATTTCCCAGTAGTCCTACATATCATGACAAGAAAGTGAGCATTACTAAAGGCTGTCCCTGCCTTCCAGTGCTTTTCGTTAGCTGTACTGTATCTGGTTCTCGGAATCCTCCTGGTAGCCATGAGACGAGGAGGAAATGCCCTTTTTGCACATCTAAAAGTCACTCATCCTTGCTTGGTCTTGTTCATTCAGCTGCCCTTGAGCAGCAAAAGAAATGAGGGAAAGTAGAGAGCCAATCAATCAGAATCTGTCGCACTTGATAGAAAGTCTAATCTCTGACACCTTAAGCTCAGGGGGAATAAAACTGCATTGTCTGTCTGGTGTTATTAATCCATTCTTGAGAGTACCGTTGACTTCTAAGAAAAATATAAACAACCTGAATAGGTGAAAGGAAAGGTGCACATTCTATGATCCAGTTTTCAAAAATATTCATAACAACACTGTCACCCTTAATATGCACAACCCTATTCATCTGTGCAGCCTGATCACATGGAGCTTAAATGTGTGTAAAGAACTGGACGCATCCTCGCCCTGTCCCCTCCACACCAGATATGCCACCTACCACAGATGTCTGAAGGGAACTTCTAATCATGTTCAGCTGACATTGCAGGGTTGCCAACCATGAGGAAGCATCTAACTGCAATTAACTGAACATGATCATCATCATCATCATCATCATCATCATAAATAATAAATTTTTATTTATACCCCGCCCTTCCCGGTTCAGAAAACCAGGCTCAGGGCGGCTAACAACAAATTTAAAACACTTAATTTATGCAACAAAAACAGCATAAAATACAGTATAAAACATGAATAACAATAAATTCAGAATTCAAAAATCATTTTAGGGGGGGAAATCCATCCAATAAACATTAGATGATCACTCTTCAGACTTTAGTGCTTGCATGTGGACGGTGAGGGGATGTGGGACTTACCCAGCATGCAGGGGAAATTAGGGGTATGCATTCCTAGCCCTCCATCCATATTTACCCCTTTCATGATCAACTGAATTCCTGAGAGCTAATGTCAGACTGAGGACACTTCAGAGGCACCACCTTCTCCAGAGGATTGAGGGAGCCTGACGCAACATCACGCAACGCCACATGATATTGCAAATGCCCTCAGAAAAGTCCCAACACCCTCAAAAAATGCATGGGGGGAGGAACGCCCTCAGCCCCTAGCCTATGGGATGCTTACAGACTATAACTTTTTATGGTGATATTCAATCACATCCTGGCAAATCCAGGTTTGTCAATTTAAGCTGTTTGGGAAGTCTTAAGCAACAAATCCACTTCCCCAAAAGATGGGACTTCTTGCTATAAGGAGAATGATGGAGAAACGCACTGGAAAACGTGAGATAATGCTCACTTTGACACAAGGCCATCTCACCAACCTGCTAATAAATCGGAATGAATGTTCATTAAATGTCATCTAATCAGGTTGAACACTTAAGAAGGAGCACTAAGAAAAGACTAGTGAAAGCCACTTGAACCATGATGTGTTTCACAACATATCTTCTCGTAAGGTATGCATTTTGAAACAAATTTTATCTGGACATATACAGTTTTAAAAAATGCATTCTTATGCAGCTTTGAGCCAAAAACTGCACTGCAGCCTTTAGAAGCTAAAATCACATATGTTTAAAAAGTGTGGTGATGGTTCATTCTCAGCAAAAGTTGCTTTTGTCACAAGTAAATTTTTGCTGGATCAGAGGCCTATAATTCTTCAGAACTGTCTGTTTAAAATAGCAATATTGACCTTCCTCGCAGTTCTTTATCAGTCAGAAAGCACCATAAATTTCAGTTTGGGCTTTTCATCACCCCAGGCAGTGCTTATTTGGCAGGTTTAGGTCACTATGGACTGTGAGAATTTCACTGAGAATGCTGCAGCCATGTAAAAGGACAAATATGCAATAAAGAGCAGGATTCAGAATTGAGAAAGAATGTTTTTGCAGGGCCAGGTAATCATGTAACTCTATTCTTAAAGTTTCCCTGGACTTTCCAAAATCTGGAATGAAAGAGTAAAACTGTACAACAGTCACAGTGCCAAACGGTTTAGCATTCCCATTAATTAATTGTTTCTTAGGTCCAGATTTCACATGATACAGGCATTCCACAATGGGTTCTCCTGGCTAAAAACGAAATAAAGGCAGTTTGTTGCATTAATTCAATCAGAACAATGGCACTGGAGTGAGCCAGTGTGTAACTCTCCTCCCCACACTTCCCTCCTGAATCACTCATCCTTACACAGAGAATACCACTGAAATAAATGGGCAGTTACTGGTGATGGCTGCTGTCTGCCAGCAGGTAGCTTATTTGTTTATTTATTATATATTTAAACCATCCTTTATTCCAAGGTGGTGTACAGAGGTGTGGTTAAAATTAGCAGAGCAATACAGTCTTAAACCAACATATAAACAAAGCAAAATACAGCTAGTCAAAACAATTAAAAAGCTAGAAACAATATAACACACAATTCCACCCCCACCCCCCAAAAAATAATTCTACGCTCTAAATTGAGTGGGCAAAGAAATGCCTCAGAAATGCATGTAATATAGATATGAGAGACGAGGCTCCCCAGGAAAGGCATTCTAAATTTGGGGTGCCCCCACAGAAAAGAAGGGGGCTCCAGAATAAACACCGTCTCTCCCTCTCCCCAAATCTGTTGCCATCTTATAATTGTTGACTTAATATCCACACCCTTCCCTGTTCATATACTGTGGCGTTTTGAAGACACATCCAAGCAATTCAGATATCATGTCTTGCCATTATTCACCTAAAAACCAGCTCAGCATCAAACACTTAATTAGTTTTCAACCGGGACAAAAATTATTCTAGCAATTTTCCTTTTCTTCAGAAATGAGCACTAGGAATAAAACAGTTGCCTCGCTTTGCCCTTGCTTAACATACTGTGACATTTCAATTACAGAGAATTTTTTCACCACATTCTTGCTCCCTTCATTCTGTAATCAGTTCTTATCCTACAGCATTCAGGCACCCTGTAAAGCAGAGTAGATTATTGGAGCAGAAGTGTCTGCGGCAAGTATAACTATTCCAATAAATAGCTTCCCGCTGTGGGTGTGATAACTGTCCTCCAGAGTCTCGCGAAAGGAAAATGACAGCTGGTAAGCAGTTCATTAATCCTGAACATTGAACATTTCAGATGTTCCATCGAGGCATGGGCAGCGCAGAAGCCTCAGACAGAATTCCGTTTTCATGTCAGCTTCCCTGCCTCAAGTAGCAAATTTCCACAGAAAATCCATTATGGATTTGCATGGCAGTTCATTCAATATTACGAATTGCTAAAATCAGCCAGAGGCACTGGGGTGTTTATACACCTGTTCACAGGTGAACTGGGCCATAGTCCTTATGATCTTCTAGCCCACGTGCTGTTTGACCTCAAGCACAATGAAGATGGACTTTTTGTGTTAAAGAGTTAAAATGCCACAAGAATGCGGGTGGTTTGGTACTCAAGCAGGCACATTCTGTTCACAAGAGGTTAAAAAAGTTTAACATATACAGAAAACGCAGAAGAAGAAGAAGAAGAAGAAGAAGAAGAAGGAGGAGGAGGAGGAGGAGGAGGAGGAGGAGGAGGAGGAGGAGGAGGAGGAGGAGGAGGAGGAGGAAAATTCTGAACTATCCTTATTACATAATATGGGTTAGTGCAAATGCGATTCATAAATTGGGTCTTGTTGAAAGCGTTGTGGATTCTGAATCTCTAGAAGAAATTTCAAATTAGGACTCAGAAGGGACAAAATTTGGGCAGACAGAAGTAAGCTTGATTTGGACGTAACAATAAGCTTGCATTGTCTCAAGAGGCAAGTGTTTGAGCCTCACGTGCACCCACTTTTATTGACCAAAGACCAGGTAGCAGATGGCTCTTCAGGCGCAACACATATTTCCCATCCCTGCATTCTCCAATGTAGCCAGTCAGTGAAAGATCTGAAAGGTGCATGTGTACAAGGTGTGATGCAATCTGGAGCGCTTCTCTCCTTTCCTTCTGCACCATCCCACAAATCCTAGATCCGCACACACCCCTCCTCATAGTTTGCTCCAGCCTCCCTTCCAGGATACCACTACAACACCTGAACCTTATCCTAACGCTTGTGTAAAAATATGACTGGGGTACAAACTGCAGAGAAAAGAATGGGAAGAATGGGGGGGTCAATATCTAGAATTAGGTAGCTGATGTCAATCATACTCAATATTTACTTGAGTCATGTCATTTTAAAATGAAACATTCTGTATAAAATATTTCCCTATACAGACAGCAATACAGCATTAGTGGGAGTTTAGTCAGTTCAGAGCTTTAAAATATTTCAAAATCCTGTGACTATATATAGATGACTTTAAAAGCTCCCGTGAAGTTAAAATATCTGTTCTAGTACTTGTGATTTGTACCGGAAACTGGAAAGATAGTGCCCTCTGGTGAAATACCGACTTGGAATCCTTCATTTTTAAAAACAAGTTTTTAGTTGATCTGCGTATTTTAAGAATAAGTTTGATTTAGCGTGGACCAGTGAAAGGCTCTTTATTAACCTTTCTCTATCTCATATATGAGGGACGCAGGTGGCGCTGTGGGTTAAAGCCTCAGCGCCTAGGACGCAGGTGGCGCTGTGGGTTAAAGCCTCAGCGCCTAGGACTTGCCGATCGAAAGGTCGGCGGTTCGAATCCCTGCGGCGGGGTGCGCTCCCGCTGCTCGGTCCCAGCGCCTGCCAACCTAGCAGTTCGAAAGCACCTCCGGGTGCAAGTAGATAAATAGGGACCGCTTACCAGCGGGAAGGTAAACGGCGTTTCCGTGTGCGGCTCTGGCTCGCCAGAGCAGCGATGTCACGCTGGCCACGTGACCCGGAAGTGTCTTCGGACAGCACTGGCCCCTGGCCTCTTGAGTGAGATGGGCGCACAACCCCAGAGTCTGTCAAGACTGGCCCGTACGGGCAGGGGTACCTTTACCTTTACCTATCTCATATATGGTCCCTCCAGTTTCAGAGGAAGGAGGTGTCATGTGCACTGTATTCTGCAACATATCATTGAAACAATAACAGTGGATTAGTAGTGGATTTATACTGGACTGTCCACAGAACGTTCCTTTTTATTAGTTCCTCTGCAATGCTTCCCCAGTGTTCTTCCATTATGCTGTCTGAAAGAGAACACCTGCACTCTAGTGCAACAAAAGCAGGACAAAAAATGAAGTGGAACATTCGTGATTTAGAAAGATGGAGGTTGCAGGACAAGCACTAACTGGAAATAAACAGTATGTCCATCTCAAAACTTCTGCAGGTTCTCAAAACTTCTGGAAGAGAGATTTCCGTATAACTGCCCCGATACTATCATGAGCACAAATCATGATGAACACACAGTTTTAAAAAAGGGGGGGGATTTCTGGTAAAACATATTTAAAAGGCCCAATTTCCTACCAAAACCCAACATAAAATTACAATAACTTCAAAATTGCTTAATCAAACACTGATCCGTTTCACTCATGTAGCACCCTGCTTGTGGTTAACGCTTAGCTGGAATGAAATATTCAACGCAGCAATAGAGAAATTAAAATAATAATTTATTTGTCAGACAAATAAATGAGAGGCACAGTGGTATATGGTTACCAAGCTCTGGCCTGGGCTCCTGCCATTATGGCCAGCACTTATATTCCCTCAGCCCAGCCTCCTTGCTCCTCCTTTGGCTGCCTCTGTCCAATCAGCCTGGTTGAAATTCCCATTGGCTGTTTGCTAGAACCAATCCTAAAAGATACACCCATTTCCTATTGCCTTTTATGGGAAACAAAAAGCTATATATTCTTCTATCTATAAATGACAAATAAGTAGTCATTATATCTTACATTTGTCTCAACAAGGAACCTTAATTACCAGCTCACCTCTTGCCCTCCTTGCCCTATTGCCCTCCAAAACAGATGGTTAATAGTTTTAAATTTTTATCTTAAACAGATGTCAGAGATCTTGGGTTCACATTCTCATGCATCATCAATGAAAGATCTCCTTTTTGGAGGTCTTTAAACAAAGGCCTGACAACCATATGTCAGGAGTGCTCGATGGCGTTTCCTGTCTGGCAGGGGGCTGGGCTCGTTTGCCCCTCTGGTCTCCTACAGCAATATGACTATGAAATAAGAATTTAACATTTCTTTCTTTCTAGATCCTTTGCATAATTACATTTAAGCCAATATATTTCATACATTATCATAGATAGCTTTTTAGAAGAATAAACCTTCTCAAAGTAAAAAAGAAGGAACAGTTTACAGCCTCAAAATAAAATAGGAAAAAGCCTCTTCTTCTGTTTACACTCCCCTTCTCCAGCCAGTTGCTTTCTCCATTTGCTCTTGCCCTTTAACCTTAGGAAAATATGGCTCAAGTTTAATGGGAGGCACATGGTTTTATTTTACTATTTACCAACTCTTAATTATGTTTTTTCTTAGCTTTTTATATTCTGTAATATGTAGGGTCAGTGTAACCTTTGCTCTCAGCCTGTAATTCCCTTTTTACGACTTTGAGAATTGTTTTCTGCTATAAATCAGGGGGCCCCCTTGTCCAGGAGGATAAACATCTTGCCAAAGTACTTAGGCAGCTGGTACTCTGCCTGGCATAAAACATTTGAAAATCTTTAAGCTCATTTTAAAATACAGACCCTGATCAAAATATAAGCCTTGATAAAAATGCAGGCTATGATTAGATGCCTCACTCATGCAACTATAAAAATGCAAGAGCTGTGCAAGTAAAACCCTGTGGTTTCAGGCTCGTTAAGTACCTGCTCTCAAGTGGCATGCAAAAATTAATTAACAGGAAGAGCAATTAAGTAAGGATGGGGAAGGTAGAATATGACAACTGCCAAACCCTGAGCTCTGCTATACTTGTGTCAACCATAACAGAAGTGGGAAGTGCAGGTGGTTGCTGGCTGTCTGGCTGGGAAAGAAGCTTCAGGGTTGACATATTTTCCTCTCTCTCAACCCCAGAGGGATGTGAGGAAATTTGTATTTTTACCTATTTAAAAGATTTCAAGCAAAAAAGCACACCTAGTATTCAGGGGATACGGCTAAGGAACCCAAACCTAACATGACCTGCCGCCAACATATCCCTTCTCCCCTCCTCTGAGTGTGAAGAAGGGATAACTTCAATGGATGCAACCAGGAGGTCTCCATGGGCCGACCACCTGTTCTGCCTGCAAATCTCCTTCTCTGCATACGGCAGGTGAGGGGAACCTTTGGCTTTTGTGCTGGTCCCATGGGTTACCTGAGAGGCAAGGTCCAAGTCTGGTCCATGGTCAAAGGTGCAACGTGGAAGCAATCCGTAGTAGCTGAAGCTGGGTGCAGGGCAGGGAGCCGGGTGAAGTCAGGAACAGGCTTGCAAGCAGGGAGCCAGGGTGGGTCAGCAGCTCAGGCAGGAAAGCAGGACAGGGTTCAGGCAGGAACTAGCAACCAACAATGTTGCTCCCGCAATCTGGGGCTGGTCGGCTTTGATCTGCCTCGAGGCATGGGGCTGCCCCGATCCTCTGGTGACTCGCCTCTCCTGGCCTGGAAGCGAGCACTCCTCCTGCGGGAACTTAGTTCCCTCCACCTCTCTGCCCTGAGCCTCTGCAGCTCAGGAGAGGCTGGAGGGTTACTGGACCCAGAGGCAACCTCAGCTTCCTCTGACGGGGCTGAGAGTGGAGCACCTGCAGGCAATGGGTCCTCCATCACCTCTGGAGCCAGAGCAGATTCAGCTGATGTCTGCTCCTGAGGATCCGGCACAGGTGAGGACCCTTCAGGCTCATGCCCCAGCCCCGGTGGTTCTGGAGGCGGGGAATCCTGTGCAGGCTGGGATCCCTCAGGTTCAGCATCCGAGTCTGAATCCCAGGCCATCACAGCTTTCCTGTTGTTCTTTGACTACACCTCCCATCATCTCTTGCCATTGGCCAGGCTTGCTGGGGCTGATGGGAGTTGTAGTTTAGTCATAGAGGGGACGGTCCCATTGACCTATAGATCCTATGGTCCTTGGGATGCCCTCTGGATGATTCCATGGGATCAATAACTGGTTCCAAATTTTAAATTCTTAGTAAAAATTGCTACTTTCAAAGTTGCCCCCTCTCAGAACTGGAAGTTGTCATCATTAGAGGAAAGAATAATTAAATTAGCCAAAGTAAAAAATTATATTTAATAATACTTATTTTCTTGTGCTCTGTGGAGCATGATTTTATTATTTCGGTGGGCGAACATTTCCTTTCATGCAATGCTGAAACCAAAGCCTCATCATACGTTTACAAGCTTCTATGAGCTTTGCTTTTTGCCTCCAGCCATCTTTGTAGAAAGTGTGTTTTATGTAAGATGTAAAACAGGTTGTAAATTTTTAATAATGTAGCTACATGGTTCAATCCATATCCAAGAAATATGACGTTCAATTTATGGTTGGCTGTCTTTTTTAAATTTTGTAGCCAAGAATGCACACAAAATATTAAACTACAGAGGACACCAAAAACCTGCCTTGGAAGAGCACCATTAACTTTTGTGTTTATTACAAGAAATTAGCACAGGCAACAGTCAAAATGTTTATTGTTGGAAAAATCAACTAGCACTCTGAAAGCTATTTTGAGAGAGAGAGAGAGAGAGAGAGAGAGAGAGAGAGAGAGAGAGAGAGAGAGAGAGAGAGATTAAAATAAGTGCTAAACAGTACTCAATTTTTTAAAAATTGGAAGGCATAGTCAGTCTGGAACTAGACTTGGAGGATTTGTGTATCACCTCCAGACTGTCAGTATTTTGAATATACTGCAAATTTAGACTTGCAGAGTTAACGTAAATTAAAGTGCAGTGTCAACCAGGTGAAACAAAGTCACTTAAAAACAACAACAACTTCCTGGAGTTAGGAAAGTGACAAGGAAATGTGCAGAAAAGTGTGGAATGAACAAATTATCATGGGATGACAAGCAACCACTTACATAAGCAAATTAGGATGAGTTCAGGACAAATATTCATTGTTGTATAATTTCTCCCCAACAAATCAAAATTAAAGATCAATAAAAACTTATTGCATATAATTATATATATATTCATACATACAAGAAAAGCAGAAGATAAATAATCATTTCCAGGGACAAGGACAGGGACTGGAACTGCATTTTATTTCCTGATATAGGTCACACAGTCAACTTGTTATGTACTGAAGTTCTCACCCTGGGCCAGCAGGGGGATACTGTAGATAGTTATGCAAATAAGGGATCGAAAGTGACGTTCAGTGATTGGATAGTTTTAGAGAGTTGTTACAATTATGTTGCACTGGAGCTCTACATAAGCAGGCTGACTGAACCCTTCAATTCAGTTCTGTTCTGGCCTCTGAATAAACAAGAGCTGTTTGAAGAATCGCTGTGTCATCTGATATGTTCACCCACAACTTAACACAACTCTTGCTATTGGTTGGCCTTTATATATTCTAAACAAATAAATTTGCTGAGCAGCTTCAAGACTGTGCACATGTTAATGTTTGCCACGTGAAGGCCACTTTATCTTTTTTTTTTTCTAGAGATGTCTTCTGTGTGGTGACATTTTTACTAAACACAATAAATGTTGGAATCCTGGAAGCCAAGACCCAAGTTTGGGACAGGTACTCTTTGGTGAGAACCCCAGCAGAGATTTAACATTACAAAACTTGCAGCAAAGAAACACATGGAAATATCGGCTGGAAAACCCTTAAAATGTGCCCTTCCAGTGAGTCCCAAAATGTCCTCTTTTAAAAGTTTTTTTCTGAAGCTTTCCTACACTGCTAGCACAGATAGACCACACATTTGCTAAGTCATATAGTGGTTTACTTACAAAACTCTTCATGTGCTTTTCCATACAGCAATCAGAAAAAAACGCACAGGTAGTCAAAATGTTGCTTTGTTACAAAAGGTAAAAGTTTATAAATTATTGTTATAGAAAAACACTAGTTTTGAACTCCAATTTGGTCAGAAACAAGAGGCTGGTTAAAGCCATGCACTGCAGCAACCAGCTCGGAGATCCTTACAAACTGAATTCCTCATGTAGAGAGGAACAACAAAGGTTTAGGTTAGGCCTGGAAGGACAGCTTACTCTATGGTTTTAACTCTTTCATACACCAATTAGACTCAAGCCTGCTGGTTATATGAGGCTGGTTACCCTACAATAAGCAGTGATGTCCAGCCCCCTGCTATATGCAGCAATTTACAGTGGTTTCTATCTGACAGCTTGAATTTCAACACTTTGCCTGTGCATAGGCAGCATCAAGGAATCTAGTGGCAAAGCTGCTGTTGATTTCTAGGCAAACAAAAACTTTTTTTAAAGACTCTCCTGGCTTACAGCTCAGACATAAAGCAGAAGAGCAGGGTGCATTTATGGTAGAGAAATTTTCAAATGTTGATCATTTAAATGCATTGTTATAAAGGCCAGGGAGGAGGGACAAGTCTGCCAAAAAAGAGTTCTGTTCTTTCATTGATGTGAGTGATTAAACATGCAGAATTGACCTTAAATAATTCATAATCATAATACTGAGCAGACTTGGCTCCAGGCAGTCTTCAACCTTTTCGGCAGGGTGTGGGGAGGAAAGATTTTGCTACTTCACGGTGAACTTTGTGCTTGGCAAATCATAACGGTGTAACAATGAATATTCATTGCAGCCTGGGTGCCCCCCCCCCCAATTAAGAACACCACATTTGCCATCTAAAATTAAATTGTCCTTTTATGAGTTCACATCCCACTTAAAGAGATTTGCGATACACATACAGATATATTCTGCACATATCCGCCACAACAACTCTAATTAAACTGCTTAGCATAACAATGCAATCACCATTTTAAGGCCTGCTTAGACTCTCGGGTAAACAACTGCTGTAGAGATCAGGCAACAATCAGAGTATTTTACGTGACTGCTTCGTAAGTCAGGTGAGGTAGGAGGGCAGATTACGCTCTTTGAATTCATAGTACCTGGATTGCCTATGGCTGGCAATTCCCACCCCCACCCCATTTTTTCAAGCAATCTTCATTAAAAAGCAGACTCTCCCTTTGGCTTTGTCCATCCCACATTGGACAAGAAAAGGAGAGGCTGCCAGGATGTCACCGAAAAGGTGCCATTTTGAAACAAAGGTTGCCAGGGTGACAGTGGGGGAGGATGCTAGAAGCAGAAGGGGAGTTGTTTTCTTCAAAGGCTGCTGGGAAGGAGGAGGAGGATGTAGGGAGAACTCCATCCAGCGCTGGTTGGAGGAGGCTGCACTGAGAGACCAGGGGTCATGACCGGCTGCCACTTTGGACCTGAGCTTGCTGAAGCCATGAGGGGAACAACGAGAGAACCTCTTGGGGTGTAATGTTCTGCACGCACTCTACTGAAGGCTTCCAGGTGTAAATACAGTGGTACCTCAGGCTAAGTACTGAATTCATTCCAGAGGTCCGTACTTAACCTGAAACTGTTCTTAACCTGAAGCACCACTTTAGCTAATGGGGCCTCCTGCTGCCGCCGCGCCGCCGGAGCATGATTTCTGTTCTCATCCTGAAGCAAAGTTCATAACCTGAAGTACTAGTTCTGGGTTAGTGGAGTCCGTGACCTGAAGCATATGTAACCCGAGGTATCACTGTATGTGTGAATAAGCCACATTTCTATGACACTGCAGACCGCTGGGCCTTGATTTTCTTACGGAAACAGCTCTGGGAGCCCCTAGAATGCTACCGCTCAGCAGAGGTTGGGGGGGGGAGTATAACAATATATTTAGAATTATTCAGGAAGTGCACATCTCACATGGTGCAAAATTTAGAGTTGAGTGAGAGGAGGAAGAGGAGGATTTATCCACCACCTTCTTAACTGAATATAACCCACTGAATAAAAATCATCCAAAGACAGGGATTTGAGTTGCCCAGGAAGGGGTAAGACTATAGCTAAAGAAGGCCGTCTGCAGCTAAAGACTGGGGGCTACATTTTTGTTGCGATTATTTGGCAGGTGAGGTGGTTGAAGACCTGTAACTCCAATACATGTTAGAGCTCCAGATTTGGGGGAGCAGAAGGTGGCCTTCCATTTATCTTTTGCCACATTCTCATATATATAATAAGCCCTTTATGTCAGGGGTGGAGAACCTGTTTCCCCATCCCCCATGTTGTTAGATCCCAGCTCCCATCAGCCACAGATGGACAGACTGCATGGCCAATGGTCAGGGGTGATGGCATTGTAGTCCAGCAACCTCTGGCAGGCCACACGTGCCCCATCCCTGATGGTATACACCCACACCTCATTATGCCTTTGCGCCAATATAGTCAGTGATGGGGGCTGTCTTCACACCAATTACTCAATGAAAGGGGCTGAGTCCTATTAGCAAAGTATGGAAAAGGTCACAAAGCAAAAAAAATAAGATAAGATTCATTATTCTCTAAAACGGGCTGTTTTCAAAGAAATGCCAAAGTAATGTTAATATTTGCTTTCACTTAAGAGCAATGTACATTCTAGTCATCTAAAAAATGAGATTCCTGATGAATGGGAGAGTCACACAGATCTTCAAAGAAATTATTGATCTCAGAAGAGTGATATGGACATAACATTTTAAATCGAATGCTCCTGTCTATTTGCTTTCCTTTAAACAGGCTGTTGAGTGACACATCAACTTTCCACTTCACGGGAAGTTAATGGCACTTATTATATCTTTCACCCAAAGAAACCTATTATATTACAATAAGACTGGAGTTAAAAGGAAAGGTTACTGCAATTACTACAGTCAAATGCAAAGGTGTTATTAATAAATTAAGACATTCATTATTATAAGATGCCTACTGGGTCGAATAGTCCAAAGAGCATTGTAACCTGATGGCTTAATTAAAAACCTTACTTGCCTTTATAAACAGTCTTGGCTACACAAACAAATGGTTAGTGGGCTGGTAACAAATTGGTGGCATTAATTTTTGGAGGTACATTTGTCTCAGGGTTCACACATTCATTTTTTTTTATTTGGAGATTTAATCTCTGTGTAAACTCTGACACATTTGTTTAGGCCCTCACAATGTGGAGAAAAAGAGGTTCATTCTCGCTGTCATTGAATCTGTGACTGGAAAGTGTAATTGCAATGGAAGTTTACACACTGGGTCACTTTTTATTTACTTTTGCACGTTTTTAGTCCAGGGTAATTAATTCCCATTTGCACCTGCTTTGCTGAGCCTGCACTTCTTGGTCAGAATCTCTGTTCCAACATAGTTTTTGCTACAAATATCCCCAAGGTGCTTTGCTGGTTCTTCTTTCAATCGGAGTCTGGGTTGGCATCAGGTGTCAGCATAAAGAAGCACCTATCAAGGCCCACATCTGAGTGGAGCAGGGGGCACAGCTGGCCCTCAAAACTTTCTGCTCTCCCTGCCAATTAAGCTGCTTTCTCCATGTATTCGGTTTAATTTGTATTACACAAAGCTCTCATTTTCTGTTTAGGGGGAATAAACTCAATGTTGAGAGAGAAATACAGGTTGCCATAACCCAGCTGAATATTTGACAAATGAATCATCATACTCAGGGTCCAGAATAGACCATTCAATTCACAGATAAAAGCCTGTTTTTGAGAGGGAACAGGCAGGGAAGAAGTAAAACACATATAGGTAGGTGCCTCTTCAGCTTGTTCCCTGAAAGATGCGTGACCCAGCTGAGCTCAAGTGCGTGGGTTAAAATTGATAGGGTCTAGAATCTAGGCAATAAAAAAGCATATGCCAGAAAAAGCACATTTTTCCTAAGCTGATGTCAGGAGCCGGAGATGGGGGAAGATCAGCAATAAAACACCACGGTTTGGTTTCTTTGAATAAAGAGTGAACTTCTTGAGCTCTTCATTAAAAGAAGCCAAAACAGCACAGGCCTAGTGATCACAGCAACTCTACCCATGAGATGTTGCCTCAGTGGGGCAGTTGTGAGGACTGAAGGTCCCCATCTTCCCACCTCTCTCTAAGGCTTCTCCCCCGGTTCCTTTCCCAGTAATCTGAGACTCCTTTGTCTTGTCTCTCTTTGCTCTACCCTCTTCATTCATCTCTGTGTTCTGGGAGACCAGGGAGGAGGGGAGATGGTCACAGCAAGCGGGAAAGACTCCCTGGCTTCTTCAGCAGCCTGCTTCATCTCTGCCTCTTGACACACACACCTTTTGAGTTTGGATTTGATATCCCGCCTTTCACTCCCTTTAAGGAGTCTCAAAGTGGCTAACATTCTCCTTTTCCTTCCTCCCCCACAACAAACACTCTGTGAGGTGAGTGGGGCTGAGAGACTTCAAAGAAGTGTGACTGTCCCAAGGTCACCCAGCATTTGCAAGTGGAGGAGCGGAGACTCGAACCCAGTTCCCCAGATTACGAGGCTACCGCTCTTAACCACTACACCACACTGGCCTTTTGCTTCTGCTGCTGAGCTTGGATTCCCCTCTACCACAGCCTCTTCCTGCTCACTAAACCCTGTTACTTCTTCAGCTCCTGACACCTCCTCTTCCCAGTCTGCTCTCGCTCCTCCCTCTGACCACTTGTCATCGTCCAATCACCAGTCCTCTGGCTCTGAGCATTCTTCCCCTGGGTGGTCCCCATCTGGTGCCTCCCACCATTCCTTGGCACCCAGTCAGTCCATGGCAGCTGACTTCATTGCAGGCCCATGCTAGGGTTGCTATCTGCCCTATATAATACAGGATTGCCCTGTATTTCAATGTAAAATGCTACGTCCTGTATTGTGACAGTTTGTCTTGTATTTCAGGTCTCTTCTCTCTCTCTCTCTCTCTCTCTCTCTCTCTCTCTCTCTCTCTCTCTCTCTCTCTCTCTCTCTGCCAAGGCCCAGTTTGTTTGTAGGCAAATTCCTTCTTGGCCCCCAAATACAGCCACCAGTTGTGTTGTTTTTTAATTATGTGTTGGCACTGGAAGCATTAGGACCAGGCTTCTGGTCTTCAAAAAGCAGCCTGGAAAACAAAATGTTCCAAACAGTAGAATATATAGGGCATGCTTTGCTTTTGTCAAAGAAAGTGGTGATAAATAATACAACAGAGTTAGATTCACAGTCTGAGGATTCTAGTTAAATATGAAAGTGATAACTTGACGTACAGAAAGCACATAGAATGCATCTTTCCTATCTGCTGTCTATCAAACATTTAGCTCATTGGGAATCACTAGGAAAATGTATGAGGGAGTCAGAATGCTCAGAGCAATGGTGTCAATTATTGTGCACGGGTTATGAGAATGTGCCTCAGACTCACACACTTCTTCTCCCCTCTCTTCCACTCACAAGTGGAGACAAGTGAAAGCTGTTTTGTGTGAACAGTAGCGTCCTCTTTTTAGGAATATAGGAACATGGAAAGTTGCCATGTTCAGGCTAGTCTCAGAGGCGCATTTAAGACAGTGCAAGTGATACAGTTGCACTGGTTGTGCAGTGCAGCCAAGAAGGACACCTTCTCAAAGCCTGGTAAGCGTTTGCCCATCATCAGGAAGGGCTCTTACAGAGTCCTAGACGACTCCTTCCTCCTTTCCAAAGCTGGGCAAGTGCCTACCAGCCTTTTGGAAGGAGGTGGGAGGGGTCTGGGACCCTGCCAGATCCTTGCACCTCCTTCCTGAAGCCTGGTTTAAGCTGGCACCACAAGGGCTAAGGGGAAAGGCATCAAATATTGGCCTTGCACAGGGTGGCATATTACCAAGGTCTGCCCATGCTGGTCTTTGCCAAATTTGGCAGGATGTTTCCATCCTACACCTATTTAGATGCCTCTGAAGATATCACCAGACTTGGCACAGGGTTTCCTAAAGTGGAGGCAGCGGTTTTTGTCAATGTTTGGATGTCCGGCACCATTTTAAATCAGGGTGATGGACCAAGTTAAGTCTAATTAAGCATTAGTTACACACAGACACACACACAAAAAAAAACCTGATTTGGGGTTGGGCCTGGTGCTTCCTGGGTCAGGTCAGTGCCCTGGGCTGGGGTATGTGTTTGTGTTTGTGCCCAGCCCTAAACTTCTCAAATTACACTATCCATTTAAAAACCACTGTTTGTTGTTGCTGCTGCTGCTGTTGTTTCTTCGAATTCCCAGGCAGTGCCAGGTACTTCCTGCTCATCTATTATATTAGTAGAAATTGTTTTGCAGAAATGTATATATTACAGGAAAATGTGTATATTTGGAGAAAATCACTCTGAAATGCTGGTGAATCACAAAGTGATGTGGGAATGTGGAGAACTGAAGACTGAAACACTGACATAAATCTAAATTGACATCCCATCCTCAACACTTTCACTCGCTTTCTTTCATGCACAAAGGAGGAAGAAAGGGGGAAGGAGCAAGCCTAAGGCTCACAGTGGCTCATCTAAAACAGCCCACAATGTTAAAATATAAATTCCTTTGTGAATATAAAAAAACAGTAGATGGCAAGTCTTTCATTTGCTAGATAATTTCCCATATATTCAGGTTACTTTTGCAACCCACCAGTAATACTTTCCAAAAGTACTTTACAATATTTGTACACTGACATTTGATGCAATTATGGATCTCACAGCAGCTCATAATAATAAAGTCAGATTTATGGGTAAATGATATTGCTTTCACAATAACAGGCCTAGAGTACCAGGCACTCTTGATTAAAAGGTAAAGGTAAAGGTACCCCTGCCCGTACGGGCCAGTCTTGACAGACTCTGGGGTTGTGCGCCCATCTCACTTAAGAGGCCAGGGGCCAGCGCTGTCCGGAGACACTTCCGGGTCACGTGGCCAGCGTGACATCGCTGCTCTGGCAAGCCAGAGCCGCACACAGAAACGCCGTTTACCTTCCCGCTGGTAAGCGGTCCCTATTTATCTACTTGCACCCGGAGGTGTTTTCGAGCTGCTAGGTTGGCAGGCGCTGGGACCAAGCAGCGGGAGCGCACCCCGCCGCAGGGATTCGAACCGCCGACCTTTCGATCGGCAAGTCCTAGGCACTGAGGCTTTAACCCACAGCGCCACCTGCGTCCCAGCACTCTTGATTACAGTATACCAAACCACAGTGCTATGTGGTTCCTGGCTCTGCTTCCAGCTTCCACTATTGCTCTCTGAGATCTTTGCTGTTCCCATAGCATTTCTCAGCCAAATCATTCTTGTCCAAGAAAAGGTATGTCAGTTACTAATTGGCTCAAAACCTCTCTTGACAAAATAAGTCTACATTTTAACCACCTTTCGAATATCAGCTGACAAAAGACACGTGAGGTGCTATGCTGTCAGAACACACAGACTGCTCTTCATTATATACTCACTACATGAACTCTGCTCACATGACAGGTTTATTTGGGTGGAGGAAGTGTTGTTCCTGTATCATTTTTAATTTTAGAGAAGTACCATTTGAAGGAGCATATCTTCAAGCTTTATAATTAGGTACTTTTCTGACAGTGCCCTTTAAGAATGTGTGCCTTGATACAAGATTAATGAGGCATAATGCAGGAAAGGTTAATTAAAGATGTTACGTCAACTGTATCTCTCATTTTCTAGGACCAAGATGGTGATAACATTCTATATTAAGATGTAAGATTAATGGGAAGAGGTGCAGAAATCATATTTCCTTCCAATGACTTAGAACTTTTAACTTGGAGTCCTTTCAGGTGATGTGCAGGGAGCGCATGGTGGTAAATAATTCCAAGGTACAACCACTGGCTGGGGTTGATGGGAGTTGTTGGGAGTCCAAAAACACCTGGAGGGACACATGTTCCCCATCTCTGATTTAAGGTGCTGGTGGTTACCTTTAAAGCCCTTCACAGCTTGGGACTAGATTACTCAAAGAATTGTGTATCTCCACAAAAGTCCACCAGTGCTCTGAGATCATCTTCAGATGCCGTCCTCCAGGGATTACTGCCTTTTGAGATGTAGCAGCTGGTCAAGTAGATGACCTTCTTGGTGAAGGTGCCCCATTTTCTGTGGAATGCTCTCCCACAAGAGACTCCCTGGGTACCTACTCTTATACAATTTCTATCCTTTCCCCAAGTATTTTAAATGTGAATTTTCAAACCCTAGTTATTGGCTTTATGCTGCTAGTCTTTACCCACATTGTTTTTAGATTTTTCCTGTCTTGGCTCTTTTTCTTAACTGATCTGTAAGGAATCCTGGAAAAGCTTGTTGTTGTTTTTTCGAAGCATTGCATTTCAGCAATCCACAAATGCAGAGCATATCTAAGTTGGATTAGGGCTGCCATATTTCAAGTAGTAAAGATCCAGACACAGTTGCTGAGCATTTGGGGGGGGGATGTTTATATGGTGATACTAAGCTATATATATATTTAAAGCAAGTAAACAAGGGTGCCCTCCCTTAGAATGCCTGCCCACTGTGTAGCAAGGCTACATTCTTGTGCAGTTTCATAGTATCCCACTAAGTGGTCATTGTGAGATGCGGGTGGCACTGTGGTCTAAACCACAGAGCCTAGGGCTTGCCGATCGGAAGGTCGGCGGTTCAAATCCCCGCAACGGGGTGAGCTCCCATTTCTCGGTCCCAGCTCCTGCCAACCTAGCAGTTTGAAAGCACGTCAAGTGCAAGTAGATAAATAGGTACCACTCCGGTGGGAAGGTAAACGGTGGTCCAAGTTCTAGCAGATAGTTAGCTAACTGGAATCTCTAACTCTGGTCCAGCAATAAGTTCCACATCCGTTTCTCATCATGAAAAGTTCCACTGAAGTTCTAGAAGGAAACATCAGTAGGTGTGTGCAATTTTTTTCAGGATCAGCATCATAAACATACAATTTAAAGAGCAACTGGAAAGGCACTTACAACGTTTTGAGACGGGTACCTTGACCTTCTAAGCTATGTCCCAGACTGTTATTTTTAAAGCTAGGAAACAAGGTGTGACCCTCTCTTCAATTGTCAACGATATGAAAACATTTTATAGCAGCCAAGGAGCACCAGCATGTTAAATGCTAATGGATTGGGTAAGTTTAGCTAGCCTGAGGCAGTTCACTATTGTTCTTTTTACTTTGAAATGGACTGGTGGATTAGTTTCATCAGTTCTGTTGAGAGAACATCACACCAAAAAACACATTCCCAGGTGTGTGTGAAAGCAACAGAGAGAATGGGCACACATTGTTTTTCACAATAAATTGCAGGATGCAATCAGGAACAGGTTAGCTTAGTTAGGGCAAAGCAAATGCAGGATGCTCCAGCCTGTGTTGGTACAAACAATGTCATGTTCATCAAAATGTGAATGGGAACCTGTATTTACTAGGCGAAAGCCTGCATGCTGCCTCTTACAAGTTAGTGCCAGCTTGATTTGATTTGATTGATTGATTGAGGCATCTGTGAGGCTCTTGGTCAAAAGAGTATCCGAAGTATCTGGTGTATCTGAAGAAGTTTGCATGCACACGAAAGCTTATACCCAGAACAAACTTAGTTGGTCTCTAAGGTGCTGTTGAACAATTTTTTTGTTTGTTTATTGGTGAAAAGGAATCAGTGCAGGTGCCATGAAACCATCCTGAAAATTGTAGCCACCTTGAAGATGACAGATAGCCTCTCTTCAACCATCTCATAATACCAAAATGACCTCTGACTGCAAATCTAGCAAAAGGTGTGGTGGAACTAATCAAAGGGAAGGTTTTCAATGTGTATCAAGTGTGGGTGTGGGATCTAAAGTCAATCTAGATAAAAAGCAGCATGTTCAAGACAAGCAGGAATGGTTCTGAATTGAAAAGCTCTATTTCACTGTGCTGCAAATACGTAAGTGTTTACCCAGCCTTAATCAACTGGTATTTAAATATGGTTAGTTTTGGCTGGATCCTGCCCAATATTTTTGTGCCATGCCATGTTGCAGTTTATTTGTGGTTTCATGGTGTTTTCAACTTCTTCGGTACAGTCTGTTCAATACGGAACTGGTTTCCCATCTTAATTTACACTGGCAATCACAAATGCAAAGGATTTGTAGTGTAGGGTCCTTTTAAAAAAAAGTCTATAGCTGAGTGTAGAATTCTTGGCTGGCCGGCTGATATCTGCTGTTAACAAAATAAGCCACCACAGAATCATCGACCTGTTCAAGATGTATGGCAAAACTCCTGCAGATAACAAGAGAATTAAATCTGGCCTTGAATACATTGTAAGAATTTTTCCCAAATCAGATTGGCTCTGACTGAGAAATCCCTTAGTTGTACAGCAACATCAGAGGTGGATGCTATTAATAATTGCTGGCTTAAGTGAGCAGAAAATTTCCCCCTCTGGATCTGAGTTTTGGTTTATATTTTAGCTCTTTGTATTTCTTATAGTTTCAATGTAAATTTTGAAAGGCCTTTAAAAACTTCACAGTATGTAAACACATACACACACAGAGAACAGTTGCATAAATTATATACGGACATTTTCTCACCAAGTTCTCAGTGGTTGTATTTACAGAAGCTTCCCAGTTTCTGATTTGATCCCAGAATGTCCCACATTTCCTTACGATGTTCCTATTTTCATCAGAGAAATGTTGAAGGTATGTTATTCTTGCCCCAACTTCAAGCAGCTACCATCTCAGTCTGCATGATGAATACTTCAGTCATTAGTGACTGGCTGCATTGTTACAACTTAGAGTTAACTGCATAAGTTCTGTTTTGTCTGCTAGCGAAGTCACCGATAACACAGATGAAGTCAAGAGAGAGAGAGAAAAGTATTGATAAAACACCATGTAGAATTTGAGGAGAAAGGAACAGAGGGGTTTTACCTTTCTTATGTCAGGCCCTATACATAGCAGGGAGACATACAACCAAACATACAGAGGGAAAAACTTCCTCAGAACTACACAGCCAATCAGGGCATGTGATACCTCAGCAAAGAGGTATACTGCTCAATTGCTAAGAAGAATTTCTACTAGCTGGCTAGTTGACATTAACAGAATTAACCCTTGAGTTACAAATAATGATGCCTGCTGTTGAACTTCCAACACTATCTTGACTGAAAGTAGGGGGATGTAGGGCAAGATAAGGATTCTGATTAACACACTCTGCTATAGAGGATTAACAGATTGCTTGGCATCCATTGGCCAGGGGAGCAGGTGTTAGAATATTCCGTTCCACCTTAAGAACAGATGTGTGGATTGCTCTGTGTCACATGTCTGTGTACACTCCAGCACAGCTTGCTGGGAACTTCCGTTTTGTGTATAGCTATTGCTTATGCTGCTTGCTTTTGGACACGAAAGGGAGAAGAAATGTTTTTCTTTGTCCTGCTGTATGCTGAATAAACTGCTTGTAAAAATGCTCACACAGCCGTCTCCTGCCACTTCGGTTGCGTAGTGTTCACTCTGCTGATTGGAGCATGCTCCAGTTTCTGAAGCTGGGGTCACTGACGCAGCTCCAAGGACTGGAGATCACCCGGCTTAGCGGCCAGTGGGCTGGAGCCAGCTGGGGGCTTGCAAATTGCCCCTGTTTCCTTGGATGCATCCCAACAGCAGCTATAGCTGGACTGAAACCTCCAGCACACCCCCTCTTCTGCCATACCACAGTGCAGGTGCCCATGTATCATTCACTGCCAATCTGTATAAGAAGGCAAGGAGCTAACCCTGCAGAACCATTATTGAGCTCCCATACTATCACAGCCTTTAGGTTCGGCCCTCAGTTTTATTTTTTAATCACATGCCTGTATGCTCCTCCTTAAGGTATTTTCCAGAGCAGCAATTGAAGAACAAGGTGCAATTGGATAGATGCTCAATGATTAATTTGAGATCAAAGACATGCATTCAGAAAATTGACTCAAGTTGAAAAATAAGGGGAAATGCTTTTCATTTGCATTGTTGGATGGTTCTTAGCCTGTCAGCTTGCAGAGGCAATGGTACACAGTCACATTTAAACTACAGTGGTACCTCGGGTTACATAACTTCAGGTTACATACGCTTCAGAACTTTGCTTCAGGATGAGAACAGAAATTGTGCTCCAGTGGCAGCAGGAGGCCCCATTAGCTAAAGTGGTGCTTCAGGTTAAGAACAGTTTCAGGTTAAGAATGGACCTCCAGAATGAATTAAGTACTTAACCCAAGGTACTTACATCTCAGCAGATAGTTGGCATGCATAGCAGATTCTCACTCCAGCCCCCCAAGTTGCTAATGTAAATAAATCCATGCAACATTTTTCTTGGCATTACAATTGTAGGGGCAGAATTGTGCCCCACCCACCCAGTTCCCAACATTAATCTCCTGTCTTGAATAATAAGAAAATGTGCTTCTGTATTGTTTTGATAACTTCGAAAGTCTTTGACTGAGCCACCGTGAAAAGAAAATATTGCAGATAAAGAACACCATGTTTTGACTGTGACACAGGACTGGCTCCAGACATTTTGTTGCTGGTGAGGGAGGGCGAAAAGCTTGTTAACCTTTTCCCCTCTAGACTTCTCTGAAAGTTCCTCCTCTGGGAGTGAGAAAGATGTAGATACCCAGACAAAAGAAGACAAAAACACTCTCGGGAAGCAAAATTGATAAGCTGTTGTTTAGACTGTTCTCATCAACCTCTTGTTATCTTCATGTGCAACTGATTATTGTGGAGACAGGACTAAAGTGAAGGAAGTAGGAGCACAACTGGGTGCAGAGAAGATCAGACTCAAAACCAGAGCACAGGGGTAGTATAAAATGCCATGAGAATCCTTGCCAGACATTCAGACATAAATTCTCACAGGGTAAGCTCAGTGTTCTAGGGTACTGCTCATATTCTCGCACAGGCAATGCCTTCCTGAGATTCTGAGAAAACTGGAAAAATAGCATCTGACAAACCCAGAAGGTGGAATGGCAGAATACTCACCAGGTGGAGCTAGTGAAAAGCTTTCCTGACTCCCATTGCAGTGCAAACTGGCTTCAAAAAGGAGTTACTTAACCCATCTCTCACTAACATATTACTCTTCAGATGGACTCCGACACCCATCAAGCCTGACCATTAGCCATGCAGGGTGGGCCTGGTGGGAAGTAGAGTCCCAACAATATCAGAAAGGCTGTAGGCTCCCCATTCATTAGTTTGGTGGCTAAGAGTCTGAGAGTGGACATTATCATGACAGACACATTCTCAAATCCACATATCCCAGTGTAGCAGAGAGTTAGATGGATAGATGGGTGTTCTGTGTGAATTTTAATGGTATAATGTATTTATTTTTATGTTTGTGAGTATAAGTCTCCTGAAGACCTTTTAAATAACAAGCAACTAATACGCAGAAGATGAAGAGCATATTCTGAAAACAATATCCTCCAAAACCTGCCACTACAAACAATTTAAATTTATCAAATGAAAAAGAAAACTTATGTATGAAAGGTCGTTTTCCCCTTATGACTCCCCCCCTCCCCCACAGAGCCTGAGAAGCAAAGACACATCCGAAGCCCTTTTCCCCCAGTTTGTCATTTCAAGGTCCTGTGCTTCATCAGGAGCCAAAGATCTCCACTGGAGAACTAGAGTGAGAGAAGGATGACAGAGCTTCACAATACTGATTGCACAAACCTTGAACACGGTGCTATTAATAGCTGTTTTCCCATTTGTTGTAGAATGAACCAAGAGAAGTAGCAGGAAAAAGCAGGAAACCATAGGAGGGCCCTCTTTACCCGGAGGGGCAAGGGGCGCAGGGCACCCAGGCGCCAAATTCTGGAGGGTGCCCTGCGCCTGGCACTGAAGCCACCTAAGCTCTTAACTATCTACCTGTTATGAAATAATGAATAATTTTGATCAAGCTAGAAAAACAAAATACATATATACCGAGGTATTACCAAAATGGCTCACTGGAAGGACAGATTGTGAAGCTGAGGCTCCAGTACTTTGGCCACCTCATGAGAAGAGAAGACTCCCTGGAGAAGACCCTGATGTTGGGAAAGATGGAGGGCACAAGGAGAAGGGGGCGACAGAGGACAAGATGGTTGGATAGTGTTTTCGAGGTTACCAGCATGAGTTTGACCAAACTGCGGGAGGCAGTGGAGGACAGAGGTGCCTGGCGTTCTCTGGTCCATGGGGTCACGAAGAGTCGGACATGACTAAATGACTAAACAACAACAACATTACCAAAATGTATACCTACTGTTTCACTAAAGGACTTTAGACTTTGTGCACTCATTTACCAAAGTGTCAGACTCAACGACGGCGCTTGTCATTCACAATGGCGCCGTGATGCGATATTAACTCTTAGATCAAAATATTATATTACGGATTGTATTGAGCTGCTATGCGGCAGCGGGGTCAGCGGCACCTTTGACACGACTGATATTTCTCCTAAGTAGGTGCCTAAACAATACTTATAAGTTTAAGTGCGGTGATGTGGTATACTTAAGTATAAGTGTATTATAAATAAATGAGCAAATAAAAAAGTTTGTTTCTTTTTCCTCCCTTCTTTCGTAAATGAGATAAGGCGTAGGCGTGGTGTCTGACATAAACATAATAAAAGTTAATTTGGGGGCTAAACTAAATTTTGGGGCGCTGGATGGATCTTTGCACCCTGGCGGCGCATATGCTAAAGACAGTGCTGCCAATATGCCATGATTAACACTCCTAAAGAAAAGAGAGAGAAAAGACAAAAGCCGGGCTCTTCATTTAAAAGGTAAAGGTAAAGGTACCCCTGCCCGTACGGGCCAGTCTTGACAGACTCTGGGGTTGTGCGCCCATCTCACTTAAGAGGCCAGGGGCCAGCGCTGTCCGGAGACACTTCCGGGTCACGTGGCCAGCGTGACATCGCTGCTCTGGCGAGCCAGAGCTGCACACGGAAACGCCGTTTACCTTCCCGCCAGAGCGGTACCTATTTATCTACTTGCACCCGAGGGTGCTTTCGAACTGCTAGGTTGGCAGGCGCTGGGACCGAGCAGCGGGAGCGCACCCCGCCGCGGGGATTCGAACCGCCGACCTTTCGATCGGCAAGCCCTAGGCGCTGAGGCTTTAACCCACAGCGCCACCCGCGTCTTCATTTACTAACTAGTAAAAAAAAGAAAAAAGAAAAGCAGGCGGAGGTTGGGCAGCAATTTCCTCTAATGGGCCAGCAAGATGGCATTTGTGTAAAAAGCAAGCTGCCTGACACTGATAAGCTGACATAAAGGCAGGCAGCTTCAACCCTGTAGATTTGTAGCTAGTTCAATTCTGTTATTAAGCGAGAATAAATTACTTGGTGTTTATTCATACCTCAGGAAGCTGGAGGCGTTTTGTAAATATTCTGCAGTTTACTCCAAAAAGGAGGAACCAACAATGTAATCCCAGGGGCAAAAGGACTCTGGCTCTCCGTTCCATGACGAAAGAGGCAACTGCCTTCATGGACAAAGTCTAGAATAGAAAGGCATTGAATTTACAAAAACAAACCTGCTCACGTTACTAGTGCCTAATCAACATTTTGGCCTTATGGAGAGAAAGCTTTGCATTAGTGGATTTATAAACGTCTTGGTGACTGCGATCATCCAATGCATCGTTAAATATCTTACAGTCTCTTGAAGAATTGGGTCACCTAAGCAACAACGATTGGAACCCCAGCTTTTACATTTTACACACATCTAAAAATCACTGGCATTGGTGGGGTGGAGATGCAACACTTGCTTTGAAATAACTCAAAGTAATTTAGGGAATATCCTCACATGGACTAACTGTTCAGGGGAAAGAAATGTCCAAGATGAAAAGCAGAAGACATGAGCAGCTGAAGACAACACAGCAGCCATCTTTTCCCCATACAATTTCCCTGGGAGAGGCTTCACATTATGATTTGCAGCCACTTTCTGAATGCATTTCAAAAGGGGTTTGTAAAAACTGCATAGCCATGAAGCTCTTCTAAGCGGCTTAGCGTGCTTAAAGAAAGAGGCAGCCCTCAGACCACCTTGAAAGTACTACTACTCTTTTTTTGTAAAAGTGGGTGGATTTTTAAGGTTTTTTTTTTCTTTCACTTTAAAACTCTGCAGGGCAAAACACAGATTGCTTGGAGTGTAACAAAACTGATATGGGACTGAAAAAGATTGATTGATTGATTGATTGATTGATCCATCCATCCATCCCTAGTAACCAAACTTGGGTTACTGCAGAACCTCCAAGTATCCCTGTTTTCCAGGGATGTCCCTGATTTAAAGAAGCCGTCCCAGTTTCTGATTTGATCCTAGAATGTCCCACTTTTCTTTAAAGGTAAAGGGACCCCTGACCATTAGGTCCAGTCGTGACCGACTCTGGGGTTGCGGCGCTCATCTCACTTTATTGGCCGAGGGAGCCGGCATACAGCTTCCGGGTCATATGGCCAGCATGACTAAGCCACTTCTGGCAAACCAGAGCAGCGCACGGAAATGCCGTTTACCTTCCTGCCAGAGCGGTACCTACTTATCTACTTGCACTCTGACATGCTTTAGAACTGCTAGGTTGGCAGGAGCAGGGACTGAGCAACGGGAGCTCACCCCGTTGTGGGGATTCGAACCGCCAACCTTCTGATCAGCAAGTCCTAGGCTCTGTGGTTTAACCCACAGCACCACCCGCATCCCTCACTTTTCCTTAGGGTGTCCCTAGTTTCACTGAAGAAATGTTGAAGCGTATGGACCTATCCGACCCCTGAGCCGTCTGAAGGCAATCCTGTATAGGGAAGTTTTATTTAATGTTTAATGTTTTATCATGCTGTTATATATGTTGGAAGCTGCCCAGAGTGGCTGGGGCAACCCAGTAAGATGTGTGGGGTATAAATAGTAAAAGTATTATTATGGAATGGGGCGTCCCTATTTTCATCGGAGAAATGTTGGAGGGTATGTCACTATGATGTTGTTGAGATGGGAGTGGGGTTGCCATGTGCTGCAAATGTCCTGGGCCAGCCCTGGGAGTGTGTGGGAGAAGGGGCAAAGTTCCATGTTTGCCCCAGGTCCCACAAAATGATAACTGGGTCTTGTTCAGGAAAGCTTCCCTGCCCTCATGCATTATCAGCTTAGTGCTGAAGCTGTAGCATGGAATAAATTCGCAACCCACACTTACAGTAGTTTTAGCACAGGACCCAATTCAATCCACAGCCACTTCCTTAGTGGAAGCATTCCAAAAATATCCAGTCTTTGAATACGCTGAATTTCTACAAAAGCTTAAGGGCCAAAATTGAAATGAATAGACACACTTATGTGGCAAAGAGGTGCATATTACAGTGCAGTTCTGTTGGACTTACATTGTATCCCCAGGTGAGATATAACCTCCGTGCTTTTTGCAAGGTAAAGTTGCTCCTACTGACAAAAGAAACTTAACATAGTTTCTCATAAAGACAGCTTCAGCATATAAACTGTCCCATTATTTTTTTTTACACTGACTTCTTCACAGACGTGATGGAAAAATACAAGACTGCAGACTTAACTTGAATCAAGTTAACTTGATTGTGCTTATTTCTCATTGAAATCAATGGGGTTTAACTATATTAACCTGGATCCAGCCCCCAAACTCTAAAGAAATGCTCAAAAACACAGAAATATAGAAAAAATATTGTATACAGTCTCTTCCTATGCAGTTAGGTACACCTGAGTTCATTAATTTAAGCGGACTTAATTGTATTTACCAGGCTGAGAGGGTATAAGCAGACTACTGGTTTTATCTTTTACTTTTAAAAAAAAACACACCATAAATCTTGATTTATGAACATTTTGCACATGTTAACAAGGTACATTAAAAATTGATTTATTTATTTTTTAATTAAGAAATGAGAAAAAATACATGAAGATATTATTTGAAGGAACAGGATGTGAAGATAGTGTGCCTAAGGAACCACTTCTCAGAGAAAGTAATGCAACTTTCTCCAATATGTGGTAAAATTAAGAGGCTGATAAGATCAAAGGATTTTATGATGTTGCAAAAATACGTTCCGTTACTGAACTAAAATTATGTGTCCTATTATTGCGCTGGAGATGGTTTTACAGCATTACTAAACACAGAAGTCAAGTATTTTGTGACCCCTTGATTGTATTGCAACTCTATAAATAATTGCCACACTGAGCCTCAACACCTTTGGGTCTCCTCCAACCTTTTCACTTACTGTATTCTTAAACAATATACCCGGTCTTGTTTTTTAAAACTGGAGGTGAAAAAACCACCTACATTTCCACTGCATTGATTAGGCCAGCTCTAGTGCAATCCAACTTCAAGATCCTCTAGGATCAAAATTTGGATTCAGCAGGTCTTGGGCATTCACCAGCATAAAACCATCCCTCACCCCAGCTGACCTGGAGATATGTCAGAGTTAATTCCCTATTCCCAACCTTGGTCTGCTTGGTCATGGGACCTAGGGCCCAATCCTCAAAACCTGGGCCCACTCTCACCTGCCATTTCAGTTGGCAGTGGACCCTCACAGTGGCTCCTGAAAAGTATTTGGAATAGGGATAACTTGCACCAGCTTCAGTTACACCAGCGTCCTGTAGTTAAGGTTGCTCTGTAAAGCTTCAGTATGCAAGCACATAATTTTTTGCTCTGATTCTTTATATCGGATGTGCTACGTACTGAAAATTTTAATAGACCTATATGCAGCTTGACAATGATTTCCAAGAGCTCTGATGCTCACACGCATCAGAGGAGGTTGCACTGCACTTGCAAAAGATGAAGTTTTGCTGTCCCCTCTCTTATATAATTTTTATTTATTTATTTATTCTTTCATTCATTCATTCATTCATACATACATACCCCACCCTCCCCAGCCAAGACTGGGCTCAGGGCGGCTAACAACCAATAATAAAAACAAGTTGATTCATACATACAAGAAAAGCACAAGATGAATAATCATTTCCAGGGACAAGGACAGGGACTGGAACTGCATTTTATTTCTTGATATAGGTCACACAGTCAACTTGTTATGTACTGAAGTTCTCACCCTGGGCCAGCAGGGGGATACTGTAGATAGTTATGCAAATGAAGGATCGAAAAGTGACGTTCAGTGATTGGATAGTTTTAGAAAATGGCAACAGTTACAATTGTTCTGGAGCTCTATATAAGCAGGCTGACTGAGCCCCTCAGTTTAGTTCTGTTCTGACATCTGAATAAAGAAGAGCTGTTTGAAGAATCGCTGTGTCGTCTGCTATGTTCACCCACAACTTAACACAACTTAAAAAGCAAGATTAAAATACAACATTAAAACAATTAAAACATTAAAATGTAGCCTCATCACAGGAGGAGAAAGGAAAAAAGAAAGGGGGGGGAGGGAATCAAATTGATTCTAAGCCAAAGGCCAGGTGGAACAACTCTGTCTTACAGGCCCTGCGGAAAGAAATCAGATCCTGCAGGGCCCTGGTCTCATGAGGCAGAGCGTTCCACCAGGCCGGAGCCAGAGTTGAAAAGGCCCTGGCTCTGGTTGAAGCTAATATAACTTAGGGCCTGGGACCTCTAGGATGTTGCAATTTATGGACCTTAAGGTCCTCCGTGGGGCAAAATATATGCAAATTAACTTCATTCAGAAGTTCCATTTTCCACCCCAGAGTTCATTTGTGGCTCTACCTCAGTGCATTTTTCCTATTAGGTGGTTGCCAACTTACAACTACGCCATGATGGTATATCTTCTTCCACTAAAATGGCTGGAGGTGTATTAAGTAGATGTGTCCTACTTTTTAAATTAAATAAATCCCCAGTTTGCTCTGTTGAACCTTTGGATCTGAACAATAATCCCAGCATGCCTCCCCATGACCTTGGTTTGCTTTGTATTTCTTCAATCACTTGAGAATTGAAAGAGGGTGAACAAGTGGAACTCTGAAGAAACATCATGAATAACTTCACTGGTGTCATGTGTTCTGCATGCAGTATGGCTCTGTGGGTTTCAGAATGATTGCTCTCAGTTCAACTTTTCACCAATGTAAATAAGCTTCAAATCTGTTCCTAATTATCTTGCCTTGAGGCAGGCTCCTGCTGCAATACTTTCTCGGTGTTATTGTTCCAATGTTCCCATCTTCTCCAGCCTGTGATTTCTTATTCTAATTTGTAGCCCTGTTATCTGTACATATGATTACTAGATTATGAAACTCCAACTGCTCTGGTGCCACTGTGAATGATCTTCCTGGGAAATGAGATGCAAATTAAGGCTTAATATAATTAAGGCTGGTTTTGCCTTGATCAGATTTAACTTTTTTCCCTCCATTGCCATAGGTTTGATTTGTTCCATGCCATTGTTTTATTTCAACTTGCTGCTCTTCGTAAAGTACTATAATAGCTTGTTCCAATTTTAGTGCAATACTAGCAAAATGTTCATAACTTCTTCCACCATCTCAAGCGCACACTTGTTGACCAAATAATAAGCACAGCATATCAAATAATATTCGTATCCCTCCCAAATAACCACTATGGAAACCCACACATCAAAAAAAAACACTCCAGCTTCTAAAATATTTTCCCATACAATTGATGTGTATTAATCTCTGCAATAAAGCCAGAAACATGCCAAACTCCTTATCTGCAATGAAGTTTTCACTGCCTTTATCGTTGAGCCTCAAGGTTTCCAAGTTAACCTTGTTGTTGTTGTTTAGTTGTTTGGTCGTGTCCGACTCTTCGTGACCCCATGGACCAGAGCACGCCAGGCACTCCTGTCTTCCACTGCCTCGTCCTCTGTCGTCCCCTTCTCCTTGTGCCCTCAACCTTTCCCAACATCAGGGTCTTTTCCAGGGAGTCTTCTCTTCTCATGAGGTGGCCAAAGTGTTGGAGCCTCAGCTTCAGGATATGTCCTTCCAGTGAGCACTCAGGGCTGATTTCCTTAAGAATGGATAGGTTTGATCTTCTTGCAGTCCATGGGACTCTCAAGAGTCTCCTCCAGCAGCATAATTCAAAAGCATCAATTCTTCGGCAATCAGCCTTCTTTATGGTCCAGCTCTCACTTCCATACATCACTACTGGGAAAACCATAGCTTTAACTATACGGACCATTTTTGGCAAGTTAACCTTATAATCCCACAAATGAAGAGAAAGGGGAAAAAATGCCTCCCCTGCAAGAGTCTATGCAAATAAGGACCATACACTCAGTTCAGGACAGCAAAGTCCAACTCCTTCGCAGCTTTCATGAGCATGGCATTGTTGCTACATGCAGGCAAGGCAATCTATATCCTGGATGTGGGTCCTATCTTGTGCCTAACGCCTAGTTCCATGTAACCTTAAAATAGTGTTGGCACCCTAGGCTCTGGAAATGTTGTTTACCTAGGAAACAAAAAGGGAACTAACGTGGACTGTGCAGAAAAGATAGGGTGGAATTCAGCGTTTATAAGGCTGTCATACGTCCGGATTTTCCCAGACATTACAGGGATTTCAAAGGTAGAATTGATGTTCGGGAGAGAATTTCCAAAAGGTGGTGCATCGTCTTGGATTCCTGGATCTTAACAACTTTGTTGAGCTCAACACCTTTTAGGGTGTCCTGGTTTTTACTCTTTGAAATATGGCAACCCTAGTGTTGCACTACGATATATGTTGTTTCAGCTTGCTAAATGAAATAGTCCCCTCTCTCCTCCCTCTTGTGCACTGCTCTGTGGGTTCCTCCAAGCCCCCAAACCCAAGCCAAATCCACCTGAACAAATTCCTCAAGTAAAGTTCAGGACATTTATTAATGTTGTAAACTTTTTTTTCATTTCCTAATAAATTAGCATTTTCTGATACCACTGCTCTTGATTTGATTAACGTTTCTGGAAATTCTGTGTCAAATCAAATAAAGGTTATAATACATCACCTTCCCATTCTAGAAAGTCACCTCCTGGTATTAAATAATTTTGAATGCAATTCATATGCCATGCGACACCAAATAAATCCACAGGTGTTCAGATGGATATGGGTTTATTTGGTATTTATTAAAATTTGATTTATTGGGAAAATAACCAGTTTTCTAAACAGCAAGAGGTTGAACGAGGGTCCCCCGAAAACATTGACTATGACTTTAATTATGATAGGAGCTGCACCGTACACATGTATTTGTTTTTGATAGCTTTCTGCCCTCCCGACCCAATCGCAATAGATAGTATAAGGGGAACATATGAGGAAAACATTGGTTGAACTTTCCCACTCCCTATTTCTAGGCTTGTTTTTAAAAAAAGGGTGTGTGTGTTATATCTAAGGAATACTTAGAGCTGGTTCTTGGTTTCTTTCTTATACATTCCCTTGAGTGCATGCATGTTAGCCATTTCTCCTTAATGAAATGTCATGCCCCTGAAGAATGTGTGTGAATAATCCACAAATATGCATGTGATCCATAGGTCTTTCATTCCCTAGTCCCAATAGGCATCCTGCAGAGAGGAAAGAGTGTTGGTGTGTCTAAGCTTATGGGATTGGATGCCTGGTAACCATTCTTTAAGCACAGAAAACAAAAGCCCCATTTTGTTTTCGATTCTGTGAAACAATTGGGAATGAGAAGCCCTTGCCAATATCACACAAATCACCCAAAGATTCCACTGCCCATCCCCTAGTGTAGGGGTTCCCAACTTCGGGTCAAGGAGCACCAGTGATTTGCAGGTTTTCTTCATGTGATCTGTAGCATGTCTGTAAAAATACAATTAAAAATCCTACAGCACCTAGCACAGCACATTACAGCTGCTACAAGAGAAAGATTTTTTTTAAAGCAGTCTGCCAAGACCCTGAGCAATTTTCACGTGGGTAAAAGAGTTTAGGAACCATTTCAGTTTCCCAGGAAAAAATCCCCCATCAGGGAGACAAAAGCAGTTTGTATCCAGGACCAGAGGTTAGGCAGATCCAGAAAGCCTTTAATCTAAAGGGCACCTTACACAAGCAAGGCACCTGTATGAAAGGCAGAAATAAAGCAGAAAATCCATATCTCTGTTTGCTGATTCATTACAGCATTTGACACTCAGAACACATGCATTGATTATCTTTCGTGCAATGCAATCTTTTTAAAAACGATGCTTTATGATTCCCTTCAATACCAGTGGATTGTAGAATTATTTCTGGGAAGTCTGCTCAATGATGACAACTTACTTAAAAAAAAAAAACCAAAAACCCAACGCCCTTTCATATGCAGCCACTCGAAGTGTCATTTTGACTTGCCAAGTACAAAAAGCAGGAAAGGACAATTACATTTTAACATTAAGATGCCAGATACAGAGCCTAGTAATAATAGATTACAGTATAATCAGAGCTGACTTTACCAGCTCCAAGAGAATTACACCGGCCATGGATACCATTTGGATCTGAAGGGAAATTGTAGCACAAGCTGCTACTGCCCTCTTGAGGTTTCCAAAAACCTACTCAGAAAGAGTCACATGCTAAATGCAGTTCCACAATTCCTTTCAGAGACCGTTTTGTGTTGTTTTAATAGAAGACAGTCACCGATACTGCCATTTGAAGGGGAAGTGCAACACAGGAAGAGTTCCTAATCTGTTCCCCCAAGCCTGTCATACTGTTTTTACTTCCACTAGAAAGAGATTGGTGCCTGTATCTTTTTCCCCAGGGTTGTATGGGGTGTTAGGAGAGAGGTAGCACCTCATGTCATGCTCCTTCAGGGGTAGTTTGCCCACCTTTTGTCCCCCCTACAAGCAGCTCCCCCTTGTGGCTCCTAGAAGCTGTCAGCATGTGACTGTGGCCACATCCCAGGAACGGCTTTGGCTAGCCGGCTAAGCCAGATAAGGGTAGCAGATAGGTCTCAAACTCTCATTGACTTAAGGACTTCCCCTGAATGCAAAGACAGGTCCCAGTGGGTTGAGCAGATGAGCCAATAGTGGGTCCAATGGCCAAGAAGGCGGTTTCTGCATGTGCTGTAGAGAGGTGAACGGGAGATGGGGGCTTGTCAACCTGGGAAGGTAGCCCATCTAGGAGAAGGAAAACTCTGGTCCTAAACCTCCGCTTCCTTGTGGGATTTCTTCAGGAGAAGAAAAAGCTAAGGAGTAAACCCTACACAAATCTGGAGTGCAATCCCTAATATGGTTGGATGGTATGTTGTACATCTCGTCCTGGCAGCTGCTGCAGCCAAGGAAGTGTCAAAAGTATTGATCTGCTTTCCTTTGGACGCACCAGTGAGGCCGAGAGGGGAGTATTGTTGTCTGGTTAGCCAAAGACCTCCATACACAGTCCCCAGGCTTGAGCCCTGGGAAAGTCACTTGGGTGCTGCTAATGCAGCAGTTTGACTTCACGCCCCACTCCAGAGGTGCACTCCATTGTCTCTTGAGACAGACGGATGCCAACAAATTTTCCCCAGTCGGTTTTATCTTCCCCAGTGAAGAGAAAAGCAGCTGCCAGATGATGGGTGAGGGACAAAGGAACCTGATGGAGCTGCGGGACTTTCAGTAAAGCCAATGCAGTGTCTCTGCTTCCCATCTCTCTCTCTCTCCTGCAACCTCCCTTCAAATGAGTTTAGAATTCATCCAGCCCTAAACCTGTGTCACTATGCCTTCCAGGCACACTGGACCAAAAGAGATAGTAAAATTATTTCCCATGTATTAGGTATTTCACTTTAGGATAAGACACTGATGTCGGGCAGTAAGACCAATCTGGATGGATAGAATACACATAGGTATTGATCAGCCAAGGGGAAGCAAAGTTCACATTCCCTCCTGGCTAGTATCACAGCTACCTAGAATATCTTTAAGTGTTACATCTGTAACAGCGATAGAGCTAAGGGGCTAGATCACATGAGGGTGAGAGAGTTAAAATGGACAACGTTTAGATTTAGGCAGGGAATCTGTGGCTCAAAGGCAGTTCAAGTTAGGCAAATCCTTTGAGAAAAAGGCCAGTGTGTTGGTGACATGAATAGACATACTGTTCCCAGAGTCAATGAAGCTAGGTAACTTTTTTTTTCTTGCACTTTAGTGCTGAGACCCATCTCAAGGGCTAGATGAAAACATTTGGGAGTATGTAGTTTGAGCGCAATTCAGGTCCTTTTGCTCAAACTTACTCTAGTCAGCAACAGCCTGCCAAGTGTGTTTGTGAGTTCTGCTAGGGGGAAACGGTATAAGATTGTTTACATATAAGAATATGTTTTTTATTTATTAAATTATTATGATCAAATTCAGCTATTGCATATAGACATAGGCTTACAAATGCAACCATCTGTTCTATACATAAAAACTTTATTATTAAAAAGCAAATATATTTGTTCTCAAGGAAACAAAGCTAAAACTGAGTATTACCAGATTTATTACAATTATGGTGTGTACTGTGTAATACTGTTTCAACAAGAATCATAACCTGCATAATTTATAACAAAACTGAAGCAGAACAAAAAAACAAGCACCACACAATGTCATAACATTATATGGCTGTAATAAAATAAGCATACTTTACTTATGGAAATAGGCAGCAATATGCTTTTGTTTATGGTACTATAACTATGTGTTTTTCCCTGTGTAGACACTGTAGACAGGTGCAGGACATCAATTTTTCTCCTCTGTTTTGAAAACACCCAGATTTGATAGTGTTTTAATTAAGTGTAGTAATCACAGGCTTTGCCAGAGATTATCCAAATGATTGTCAAATTGTAAACTTTGGATAACAATTGACAATTTTGTTTCAATTTTTGCTTGTTAAACTTCACTTAGAAAATATAGAAAAGATTTCCTAACAAAAATGAACACTTACTAAACCATCGACATACAACTGATTGCAGAAAATAAATATTTTTCGATTTCAAGAAATTGGATTTATATCATCTTATAGTCAGTTTCTTTGTTCTTTTCTAGCCAAGAAGAATAAACATGAATATGCCAGAAGGCAAATCATGAAAGCCCATTGCTGACAATAGACTTTTTTTTTACAACATTTAGTGTTTCTGCAGTGCAAGCCAGAATAATAATTTCGACTGTTCAAATATAAAAGATAGTACAAAGTTATAATCAATGGACTAAGACAAATTACAGTATCATGGAAACCAAAAAAGCTCCCCCACCCCCCACCCTGAATTATATCCCAGTTTGGTTTACTTTTCCAAACTGTAGTTTGTACTTAGGCCTTTGATATGCTCTTTTTCTGAAAACTACACTACTTTAAGATGTAGTTAGGCAGCTTGCAACACATCAGAGCATTTGTTTTACAAGTACATCAAATGGAAAATAAAGCTGAAATGTTGATTCAGCTAATCAACATCTGTTGCACTCCACACTTAGGCAGCACTTGATACAGCAAGTTTCTTCAAATGATCCATGAAAACCTGCAAACTGACATCGTCTGTGAGAATGGGTGCTCCAGATTCCTAGAAGAAAAGGGAAAGCATTAGAAAATATGTCAAATTCATTAAGCGAAGCCAAAATATTCCATGAGAACATGTACTATGAAAATCAGTAAGTCTAATCACTGTAATTAAGTAACCAATATACCTCCACATTTCCCTTTACTGGACAATTAACAGCTGTTCCAATAGGGGCAACGGCAATCGCAAGGAGGAAAAATGGGCGATCAATGGCTTCTCCTAACTGGCAACTGTCCCCTCAGCAAATATAGAGAAGACAGGCAGCAGAAAGGAACAAAGAAATAAAAAAGAACGCAGAGAAGCTTCAAGGCACAAGAGGAGCAGAAAAAGCAAGAAGAGAAAGACAGGATTTTATTTATTTTTTACAAAGTAGGGAAAAGTTGACAAGAGAAGCAAAGCGCAGTAAACACGCACACAGAGGAACCGCAGGAAAGAAATGGAAAATATTGAAAGGAAAAAAACAGTTAAGTGACAGGAACAGAGAGAGTCGGGAGGAATGAGCTGTTTTACCATGGCAGAAGAGAAAAAACTGAGGGGATTCACTCCAATTCTGCTCTCCTGCCTTCCTCATAGCTTGTGATCATTACCCAACCCAGTTAATCCTTCCTTATCCCACTGAAAAACAACTTCTGAACCTGGTGTTATTAGTTTAGCTGGAATGTAGGAATCTTCCACATAGCAACTCAGATACAGTCCTACCTTGGTTGCCGAATGCCTTGGAACTCCTATGTTTTGGCTCCCAATCAACTGAAAACCGGAAGTGAGTGCTCCATTTTTCGAACGATTTTCAGAAGCTGAACGTCCAGTGAGGCTTCCGCGGCTTCTGATTGGCTGCAGGATGCTCCTGCAGCCAATCAGAAGCCACACCTTGGTTTTCGAATGGTTTGGGGAGTCAAATGGATTCCCAGAATGCATTTTGTTCAAAAACCAAGGTACGACTGTAATTGGCCCACCGTCCTCAATATTGCCCGCACTGTATAGTCTACGTTGTCTATGATGAGTAAAATGATTCTCCAGGGTTTCAGAAGTATTTTCCTGCAACCTTTTGCATATTAAGAATGTGAACTACAGCCATAGTCCTAAACCCTCCATGAATCTGCTAACCTTTCTTTAAGATCCAATGGTAATGAATTTCATACAATATAAGCTTTTAGGCTGTCTCCGCTATTCGGTTTCATCAACAAAACTGGCTTTAGTACATTTTCTACTGAGAACAATCCTCACCTCTACCTAATTTTTTTAAGGCCTTTAAATATTTTGTATCCTATCAAAACTCCCAGAAGGAGAGAAATATATTGTTTCTAGGCTGCAAGAAATGCTAATTTTTAAGGGCAACAAAAAAGCAACATAGCATTTCCTTAATCTGAATGGCAACTTCTAAAAATACTGTATTGTTTTTGACATACAAGTTTTAATATTGGTAATCGCTCCCTATTTGATTAACTATCAAATTGTTTTATGAGAGTTAAAGTAGGAAACATTATGTATATTATCTTAGCCTTTTGGTTAATCCACCTGAAACTTACCTGCCCCCAGGCATACATATTATTGTGGGTCTGAGAGGGATTCACTTTAGAAAGCAGAAAACGAGCCTTTAAACAAAAATAAGGAAAATAAAGTTATTCTAAATAATGCTTACAGTCCAAAAAAAATGGACTACACTCCAACAAGAATGACCATCATGTGACCTGCCATTTGCAGGCTGCCCTGAGGTGCCTGTTATATAGTCTGCATTCAGAGAATGATTGCTTTTAAATTTTTTTAAGCATTAACTTTTGTTAAGTATGAAATATTAAAAAGTGCTAAGTGAGCAGCAACAAGGAATAAATGTACACAGCCCTACCACGTATAGTTTGGCTTGAGAAGACTGAATGAAGGTGAGCTATGTTCTGGGAGCCTATGCAAGCAATAGTAAGGGGGTTGCTGTTTGTCTTGTCTAAATCCCACCAGAAAATGGGGGGGATTGAGTCATGACCATCTAAAAGCAGCTTAAATCTTCAGCCAAGCACATGAGCCATCACATGCTCAGTATGCTAGAAGTTGAGTCATAATTCATACCTCTTTCAACTACATGAAACTTGAAAGTTTATTAATGCAAGTCCAATATTGATTTGGCCTGTCTTGCATTTAGCAAGATGATTCCATAAACCAGTGGTTTTCAACCGGTGTGCTATGGCACCCTGGGGTGCCTTGAATGATGGTCAGGGGTGCCGCGGGCAACACTGGCCTCTGTCCCTCTTCCCTTCCCTCTCTTCCTCTTGTGCCCTCTCATGTTTCTGTCTCCCAAAGGCTTGCACAGCTGTTGCAGCAGCTGTGGCTAAAAACTCTCCAGGCAAATGTTGCCTCTGGGGCTGGCCAGGGAGTGCTTCCCAGGCCTCTGTGGGCCAATGGGAGGAGGCACCTCTCTTTGGGGTGGAGAGGCAGCTCAGAGACCAGGGGCGGCAGCTGCAGCTTTTCCAAAGGAGAGGCGAGGGGAGAGGAGGCTGAGGGAAGACTCCACAAGGGAGGGTGTTTGAAAAAGGGTGAGAGGCTGCCAGCTCTGGTAGGCAAGAGGTGACATAACTGAGCTCCTGAGCCCCACAGGGGTGCTGCAGAAAGAATGCAATTGTCCAAGGGAGCTGTGGACCCCAAAAGATTGAAAACCGCTGCCATAAACTGAAGCAACAGTGCTTTACCTGACTGCCTCCATGCTCTGTATCTATGTATCGTGGCATTGGAAATCTGGAATGAAGAATTTCCTGTGCATCATCTGATGGAGCCTGGAGCAAATGGCGGAAGTTTTCGTACTCTGGCATGTCCTGGTAGCCTGACTTGCGCCACTGAGCTATGGTCTATAGAGCATTAAACACACATTGTTTTATTCATACAAACAAGTTTTATATAATCTAGTTTGAGTAGGACGCAATAAGAAATCTTAGGGAACAGGTCAGTTAATTAATGTTTTGGCAGTGGTTTAATCACCAGAATTACATTATTGTAATTATATTTTTACCAAGAGCAAATAATAACTGTGATATTCCATTATGTTCTGAATAACAAATGCTCAATAGTTTCTCGTTTTTCAAGCAGCAGCTCTGTCACAGCAATCATACATGACACCTAGTGCCATCATCCTCAGTGGAAGTATGCCGTAGTAAGTAGTCATAGAATTGCCTACTTAGTGTTATTTGTTAACTGAAATGCAAGAATGTATGTTTGCTGACAATAGCAACTTCCGTAAATACAGCAGGTAGCGAACGTATTAGCTTTCAAGGCCTCAACTTATAAGGATTTTTGCACATAAGCACTTTCATAGAAAATTCAAGTACCATGATGGCCTTGAGAAGCTACCAATATGGACACGTGACAGAGCTCTACCCAAAAGGCTCTGCAATGGCCTCTGCAGTGTAACAGTAAGGTTTTTGAGCCCTCCTCTTCCCAGAAGCAACTCCACATGACAAGCAGCTCCTAAAACTGGACAAAGCACAAGAAATGGCCTCCAATACAGAGCTATTGCCATGTGTGGGTGACAGCCACTAGTTTTAATAAGTATGCCCAAATAGTAGGATATGGAAGTCAAAGTGACTTGATCTTACCTCTCCATGATAAATAAGGATCTGGAAAAAGGTGTCCATGAGAAGAATGCGATCAGGCAGAATACTGCTGCTATCTAAAAGAACAGGCTAATATAAAAGAAGAAAAGTGTCTTAACTACATATACAAAACAGAGAATTCCATTTCTTAAAATTCAGCTTTCTCTGTTACATTTAGCAAGCAACATAACATGCTCCCAAAATTTTCCTGTGCAAAACTGCTTTACATTTAATTTAAAGCATTAATTTAGTTTGAAATTATTTTCCCAACAATACACTAATGAGTCTTCTTCATTTTCAAGTTTTCTTTTTGCAGCTATTCATACACACTAGGTCATACACACCAACATACCTCTGGGGGTCCATTGAAAGAATAGGCATATAGAATTGGCTGAACCATTATAAGGGACTGAGTCAGATCTTGCCGCATGAAATGATGGCGATAGTAGGAACTTTCATCAGGACTGTTGTTGAAGACTTGCAAAAAAGGAGATCTTCTTAAATGGAACATAAACTGCAAAATAAAACAAACCAGAAATTCCCCCAATGTTTCTTGTTCACAAACCCAGCTGAATCAACAGTAGCAATGTTTCTTTCCAAAAAGATTTGATACTGGTTTATGTCACTGAGTTTAGTGACATCATTTAGCTTGTCTGGGACAGAAAGAAAGATAACCTCCAAATTGGTAGGGTAACAATGCTGATAGCAAGGAAAAGATGAGATGTTACCTCTGTGGCCAACAAAATGATAGAAAATCATAGAAAAAATGTACTTCAATTTTGTCTGTTCATTGGACAGTAGTCTAATACAGTTGTGAAATGAGGTGTTTAGGGCTGCAAGTCCTGTGAATATTGTTGACATTGCATGTAATTTACAATTTATGATTACTGCACTGTTATACTTGTATGTATGCTACTGGTATAATATGCCGTTTTATGTTTAAAAAGCGCACACACGGTTCTTGTAGGTGTTGTATACTTTTTCATTGTGGACCCAAATTGCCCTTGGTGATCTTTTTGCAGTTATGTTTTTTTACTGAAAAAGGAAAATTCTCAATGAAGGCATAATTTTTAAACATGAAAAATCATGTTATAGTTAATATCACACGTAGATGTTGATATTTATAGCATGGTTTATATTTATATAAATGTTCTCGAGTGTTTAAATTTATGACAGTCTTGTGGCACATTTGATCCCAAAACTAGAATGATACAGTATTTTTTTAAAGTAGCGATTTAAAAGTCTAAGAAATTCAGAACAGCCAAAGTTAAAAGGCTTAGAATGAGAAATACTATTCAGTTTTATGTTTTAGTGCTTCACAAATCCCAAAATGCTAGCACGAAGCAGAACTTTTAAAAAAACTGCAATCTAATCAAGGACACTTGGACATCTTACAATAAAGTGAATATAAGCATCATACTGGATATAGAATGTTCTCTATTTCAATTCATTCATACTCACCTGTGGGTAAAGGGAAAAGGTTTCTGAAAATCTGAAGGAACTTGGATCATCCTTGTGATATTCTCCAAATTTCTGACACTGGATAAATTTTTAAAAGTCTTTTAAGTTTTCAGTTTGACACTTCAAATACTATCATGACATTTTCAGAAATATATACTTCTACTTTCACTACATTACAAAACAACCTAACTTCACCGAAGTAGCATGGGGAGGCTTCTAAAATTCTGTTCAAGAGTGTCAAGTACATAGTTACCATACATAGATCCCAGAATGAAATCTAACCAAAATGCTTCATTCAATACCAAATGTTTAAGACCCACAGATTTTGCGGAAACATTCACATCAACTTTAACAGTTAGCAACAAGCTCAATGTTTGTATATTATTTTTCGGCTCTCAAAAGAGGGAGGAATACAACTGAGGCTTCCAGACAATTAAGTTTTACTTGAGCAGTATATCTATTGAGAAAAAAACATGACTTTAAAAATTGTGGAGTGAAGCTTTGAAATGCAAGAGTTAGAGGTTATTATGACAAGCAAAACCTTTGGCTTATTTATGTTGGCACTTTATAGTACAAAGTAGATCCACTGTGAAAAGCCTTCTTTATCATCCTTCTAATATCTTTCAACAAGTTCCTTTGCAACTTTATACACCAGAAGCACATAACTTAAAACTATTCAAAATATACATTTCTCAAAATATCAGACTGCAGTCTTAGGAACAAACTAGATGTGGCATCATTCACACAATCATCAGTTGCACAAATGTTTGTTGGTTTTTTTAAAGTAAATAATAGGAGCAGTAGCCCATTCTGGATCAGGACCTCTATATCTGCTATTTGCACTGGGGGCAGACAAGGCAGATACAAGACCCAGGCCCGGTCCTATTCTCTCCCTAAATACAATCTCAGATGGGAGGAGGAATCAATATTTTCACACATTTGTAATGCCTTACCAGTCTGATGAGCTGTCTGTCCAACCACCTAAGAACATCAGGTCCTTCCTCTGTCTCAGCCCTGTACACTGCCAGCCTGGCCATAAGAATGGCAGCCGCCTCCTGGTCAAAAGAAGCAGCGATGTTTTGAATCTGTGTCTGAGCATCAGCCCAACTGCAAAAGAATAGCATTTGTTTACCACACGTCATCAGAGAGAAGCAAAAACGTATCAGTTTAATAACGAACAGCTCCAATCCATGTCACTCCTCCAAATCAAAACAAAGCTCCCTTACGCAATTAAGAGAAACATAAAACATGCAGGAAGCTCACTATGTAGCAAATACAACAATTCCTTTAGAGCCAATTTAGACATTATGCCAGAAGCAGGCCTTGCAGAATCATCAGCAATTCATGAGCCCCTGAAGGAAAGGCATCATATAGCTCTCTGCATACCATGCTCTGAATCGTAATCAAGCACAACCCACCTCCATGGTTGCTAATGTGATCATCCATTTGTGGAGGTGTAGGAAACTGCAATGATTAGGTGTCCAATTCAATTGGCACTGGCTGCCACTCTGCAATCAGGCTAAGTTCAAGGTGCTGGTTCTACCATATAAAGCCCTATATAACTTGGGATCCAGCTACCTAAAATAGTATCTCTCCCTTCATATACTCAATCAATCACTGTGCATTCTGCAGTGAGGGCTTCCTGCAGATACTATCTCATCAGGAGGTACTTCTCCATATATAAATGGGGCCTTTAGTGTTGTGGCACCTACTCTTTGGAATTCCCTCCCATTAAATAATAGACAAGCGCCGTCTTGTTTGCCTTTTCAGCCTACTGAAAAAGCTTCCCTTTCCAAAAAGCCTTTTAAGTGGAGAGTTCTTTCCCAGACCTCATCTGTACTGGATTTATGATGTTTTCATTTTCTTGTTTATGTGTCTGCTGCCCTGGGATTCTTTGGAATGAATAAATAAATATTGGCAGATTAACAAAAATCAGGTGCTTTGATGTGCATGATTCAAAGTGCTTTCCACTAGTGTAAAGTCAGCATTACATGCAATGTCAGACCTTACATACATAAGGTCTACTTTCTAAGCAAAATACTGTTTGTTAAACAGTGTGCATACAACACAAATATCTAGAATAGCACATCAGAACTTAGGGCTTACTTTCTGGCAACAGTGGTCACTCTGATTCGTCTCTGTCCACTCGAATGCTGGTACTGAGTCACAAACTGGATTGCACCTCGCCCACCCTGAGGAATTGGAGCATTGTGCTGTTTTGAAGGGTAAATGGTGAAGAGATTAAATTGAACAGAATCACAGGAAAGTTGTGCAGCATGATCACTACATTAAGAATCCCATCACTGCCACTGTCAATTATATAACTAGAGGTGATTTGTCAGAAGCTACTTTAATAAGTGCAATATGCTGTACAAATATGAAAAAATTAAGTCAGTAAGCTTACTGCCTATATTTAGCTACAATTTAATTCAACACTGGAGCAGCTTCCAAAACAGAGTGCTTTAAGTAGAGAAAATACTATAGGAGATGTACAAATCTGAAGGCAAGACAGGAGCACGGTAGATGAGACAAGATAATACAATGTAATATGTATATAGCTACTTAGAGCAACCAAGTGCTTCACAAACACGACCTCAGCATTTCTTACAAACAACCCTATAAGATAAAAAAGTATTACTACCCTCATATTGTAGATGTGGGCTGAAGGCAGGCAAACTACTAAGGCTGCCCACCAAGTTCATTACACAGATGAGAACTAAACCAGGGACTTCCTGGTTTGTTGCTTAGCGCCTTATGGTATTACAAGCTACAGCAAGTCTCAAAAAATGTTCCTAATTAAAATGGGGAAAACTATAATTTGCTTTCCCCCCTCCCCAAGTGATGAAACACACAAGGAGGCCTCATCACATAATTCTTGAAAGAAACTACTTTTGTAGACCACATCAACTACTTCCCCAAAGCTCCCAATTAAAATGGGGAGGAGGAAGTGGGAATTGTGCTTTTTCAACCACCTACCTCCTACACAATCAGTAAAAATATTTAAATATGCACATGTACTCTAAAAAAATTATCTTACCTGATTAACCACCTCAAAATACAATCCTAGGGTTGTGGTAGGATTAAGTCCACAAATCTTCCACTGACATGTACCTCCTGTTCCTATCTCCTGCAAAAATATTACAAATAATTTTCAGCAAAAGTTACATTTGCTATACACAGCAAATTGTAGGATTTGGGAAAACGTACTGCTGTTTTCAATGGTTCCTATCCCAGTTACTTAGATACAGCAAAATTATATCTTTGTTATAAATGCTTCACTTCTCCCCTCTACTAAGATAACACTTAACATGTTGTTAACATTTCACTGTAACATGAATTTCCACAGACTCGAGTATACTTTGGCTGCGTGAAGGAAATAATGCCACCTTATGCTAGTGGAGAAAGCCAAACGAAACAATGAGCCACTATACTGGCACTAAGCAAGACATTACTGGTACACATCCAAAGAACTACAGGATAAGTAGGACAAATAGTGAAGTTTATAATGCTGATATACAGTGGTGCCTCACAAGACAAAATTAATCCTTTCCGCGAGTCTCTTCGTCTTGCGGTTTTTTCGTCTTGCGAAGCACGGCTATTAGCGGCTTAGTGGCTATTAGTGGCTTTAAGAAAAAGGAAAAAAAATTCGCAAGACGTTTCGTCTTGCAAAGCAAGCCCATAGGGAAATTCGTCTAGCGAAGCGATGCAAAAACCGAAAAACCCTTTCGTCTTGCGCGTTTTTCGTTTTGCGAGGCATTCGTCTTGCGGGGCACCACTGTACATACATATACATACATATATATATATATATATATATATATAGCATTGTTGAACCCAGGAGGCACCACAAGAGGTACAATACATAAATAAATAAGCCTATATGTAAGGTGCTTATCACTACCTAGAGCTTTCTACTCCTCAACAATATATTCACTACTTTGGAAACTGAGTGGCTAGTGAAATAAACATATACACACACACACACACACAGGGCAGGATTCAGTTAATGAGTCCTGTCAGTAGAAGCCCTGCACAAGGACTTCTCCTTGTACAACAGGGCTTTTCCTTCACATCGCCCTGCGCAAACACGAAACTGTCTCTAGGGGAATCGGGAGAACCCCTGGAACGGCATGTAGGGGTGAGGAGGGGGATTGTTCCTTCAGGCAAGCCAAAATGCTTTCCCTGTCAGAACCATCACCTTAGGGTGACACTGAATTACTCACACACAGAGTGGTATAGTGTAATCGCAATATGATACCCACTAATGCTTACTCACATCAGAAAAAGCTGGATCTACTGCATTTTTATGTAACAGGTGTAAGGGTTGGATTAAAATGGTATCAACTGTTCTAAACCAGCCAACAGCCACACAACTCACTGCTCACCCGGCCTGAAGGACAAAAAGTCAAAACTTTTGTAAAATCATGCCTTTGAAAATGACAACATGCTAATAGGATTTTACACAAGATTTTACTACATAATTTCTATAGCATTTTGTGTGTGAAAAGTGAGAAAGGCACAGATTGTATAAGTGATTTACAGGTTAATCAACTTACATTTTCTGATACGCAGGGCCCTTTAGAATTGAGAGATACACAAGGTCCAATAGCTCCAGATATCTTTATTTCTCTTGAAGTCTACACAGATTGAAGAGCAAAATAAAATAAGAACAAATGATTGTTCCTGCAGAATGTAGGATAATCTTTCCTCTTGGCAGTCTGAGCTTGTAAATCTCCTTTACTAGTAAACAGCAGTGCTAACAGAGGTCTGAACAGTCATTTGATTCAGAATGGAGCAGAAACTAGACAGCTTTTCTTGTAGTAAAAATGGTTTCTATGAGACTGCACTGTGGGTAAGTATGTAGAGAACTGCAGCCTTAAACAACTCACTGGATCAACTAAAAGTACTCCTTGCACTAAAAGGACTTATGAGACTTCATTCCTCTATTTTGTAGAAGCCTATACACTTTAACTTTACATCTCCTTTACAAGTCCAATCTAGAACAAGCATTGGTGGCAGAGATGACAAATCATATCTCAGAACAGGCACCTGACCCAGAGTACCCCCAAAGTTTCTTAGAGTCCCACACTTTCGTACAGGTGAACATATGGAGATGTTTTATAAAAATGCCAACCAGCTCAGTATTGTCTACTCTGACTTTTCGCAGCATCATCCTTTGTGGAGATAGCAGATACTGGGTCAAGGACCTTCCATGTGCACATCATGTGCACTACCACTAAGCAACAGCCCCTTCCCAGATATATATTTTTCCTCAGCAGCATATTCATATGACCAGCAGGATATGGACAAATCACCATACTATCCCCTGGATCTCATGCCCTGCTGCCCACGTTCCATAATGGCAAGAAGAAATGTTATAGGAATTGCACCTTTATGCAACAGAGAAATATTTCTGTTGACATTCAGTATGTATTGTGAGTGCAATCTAAATATCCTATCAACAGATTACAAGATGTTAGAGTGAGCTGTGTCTGCAAAGGTACAGGAAAGATACCCAGTTGAATATCTTGCAAGTCAAGGATAGGAATTCATAACAGTTTTGCCAAGCAATGAATGCTGGATCACAGCCACACTAAATTCCAGTGTTTATTTTCACTGTAAAATAAAATACTACCAACCCAACGCTAAAGGTTTAAACTAAAACACTGACTGAACAATTGTTACTAGCAATAATAATACCTTAGTGCAATAGTTTAGTTAGTTGTAAACAAATGTGATGGAATAACAACACAAGACCTTTAAAAATATTTATAGTAAAATTCCAAATCTTACTTTGATTTCTAAGGTACCTCCAAATCCCATCTTGAATTGCCCCTGTGCATCTTTGGTAAACACACGCTGAAAGGTTTGTTTGAACAGGGATGTATTGAAAGAGTCTCCCATTACCATGTAACCCCTACATGGGGGGAAAATGAATAATTAGGTCAAACAATATATGAAAAACGCGAAAGAGCAGTTATAATGGAATCTGGAACTGCTCGAAGTCATCACACTCTAGGCTGCTACCACAAGTTCACCTGTGAAGATTTCTGCTCCACTCCTGCCATCCCATATTTCGTTGTGATATTGCAGATCTATATGCTATGTATAAAAGTGACCATCACAAGACACTCATGGAAGCACTGCAGTATCAGCTTATATCCATTGACTTCCCCACCCCACCCACAGCTTGTTCCTGAAGAGGCATAATGTAGTAATAAAACATGGAAAGCAGCACCGAGGGCCCAGTGGCCACCCCTAAACAATTTATTTCACAAACAGACCATTTTATACATATCGATGTAGCTCCTGAGAAGCGCTGGCAGAATTTGAATAGGTCTGCTTCAAGTAAGACTTAATTGGATATCACCCATTGATTTTGAGGGGTGTGCCTTTCATGCTTGCAGCACACCATGGTGTAGATTATGGATGTTAGGGAAGGAGAAGAAAGAAAACATTGGTGCTTGACAAAGGACAGGAGGTTAGATTTGATTTGATGATACTTTCCAGCACTATAATCCTACAATAGTGCTTCTGAGCAGCAGCATTTAACTTTCTCAGTAGAGAGAAAAAGCTTCCTTTAAGATTACTCTCCAGAATAGTATTATGCTCAGTATTAATAGCTGTGTGATACAAAATCTTTAAACAGGAGAAAGGAATATATTGCAATTAAGAGTACTAGTCAAAGAGTATTGCTTTCTGACGTGAAAACTCGTTTTAATCTATAATTTCATGATTGAAAAAGATTAATTGTAGTGACTACTTTGCTCACACAGACATAATCATGCAAACATATGCAAGTCCACTTGACTTCCAATATATAGCTTTTCTCTTAATTACACAAGAACACTGTTTCTGCATATAACCTCTTTTACGTTACTGTAAAATGTAACACATACCCAGTGTAGTTAGGACAGCACTTCATCTCCAGAAGACCAGTCTGATCTAATGCACATGCGTAAATGTCAATAACATGACCAGTTGTAGCAGCGTGATTTGCCAAAGCTTCAAAATGCTAGAGACACAAATGTAAACATAACTTTTACTAAACAATGCAGATCAAACTTTCCACATTTTACATTAAGGCTTCAAATATTCTTCAGAAGATGAAGTGTATTTGCCAAATTATATTATTTTCAGATGCTATACAAGACTAGATCAGTATTTAAAACAGAAATATGTTTTAATTCATAATTGTTCTGATTTTGTATAAGCCAAAATAGCTACCTTTACTTGGGGGGCGGGCATTCCGGACAACAGATACAGTTTGAACAAGATGAAGCAGAACTGCATCAAGGAGCAGCCCCAAGCCCTATATCTGATATTTTAGGGGGAATGTTGTGACCTCATCTAGAATAGAATGTAATATTTTTTCCTAGTTCAACTTCCCATCCATCACCAATCTCATCTGGATTAAACTTTATTCCATTAGCATGATGGCTGTCAATACACTGTGGTTTTGAAGGGAAGGAAGACATATAATCACACAGCAGTTTCAAGAGATGCTACATGAAGTATTGGACGGGTGGAGAATTACATGCTATTTCTTCCACAGTCCTATATGTTCCATTATGCTTATGTCACCCTCTGTCAAGGCAAGCACACAAAATATGCCTCCAAGGTTAATGGAAATGTACCAGTTTGTTTTGGAGGGGTTTTAATTTTAGAAAATATGCAGTCACTGAATAAATTATGTACAGATCTCACATTACTTTACATATATTCCAAATAATTACAGAATTTAAAACTTATGTGTTCTTACCTTAGTACCCTTTTTTACATATTTGGCATTGTCTTTTTCAATGTCATGCCAAGACCTTATAGGCACCTTAAGTTCATCTCCTACAACCATCCCAGGTCCCTGTGTAGCCGGTCCGCCAATAAACATCATTATACGGGCACCAGTGTTAGGAAAAGTACACTGTGGGATAATAAAAGTTTTTAAGACAGAAAGCAAAAAGACGTGTTTAAAAGACATATTGCGATGATATTCGGAAATGCTGATTGAGTTCTAAAATAGGTTGAACTGTGACCTAAGGTTAATGCTGAGACCTATTTAACTAAGTATTTTTAGTATTTGCACTATAGTCCCTCACTTTTCTATAACTGCAAAAAGAAACAGCTGAACTGGAAAAACTTCAGGAAAGTCTGTTTGCAATCAGAGGGAACAACGTTCAGCATTTTTCCAATTTCAAACCAAATTCACATTGCTTTAACTCATTCAGGTAACCCAGATAAGGGCAGCGAACTTTCAGATGCACATAAATGAGAACTTGTTACCTCTAGCAGTCCTACAGCTATGGAAAGTGCCACTCCAGAAGACCGCAAAGGTCTTTTCCCTTGGGGAACAGGCCAAGGATCACGTTGCAGTTCATCCAAAAGATCAGTGAGATTCATGTCAATTTTCTGGACCGGCTGTAAGAACCTGGAGACAAGAAAAACATTAAGTTAAAAAGAAGTTTCCCTTGATTGCAGAAGCTTTCAAATGATTCTAGACCATTTATATATTTGCAAAGTATTGACCCACAATTATAGTGTTTAAAATACAAATTAATTTTTGTTATAAATTTAATGTTACATGGGTGGTATCCAACTAAGTAATACTTGGAATAGACCTTCCAAAATCAATAGACTTAAGTTAGTTCATGCTTGATGTCTCCCTGTGTTTTTATATTATGTTGGAAGCTACCCATTATTATTATTATTATTATTATTATTATTATTATTATTATTCATGACAAACTTAAGCCCATTGATTTCAGTGCTTCTACCCCAAGTATGACTTAAGTTGGCAACTGATTTACTTTCATTGTGAGTCACCCAGAAAGCTTGTTACTGGGTGGCATGCATATAAATGAGTAATTAAATGAATGAATAGGATTTGGCACAAGCTAAGGTTTGCATCTTGAGTACACTTGCTTGGAGGAAAGAGAGTCGGGAACAGAGATTGACCTCAATATCTGACATTTTAACATTTTTTATTCATCTATTTATTATTACGCTTATAACCCACCTTTCCTCCAATGACTCATACTGCAAAATTACAAAGCAGGGCTTACTGTAAAGCAATTTGGTACATTTTTCTTCTTAATAAAAACAAATACCTGTTTGATGGTGGTGGCTGCTGAGCTTGAGGGCCACGCCCCACTTGTGCAACATTCATTTTTGTAAGTCCTAACATTTCCTGTGAGTATATTTAACATAATAAAGTTGAATATAGTTACATATTCAGCATATAAACAGCAACAACATGTTAAAGAAAATGAAGGAATATTTCTTATTCATTTACACCGAGTCTTTTTAATTAAAAAAATCTTTTACTTTTAAAAAAAGTTTAGAAACATCTTTATAATGTTGATTTTCTCATTTTACACATTGAAAATGTTTGCTTAATTCCTTAACTGTTCAGTAAGGTACAGATTTTTTTAATTCCATCTTCAAAGACAGAGCGGCTCCAAAACTGGAAATACCATTTTTAATATTAATTTTATATTTACCTGAAGCTGTTTTGCAGTCAGATCCTTTGTGCCTCTGAAGACATAACTTTTGTAAATCCCCTCACAGCCAAGCTCATGAACTTGCACCATTCTCCCAAAAGTAATGAGTCCAACTAAAGCAGTTGGAGGTAGGAGACTTAACGACATTTGCATGGATTCCTTCAAAGCTTGCAAGTCTTCATCTTCCATACACGTGTCAACAACATAAAGAAATATCAAAGGCATCTGAGGTCCGCGCTTTAAGAAAAAGTGAACAAGACTGCAGCATTAACATTACTTCAAAAAGTCAGGAACAGCCTTGTTGTAACTATCCCCAAACTATACCTGATCAAATGCTTTATTGGGAATACACATGCAAAACTGGCTTCAACATGGTTGTATCCGTTCTACAGTCCTAAATAAAAACACATGAATCTCTCTAACACTATGCAAAGTGTAAGGCACTGACTTGGGCAGACATACGTGTATTAGATTCCAGTGTTATTTAAATCTGTTTTGCTATACAGTCGTACCTTGGTTCTCGAATGGAATCCGTTCCAGAAGTCCATTCGACTTCCAAAAATGGTTGAAAACCAAGGCACGGCTTCAGATTGGCTATAGGAGCTTCCTGCAGCCAATCAAAACCTGCAGAAGCCGCGTTGGACATTCGGCTTCACAAACTGAAACACTCACTTTCGGGTTTGCGGCATTCAGGAGCCAAAACGTTTGAGTCACAAGGTGTTTCAGAACCAAGGTACAACTGTATTGCTTAGCATTCAGTTCAGTTGAAACAAATGTATAAGCTGAAGAGCACTTGTGCTACCGGCTCCATGGTGGCTGAAACATATTTAGGATGTCACCCCTGAACTACCCATGCTCCTCCTACTTCTGAGTTACATAGGTTTTAGGCTACACTAATTGTTCAGGAAAGTATGACTACACCTGACTCTGAGGTGGAATCTACACACGTATTAAAAATGCTGTGAAAACGCTTTTTAAAAAAATGTTTTTTAAAAATACATCGAACTCACTAGGCCATCTAGTGTCACATTTGTATATTGCACTTTACAACATATCTAAAACATTTTATTTGCCACTATATAGCTGAGTCCTTGTCCAAACTCCACATATTGGAGACCATCACAGTGGCAACTTTTCTGACCCAAGAATCCCAAAGATTTTAATCAAGGTATTTACCTGTACTACATATTCAATGCTAGAAAACTGAGGTAAGAGTTCTGCAGGCTGGTTCATCTCAGATATGCCTGCATACGTAGGAGGAAACTGCAGAAGAAAAGGGATCCAATCAAATGAAAAATTCAAACCAAAAACACTTCGAAGCATAAATTTCTATACCAGTCAGCCTTTCCTAACCTGGTGCCCTCCAATTGCTTTAGAATATAACTCTCAACATCCCTGACATATGGCCACAATATGTGGGGCTGTTCAGAGTTGAAGTCCAAAATATCTGCAGAGCAACAAGCTGGAAAGGGTTTACCTATACTAGTCTATTCCACCCCACCCCCACCCCTTTACATGTTAATATTACTACCACTCATATCTCAATCTTAAAATGCATTCACCTGAAAGTTCTCTTACCTGATTTCTCTGGTAACAAAAATTGCAAGCCCATAGTTTTGCTCGGTAATCCACTTGGCTACAAAAATAAATTTAATAGTGTTTTAATAGACAAATTATGAATACAAGTCAGATACTTTGCAGTTTCATGCTTAAACATGGGCACAGGTGACTTCCGGGATAGCGCGATCCGGTAATGGCGGATTCCCTCCGAGCTCCGGAGGGAATCGGCTCCGCAGAGGACGGGTCTTGCCGTGCCGGCGACACGGGGACCCTCAAAAACCGCAGGCGCTGAAGCCTGCGGACTTGGTGACTCGGTGGGCACCTTAAACGCCCTCCCCGACCCGCGAAGAGCCTTTTTAAAGGCTGCGGAGTGGACTGGGGTGCGGCGCGGTGCTGAGAGTCCATCGCTACCTCGGCGGAGCGAAGCCGCGAGCCATGGCCGGAGAGCGCTGTCTTCCTTCCTGAAATTTGGACTGAAACAAAGAACCCGTGAGTAAAATGAAAATTCGACACTAAAATTTTACCTTTGATTGGAGTACGACCGGGGGATGTGCTAAAAGGAAGTCCACACTCCCCCCCCCACAAAAAGATTCAAGCAAGGAGAGGAGCACTAAGGTGGAAAGACTTTTGTGTTTAGAAAAACAACTTGCACGAAATGGATTAAAAGTTATTGTGCTGGAGAGGAAAGAGGAATATTAGAAGCTTTTGTGTAATCCCCCCCCCATTCTGGACCCGGGAGTGTCCTGCGTGTGAGCCTGAGAAAAAAAAAAGAGAAAGTTTGACAGCTGTCAAAAGAGCTGTTAAACGGACGATTAGAGGCTGGAACTGTGATATTTAGAAATTTCTCTTTGGATTAAAGGTGACATATTGTATCTGAACTGATTGGAAACAAAGTATTTTGAACAACAAAGTAACGAATTGCTGGAAAAGAACTATTAGACTGGCAATCCCCCTGGAGGGAACAAAGGATACTGCAATGGCTGCAGAAGGAAAATTATGGGCAGAGATAGAAAGGATGTTTTTTCTCGTGGGAACTTTACAAGAGCAGACTGCAGATATGAGCAAACAACTTGTGACCTTGAATCTGAAATTGAGCAACTCTGCTGACGATACAAAGTTGGAAAAAAACCTGGCAGCCGGAAAAGAAGAGACAGCTTCGGAAATGGGGGGAAAAGAAGAAGAAGAAGAAGGAGAGGATGTTCAGATGGAAAGCACCAACCAAAAGTCTGCAGCTTTAGGAAACAAAGGAACTGAAGAAGAGGACCAGTGGACCGTAAATCTGCAAAAGGAGAGAAGGACAAAGGAAGAAGCCCCTGGAATATCTGGAATACTGGAATACAAAAAAACAAATAAACATGATTGGGACTTCTTCCTCAAGTTCGAATATGGGAGACTGGCAGATCCATGGCAGCAATTGCTATTGACTGATTCGGTGGAAGGAAAGAACAAGCATGATTGGGACCTTTTCTTTAAGATTGAACATGGGAGATTGGCAGATCCTTGGCAGCAATTGCTACTGACTTTGGTGGAAGGAAAGAAGATGGAACTTGGGACACAACTCCTTCGAGAACTGAAGGCCAATAAGCAACAAAACAGATGGAGAAAGACTAACTGGGGCTTGAGAGCCTCGGATGTGAGAAATCCGGGCTGAAACTGTTCTTTTAGAATAGTGATATGGGAAGGGACAGAAACCGGGCCAGGGAGGGAGGGGGAGAGTAGAATAGTAAAAATTTATGATTTTTGTTCTTTTTAATTTTGATATGGATTGTTTAATAAAAAGGGAGGATTTCGTGGGAGAGAGGGTAGGACGACCTTAGAGAAAGGAGCTAACGTGTAAAAATAGGATAAGTAAACTTGAGCCCAACAAGAGATGTTAAATATTAAGAACAGAGGACAAAAATATAATAGAGAGAAGAGGAAATAACTTGCTGAATTAACTATTGAAATTGGAATGGGGGAAGGAGAGATGTGGGGAAGTCAAGGAAAGAGGGTAATGAACATTATATATGTTTTGTTTTGTGTTTTGTGTTTGTGTGTGTGTATGTCTATAAAATGTGAAAACTCAATAAAAAATATTTTAAAAAAAAAATTAAACATGGGCACAGGTAATACAGCATAGTATCTAACACTGTCGCTCAGCAAGAATGTGAAGGGAAGCAATTTTTGGCCATTCCCCTCCCCCAACACACACCTTAAATCTGTTCCTGATGTAGTGAGGGCTGGAGAGGCAGGGGAAGGATAGCTTAAAACTGCATCTTTCCCCATTCTTCCGACAGAAGCTTTATTGTCAGGTCACTGAGACCGTTGGTCAATGGTCAACCCACAAACTTTAGTCTCATCATTTATTCTGATCAAAGCTAGTTATCAAAACTTTTCTTCTCTGTCAGGGAACTGCCATCTAAAGCGCCGGGGGCGCAAAGGCTCACTGAGGTTGAGAGAGGAGTAGCAGCGGAAGAGGGAACCAGTAGAGGGCGAGCAAGAACTCCAAGGGAAAGTGAGTCGGAGGGATGGCTCAGAGACGCTTCCAGCGAAAACAGTGGGGAGGTCTCAGGACCTCCTATAGGGACACCCACACCTCGCCGGAAACTGTCACGCCGAGAGGCCAGACGACGTGTTTCCGTTAAAGAGCTTTTATGTTGGAAACGATTCCGAAAGCAGCCACTTTCGGATTCTACTAGTGATTGACGCAGCCATGCTGGAGGGGCTCCGTCACAGGCAGAGGTTTGAAAACCTGATCAAACTCTGAGGGACTTGCATTTTACGCACAAGCAGCTCATCGTCCCATCACAGCAATCCGAAAGTCACCGAAAGCCAGCTTGTGCAGGGAGAAGCATCATGAGCAACCCAGCCGGAACCGGAGGAGCAGGAGCAGCTGGAGGGGGTCCAAGCCTGGAAGAAAGGTACAGGGCGTTGGAGATCCAGTTGGCGCTGCAAACGGCGAGGCTTGAGGAGAGGAGGGCTCAGGATGCAGAAAAGGGAAAGGAGAAAACCACCCCGCTCGCCAGAAAGGTGCCAGGATTGGTGCAGAAATTCGGGGGGGATCCCAGGAACTATCATGCCTTTAGAACAGAGATGCAATACGCTCTAAACTTGCAGTTTGATGACTTCCCCGACGAGGAATCGCGAGTGGCTTTTGTGATTGGCCATCTCGAATCCGGGGCGAAGGATTGGGTTAGACCCCTGATGGCAGCGAATAATGAGATCCTAAAGGACACGAGGAAGTTTTTTCGTGCCATGGACCTGATGTTTTCCAGCGATATTGAGCAGGGGGTGGTGCGAAGGCAGTTAATGGCTTGCCAGCAAGGAAGCAGATCTGTCCGTGAGTACTGGACTGAGTTTACTATGCTGATTCATAAATTGGGGTGGGACCTATCGGCGGAGCCCATCCAAATGCTTTTCGAAGAGGGGCTTTCTTCAACCGTCAAAGATGAGCTTTCCCGGGGGCCCAGGGCGGAGTCTATGGATCAGTTAACCAAATCTGCGCTGTGCATAGGAGCGCGCCAGGAGGCGAGGGCTTTGGAAAAGCGGGAAGGGAAAGGAGACCGTTGGAGGGAGTTCCGCATTCCAGACATTCCAGAGCCACCTTTCCCGCCGGCAGAGCCGATGGAAGTTGGAACAGCGCGGGCGCGCGCAGTTTCAAATCCCAGTGAAGGGCGGAAGAAGGAGGGAAGGAGCGCCAAGAGATGTTATCTCTGCCAACAGCCAGGGCACTTTGCCAGAGTCTGCCCACAAAGAAAGGAATGGCAAGGGATGGCAGGAGCTGTTGGGGGAAAGGAAGAGGAAGGCAAGGAGCAAGTAAAAGCCAACGCCTGGCTGCCACCGTCGGGGCACAGCAGCCAGGCCAAAGAGCAGTGAAAGTGCCCATGCCGGAACCTCCCAGACCCGCTTTAGTGATAGAGGTGTTACTAGAACTGCCAAACGGACACCCACTAAAGATCAAGGCGCTTTTGGATTCAGGCAGCTCCTGTAATTTCATGAGTAAGGAGTTTGCAGCTGAGCACCAGATACAGACCATCCCTTTAAGTAACCCCTTGCAGGTGACTACGATTGACGGCAGAGAGCTGTTGGGGGGAGAAGTTAGCCAACAGACTGTCCCGATGATAATGAGGGTGGCAAGGCACACCGAACAGATAGCGTTTAATGTGGCCATCCTGGGAGGAGCGCCCATCATTTTGGGGATGAGCTGGCTGGCGCTACACGATCCGCTAGTGGGCTGGCATCAGAGGGTGGTCTCCTTTGGGTCAGCGCATTGCCTAGAACACTGCAAGGAGGGGAAGGTTTCGGGAGGAGACAGAGTCACCCTAGCCGGGATGGAAGTAATGGACAAAGGGAAGGTGCCCCCGCAATACGCAGATCTGAGCAACGTATTCAGCGAAAGGGAAGCAGACAAACTGCCACCGCATAGACCCTTTGACTGTCAAATCAACCTACTCCCTGGGGCCCAACTCCCAGTAGGCAAGCTGTACGCCATGTCAGACAGGGAGATGCAGGAGCTGAGGGAGTTCATTGACAAAAACCTGAAGCGAGGTTTCATCAGAGAGTCCCGAGCGGTGGGGGGCAGCCCAGTGTTTTTTGTGGACAAAAAGAACACAGACAAACCGAGACTGGTGTGTGACTTTAGGGCCCTCAATGCAGTGTCGGAGCCCCTGGCTTTCCCTATGCCCCGAATTGATGACATTTTGACCAGAGTAAGGAAGGGAAAGATTTTTACAAAGCTGGACCTGCGGGGGGCGTACAATCTGATACGCATAAGGAAGGAAGATGAATGGAAGACCACCATGTTTACCCCTTTGGGAGCCTTTGAATACCTCGTTATGCCCTTCGGTCTACAAGGGGGCTCCGCGTGTTTTCAAGCTTTTATAAACCATGTTCTGGGACCTTTGCTCTACAAGAATTGTGTGGCCTTTTTAGACGACGTGTTGGTGTATTCGGAAGATGAGGAACAGCATGTGAGGGACGTTCGAGAAGTGTTGGGCAGGCTGCAAGCCAACCAGCTGTGGGTGAAACTGGAGAAGTGCCAGTTTCATACCAAGGAGGTGGAATTCCTGGGGTACCGCTTGTCAGACAAGGGATTGGCCATGGATCCAGGCAAGGTCCAAGCGGTACTGGAATGGAAGACACCGAAGACCAAGAAGGACGTGCAAAGATTCTTGGGGTTTGGGAACTTTTATCGGAAGTTCATCAAGAACTTTGCCCACTTGACGGCGCCCATCACCGACTGCCTCAGCAGCAAGAAGAAATTTGTTTGGACGGTAGAGGCGGATCGAGCCTTTGAAGAACTGAAAAGGGCTTTCGCCTCGGAAGAACAACTTCTGCATGTGGATTTACGAAAACCCATGAGAGTGGAAACCGATGCATCCGACCGGGCGGTAGGGGCGGTCCTTCTTCAACCGGGGAGGAGTGCGTCGGAGTGGAGACCGTGTGCCTTCTTCTCGCGGAAGCTGAATAAATCCGAGAGGAATTACACGGTGTATGACAGGGAACTACTTGCCATTCACGAAGCATTCCGGAGGTGGAGACATTTATTAATTGGGGCACAACACAAGGTGCAAGTGTGCACCGACCACAAGAATTTAGAGTATTGGAGAACAGCTCGAGTGCTCAACCAACGACAAGTGAGATGGGCACAGGAATTCTCCAAATTCAACTTTGAAATTTGTTATGTGCCAGGCCCAGAAAACGTCAGGGCGGACGCGCTCTCACGCAAACCAGAGTATTGGGAAGGGGAGGGGGTGATCGAAGAGAGACATGTCATCCCTGAGGACCGCTGGGTGTGTGGGGCGGCGCTGGTGGGGCAACGAGAACTGGTAGAGGAAACGGAAAATGATGAATATGCCCAGGATAAGCTCAGAGGTCTCAGGGCGGAGGGCGAGAGCCCCGGAGGTTTTGAGGAAAAAAATGGGGCATTGTATTACAAAGGGGCACTGTATATACCCGAAGGTGAATTGAGGGGGAGAGTACTCAAGCAGTTGCATGATAGCCCCACGGCGGGACATTTTGGACAACACAAGACCATGTGGTTGGTTACCAGGGAATTTTGGTGGCCTAAGGTGAGGGAAGATGTAAGGGAGTATGTAAGAGGGTGTGACCAATGTCAGCGAGCCAAAGGGGAAAGAAGGGCGCCGGCAGGGTTATTAGAACCATTACCCACACCAGAACGGCCTTGGGAAGCGATATCAATAGATTTTATGACGGATCTGCCAAAGTCCAAGGGGAAAACAGCCATCATGGTAGTAGTAGACCTGTTAACTAAGATGTGCCACTTTGTAGCATGCTCACATGCAGTCACAGCGGAAGAAACAGCGAAGTTGTTTGTAGAACACATCTTTAGGTTGCACGGGGCTCCCTTGAGGGTGATCTCAGATCGCGGCAAACAATTTACTTCCAGGTTTTGGAGGAAGCTCATGAGCTTGCTGCACGTGGAAGTCAATTTTTCAACTGCCCGGCACCCTGAAACCAACGGGCAGGCGGAAAGAGCAAATGGCATTCTTCAACAATATCTGAGGTGTTATGTCAATGACAGAGAGAACGATTGGGTCGAAAAGCTGGCGTTGGCAGAATTTGCCTACAATAATGCGGAGAATGTGTCCACAGGGATGAGTCCCTTTTTGGCTAATTACGGGTGTCACCCCAGGGCATTTCCAGGGGAAGGAGGGGAGAGATGGAGCGTCCCAGCGGCTGAACATTTTGTAGAAGAGATGGAAGCGATCCATCATCAGCTCCAGCTCAACTTAGAAAGGGCTAAGGCACAATATAAGAAGCAGGCAGACAAGAACAGAAGGGAAGGTGAAACCATAAGGGTGGGGGATCAAGTGTGGTTGTCAACCCAAGGGTTGCCGTTCAAAGGGGGTTGTAAGAAATTGAGGCCCAGAAGATTGGGACCCTTTGAGGTCATTCAGCAGGTCAACCCGGTAGCTTTCAAACTCCGATTACCCAACCACATGAAATTGCACCCAGTGTTCCACAGGTCGTTACTGTCACCATACAGGGGGGGACGTGAAGGGGAGTACGTCAGGGGACCAGCCTTGGAAGAGAGGGAACGCCGCAACCATGTAGCGGAAATCCTCGATTCCAGGTGGAAGGGAAATCAGGTGGAGTATTTGGTGGCGTGGGAAGGGGAACCGGAGTCAGAAAACACCTGGGTGAATGCAGAGGAAGTCAATGACGAGGTTTTAACAGAAACGTTCCACCAAAGGTTCCCGAGGAAACCTCAGCCGATAGCAAGGTTTAGGAGGGAGTATTTCGGCACCACCGATGAGGAAGAGGAAATGGAAGGGTTCGCGGAGTCGGAGTTGGAAGAGGGAGTGGAATCCGATGACGAAGATTACCGAGAGAGTAGGAACAGCAACAAGTGGAGGGAAGTGTTCGCGACGTCGGAAGACGAAGGAGGTTCTTTCAGGGGTTTTACCTCCTCACCGCCAGTAGGGGAGGAGACGGGAGGGGGTGAAGGGGGCCCTGGAGGGGAGGTGGATGTCAGGGAACTGCCATCTAAAGCGCCGGGGGCGCAAAGGCTCACTGAGGTTGAGAGAGGAGTAGCAGCGGAAGAGGGAACCAGTAGAGGGCGAGCAAGAACTCCAAGGGAAAGTGAGTCGGAGGGATGGCTCAGAGACGCTTCCAGCGAAAACAGTGGGGAGGTCTCAGGACCTCCTATAGGGACACCCACACCTCGCCGGAAACTGTCACGCCGAGAGGCCAGACGACGTGTTTCCGTTAAAGAGCTTTTATGTTGGAAACGATTCCGAAAGCAGCCACTTTCGGATTCTACTAGTGATTGACGCAGCCATGCTGGAGGGGCTCCGTCACAGGCAGAGGTTTGAAAACCTGATCAAACTCTGAGGGACTTGCATTTTACGCACAAGCAGCTCATCGTCCCATCACATTCTCTAACCCATTAAAATATTTGTGCTTTATCTTAACGCCTTCCTGATACCATAAGTTGTGTTTGGTACTGCTTTTTATTCGATTACTGTTAAATTTATCATTTTAGTGTGTTTCCTTACAATTATTGCAAATTACTTTACGCTCGCTGGGGAAATTATAAATATTCAGGGAAATAAATAAAATTAGAGTTGTGTCTTGCCATGCACCATAACAAAAGGCAGAACAATTATATTAAATAATCTGGTTAGTCGTGTGACTGCAAGTTAGTTAAGCAGTGAGTGGCTGATAATATTGCAGAAGCAAAGTGGCACCAGTGTTACCTTTATTTTGCTTTTTATTGTTTTTGGCATGTCACCAAATGTGGAAAATTCAGGGATACCTTTTCTGTTAATGGTATGCAGCACAGCACATTAAAAAAAAAATTGCAATTTGTACATGGCAAGTGCACACATGAAGCATCACATAGAAGCTCTGTGTGCACATGAGGCAGTATGATTTCAGTTAATTTATCCACAAGAAAACAGCTTCAGTAAAGAACCATACATTATAAGTATGTTTTTAAAGTCCTGTTACAATCAACAGGACTTGCTTTAAAAAAGATCTTGTGGGAATAAGGTATTAAGACCCTTGAAAAAAATACTACAAAATAAGAACTGCTTTTACTATTTACACTTTTTGGCCATTTTTTTCTAACTGCTGTCATGGATAACTTTATGGAGCAAGAAAAATTCTGTAGATAAGGCATGCTCACAGATACTGTCAACTTCAGAAATGCACTTTGGAAAGTATCCAAATCATACTCCAAACAAACTCATTGAAATCAATTAAGTTACTTAACTCAATTGATTTCAGAAGGTCTACTCCAAGCATGACTGAAGCTGGATATCACCCATAATGAGCTGCACTTCAGATAATATCTTTTATGTGCTGTGCATAATTTTGTATTGATTTGTGAGGGTGGTTTTTTTTTTAATGTCCAAGATACTATTTGTAACATTTTGTTATAGTGAAGGTCAGAAAATAAATTTGTCTTTCAAACTCCCGAACATAAATAACATATAAAATACCTTTTTTAACAATAATAAAGTACTAATACCCATGCAAAGTTTAAAACTCTTTAACTGAAATTACCATAATGGATTTAGAACAGCTCGGCAGGTAGTTCTGCTGCACAGGACCGGCTCATACTGAATGGGAGGCAAGTCAGGCCGCTCTTTCAATGGTGTGAACAGAGAGGCCACAGGAACCACCATCCTTGTAGCCTCAAGACGACTGGAAGGCCATACATTCCAGCTGAATCGAACACCATCCCTGTCTTCATTCTGCTGAATGAACTCGAGGAAGGTTGCCATCACTGCGTTCTTATTTCTGAAACAGAAGCACACATTAATGGATACATGCAAGCTTTGGAGAATGAATTAGAAACCAAGCCTTGTTTCATCTGAATGGGCATTACGGAGCACCTCCAAGTTACCTGCATTACTAGCCATCTCGAAACACATACATTTTTCATAGAGCTACATGCGGGAAAACAAAAAACAACTAGGAGCCTCCGTTGCATTTGGATAGTGGACATTCTACAGTATTGCCAGTGCACATATTAAAAAAGAGATATCATACATACATCTCTCAAGCGGCTGTAACATTGCAGCAATATAAAGTGTCAGCTCTAAAGTACACTGACCTGCAAAGTAACTTTGATTTGAGAAGTGTTATCCAAAAGAATATCACAAGGATTACCACACTCCCATTCATTTCAAAACAGTGTGCACGGGGGAAGGGTTCATTCACCTCTTAAGTTCTTTAACTAGCAAGTTCAGACTGGTACTATGCAATACACACCACCATATGTGGTTGCTACAGATTGCTGTATTATTCAAAGCTTGGTAAACACATCAGATATGGCAGCAGCTCAGCAGTACAGTCACCATGGCACACCACTCACATTGGACAAATTGAACTGCAATGAAAGTATTCAGTATAATACAACAGTTCTGTATTATCACACCAACAAACCTTTGGTCGTTTTAAATATGACCAACCAGACTTACACACTAGAAGAGCAATACAGAACGGGGGGGGGGGGGGGGAGCAAGACAAAATAGGGAACATATTCAAGAGCTACCAAGCTCAGCAACAGCCATGTCTTCAGTAAAATTCCTCCAACCTTTCCGCTCATAATCTAGGAATTATTCAATTTATCTGTACTCTCCATGCCAAACACTCTTCATGTATCCTGGGTCTACAGCAGCCCCTAAATTGTGAAAACCCCTCCCCAGAGAGGTGTGCCTAGGTAACATCTTCATTGTGCAGCTTGCACTGTATGCTGGAGATACAACTCCTTACCCTGGCCTTTGACAGTTAAGGTATGGTATTTTGTTTTGCGAGACCCACATCTTTTGTTGAATTTATATTTTTCTATTCTACTTTTAATTGTTTTACTTTTTGAGGAGGGAAATATTATATTGTTGTAACCTGCCATGAGACCTTATAGTGAAAAGTAAGAAATTTTATAAACAGCTTGATTTATATTTGTTATTTTAATACCAAACTTCTGTCAACAGTTCGATGTGGCTTTGTATATGTAAAGCCAAAAGTTTTATTTGTTAGAATTCCAAAGCTGAATGCCAAAATACTTTCTATTGTACATGTATGGTTTTATTGTAGGTGTGTAATTTTATTGTAAGCTGCTGTGCAGGTTCTACAGATCAAGCAATAAATAAATAAAAGCACTATAGGCAAGTATCAATGTTGCAAGTGGACTATTGAGGGAGTGACATAGATGGGAAGATAATACCACAAAAACCTACCCTGGGCACATCTATATTGCACAATGCATTTGTATCATACTGGCTGCACTGGCATGCAACAGTGCACCATGGGCTCCCTTCTCCTCTTCCAGTGCAGCCGCAAGAGTGGAAACCTTAGTCTCCACTTTCAACTAACCACAGTAGCTCATTATGTCTTGACCTGGACAAACCATAATTAGTATTAACTCTGGTTTTCTGAAAGAAGTTTGAACCATGGTCAATAATGATTGTTCTCAGGATCCTACTCCAGAATGAATTCCACAATCATAAAATGATATTACCCACAAAATACCTTCCACTTATTGCAGCAGCTGTAGCTTCAGTACACTGGGTGGAAATCTCAAGCTTCAATTTAGGTGTTTCTAATAGCTGTATTATCCAGCTGTACTGAACAAGTCTGCATCAATAAACTTTTGAAACTTGCAGGTTTCAACAGCAGCTTGCCAAGCAGCACAAAGTGATGCTGCAAGTTGGGGGGGGGAGCAAGGAGAGAGCAGAATCTCTGCTGAAGTTGCAGAGCTCACCAATGCAGCCCTCTGACCTGCAATTATAAGCAGCCAGCTTCCTGAAACTCTGCTTTTAACGAATAGCTCTTATTTTATTGCTGTCATTGACAGAATTACCCCAGCCGAAGCCCATGCAAAAAAGCACAACACTGTGTTATCAAAAGGTCCATGGAGGGAAGAAGCTGAATAAACTTAGCAAAACGTGGAAAAATCAGAGAGCAATAAATCAAGCAAGAGGTGGGAAGAGGTGGGGCTTAGGTCTTCCCTGGTCTGCCTCATACCCACAGCAGACCCAAAGTAGCTTTTCCCATTACAGAAAGAAAAATCCCAAGGGGGAACACGTCTTTGAGGGGAGGGGGATTTGAATATGATAAACAGTGAGAAGGAAAACAGTTTAGCATTCTCTGTCCCTACCACTTGTCTACTCTTCACACTTTCCTCCAAACAAAAATTTATTTAATGAAAAAAGAGTGTCAGGACTCTGATTTTGAGTATTTGCATACAATGTGTACTTGGCTCTTTGCTACCAAAATTTGCAATAAATATGATGAAGGAACAAAAGCAATACCTGCCCTACATACAGATTTACAGTTGAACTCTGCACTTCCAAAGACATGCATATAGCCAGCTATAAGAATATTCTCATCGGCAACTCAAAATTATAGGCATTTGGTTGGGTGCTTCACTGAGCTCCATGTAAACAAGCTTGTGTCAAGCACAAGCAAACTAAGTAACTGTGAGCAGAATGACTCTTCCCTTCTCTGCTCAATGCTGCCCCCAATAACAGATTTAGGGGAACTCTCGGGGCAGATTTAGGAGGTGTGCGAGGGAGGAGAGGGGAGGGGGGAGTCCCACTGCATAAACTGAAGTTATTCCCCTCACACAATTATTTAACTGAATACCGTCCATTAACTATCCGTGAGATAAAGACCTTAGGATGAAATGCTTCCACTTTTTAGAAAGCCACTGTACATTGTTTTATTACATGCTTACACATTCTACAAAGACCAAGGTACACACAACGTGTTGATTAGAACAGACGTCTTCAGATTTTCAGATCTGAAACTCACCTTTAACCCCTGTCTACAATACAAGACACAAACTTAATGTGTTTATTATACTGGTGTTAAATATCTTCCCCTCTCCCTTCTCCATTTTCCCTTATTTTATTTTCTTAAAATATAGGGGAGGGAATGATAGCAATGTCACCAGTACAACCCCTTTTAAACGTTTGTGGGTTCTAATCCACCAGTTAAAGACCAATGGATGAAAATATGCTTACCTCTCAATACCACATCATAGCTGACCTTACAAAGCTTATGCATACATTTTGGCTCATAAAACCTGATCTGGGCAAAGGAAGTTATCCCATCTTCTTCCTTTATTTTTGCCTTCCAAACATGAATTACAGCCTAAAACACTAGGCACAACACAACCTATTTTCTTGTAAGTTGTACCAATTTAAGTGGAATTTACTTCTTAGTAAGTTTGCCCAGAACTATGATGCTCATCATAAAAGTACTACAAACCTATACAAACATCTAGTAAATACAGCATATCTAAAAACAAGTTATACTCCAGCATAAGACCCCTAAGCAAGTTTAAACAGAAGTAGATCCCAGTGAGTTCAATGGGACCCACTCCTTAGTAAATGAGCTTAATATTGTAGCCCTAAGTATGCTTACGCACCAACATGATTTTAAATACTTACCTCTTTGTTCAGCTAAGATTATTAGCTCCCTAAAATATAACTTGTAAAATTAACGCCCTGAACTTCAACAAAATCTTCATACCTAACATTCAGGAAAACTTTTTGGTGTGTACAGAGACAGTTTGCTGGTTATGACTGACATAGGCCTATATGGTTTGGATCCAGGCTAGCTGAATAATTATTGCATCTCCCTTTATGGGCCTTGACATCTTCTGAGGAGGCCTTTATCTTGGCTCCACCACCTTCATAAGTACCTTGGTTGAGGACATGAGAGAGGGTCTTGTCAGTGGCTGCTCCCACCTTGTGGAAGGCTGCACTGACCTTCCTCTTGCTTTTCTTTCACCAGCAGGAAAGCACTTTTTTGTTCCAGCAGGCCTTTGGCCATCAACTAGCTGTTCTGAAAGGGTCTCCCGAGAGTGGATGTGGTAATTCTTTGTGCTTTTAAATGGTTTTAAGCATTTTCAGTGCTGCTTATATAGGGCTACTTGCTTGGCTGACTTTAATATTTATTTTTAATTTGTGTTTTTAATTTGTGTTGTAAGCTGCCATGGGATCTTCACCGGGAGAAAGGTGGAATATAGAATAAATACCCCACATTTATAAAACTTTTAAATTAAAGTTTCTAAACAAACAAATAGAAGCTGTCAGAAGGCTGAAATGGGCTGCACTGAATGTATGTTTAGTATCATGCTGCATGTCTGTTTATGGCAGATGATATCGTTACCTGTGAAGTGAATCACTTTCAAAAGTGAGTGTACAGCACTACATATATTCACTCCCTTGGAAGATAATCTCCAATGCTATTGCAACTTATATATTAAATCCAGGAAAACATATGATTACAAATAAAGCTCTTGGGAGAGAGAGCTTGTTTTTCTGAAAACCCTGGGGGATTATCAATGGAGGCTTCTTGTATTATAGAAAGAAACTGTGTGACTTTTTCCTAAGATCTGTTCACTCTACTACTAATGATTGATTTGCATTATTTGTGCCAAATACTGCCAGTTCTGCAGTGTGGAAACACAGTGTACACATTGCTCAGACAACAGAATCCTATGGCACCTTAAGCATTAACAAATGTTTTGTGGCATTAACATTTCTGGGCCAGAGGCAATTTGTCAGCTGCATGAAGAGGAACTCCATTCATTCCTGACATTCTAAAAGAAGAAAAACCATAGAGCGGAGAACCAAAGCAACAATGTACTAGCAAATGTTTACCTATTTCATCAGTTTGATGTGGGGGTTATTTTTGTCTTTAAAACAGTTGGATTTAGGGACCAAAATACACTGTCATGTAGCACAATTCCTGCTCGCTCTTTATGATCCCGACTTTCCCCTTCATCTTTACTGTACATCTTTGTGTACATCACCCTGCTTCATTTCTTACACATCCCCTCTTTTATTTCCAAAATATCCAGATGATTTAAGATGCTCTTAGTCTCCTAACCCCACAGGAAAGCAGCTACTTACAGCGTTTCTTGGGCATAAGGTACTACAGTGGTACCTCGGGTTAAGTACTTAATTCCTTCCGGAGGTCCGTTCTTAACCTGAAACTGTTCATAACCTGAAGCACCACTTTAGCTAATGGGGCCTCCTGCTGCCGCTGCGCCGCCGGAGCACGATTTCTGTTCTTATCCTGAAGCAAAGTTCTTAACCCAAGGTAATATTTCTGGGTTAGCGGAGTCTGTAACCTGAAGCATCTGTAAACCGAGGTACCACTGTAGTTCAGGCCGCTGACTCCTCTCCTCAGTAAAGTACAGATGTGAAATCCCAATATCCTTCATGCCCAACGCTGCCCAAACTGGGGAGAGAGGCGGGGTCGTTGAAGGGGCAGAATAAGCTTTTGGTTCCCAAATGCCTACCCACTCCCAGTCTCTCCTTCACACACTTCGTCCACAGTACAGCCCCTCACCTACAGAAGAGGGCGAGGGAGTATGAGGGACGCTCGTCCTGGGCTGGGGGCGAGCGGAAGAGGGAAAAGGGGGGCAGGTATATATAAAAATATGTATTTTATAATCACATTATAAAATTTATAATCACAATTCTAGCTTTGGGGAGGGGAGGAATGGGAGAAAACAAGCACCCCGTCGCTGACCCCTCGCTACGACTTACCTCAGCCTACAAGTAAACGGGAGCGGCTTGGGGGGGGGTCTTTTGGGGGGTGTCCCCCGACAGGTACCAAAGCGCCCGGGGGTCACAAGGAGCGTCTCTCCCGCTGCGCGCGCTCCCAGCGCCGAGTGGCTCTCCGGCGGGACTTGACTCTTGTGCCACTTCGGCCTCCCCTCCTCCTCCTCCTCGGAAAGTGGCGCAGCCCTTCCCTTCGCCCGGCCCTTCCCTTCTACCCACCTGCGTCGCTCAGCCAGTGGAGCAGCCGCCTCCGCCGCCCGCTTCAGCCTCTCCTCACACGGGAACCCAGCAGCCTGAGCGCTGCCGACGCAACCAACATGGCTGAGAGGGAAAGCCGGTGCCACGTCAAAAGGGGCAAGGAGCGCGCATTGCGAGGCGCAGCCCGGAGAGAGGCGGGGTCTCGGGACGCTTTTTTGTTCCCGCCTCCGCCGCAGGGCGGCGAATGAGAGCGCGGCGGAGGAAGATAGAGCCCCGCCTACGGCTCAGGCGGCGGCTGTGGAAGCGGGCTTTGGTGAGGCGCCTTGGTCCGAGCCTTGTCATCGACCCGATTCCTCCACCAAGCGTCTTCTGTATTTCAACGTTTGTTGGAAACTTTTCTGCACCGCCAAGCTCACACAGACGATGAATAAAAACCTTCCTCCTCGCCCCCCCCAGTAGTTTGCTGGCGATCTGAAAATGTGTGGTTTTTGTGTGTGTATAGATAGATAGATAGTATATATATAGTTTATGTGTGTGTGTGTATATATATATATATATATATACACACATATATATATATATATAGTGTGTATATATATATAGATAGATAGATAGATAGATAGATATAGATATATATTAGTGTGTGTGTGTGTGTATAGTGTGTATACAGTGGTACCTCGGGTTACATACACTTCAGGTTACAGACTCCGCTAACCCAGAAATATTACCTCTGGTTAAGAACTTTGCTTCAGGATGAGAACAGAAATTGTGCTCCAGCAGCGTGGCAGCAGCAGGAGGCCCCATTAGCTAAAGTGGTGCTTCAGGTTAAGAACGGACCTCCAGAACGAATTAAGTACTTAACCCGAGGTACCACTGTGTGTATGTGTGTGTGTGTGTGTGTGTGTGTGTGTGTGTATCGAACTGCATTGGTTTTTCTGTCAATGAAACGGTTTTCATACAAAGTGTTCTGTAAATAAAAAGTGAATAAGGTCAAGATGACTGGCACTTAAAACCTTCCTGCTGCCGCTAGGTTAAAGGAGCATCTGTAGAGAGAGTGGTTCACAATAAACACGTTTTATTATATTGGAAAAGTTCCTTCTTTTCCCAATGCAGGAAAAACTGGACAGGCCTATTACTAGTCCTCAGAAAAAGAAGAAAAAGTCAGCCCTATCCCTGACTTGTACCGGGGTCTTGAACATAGTGCTGCCTCCTCCTTTCCTGACAGCTGTTCCGTATATGGTATTGATATGTTCAACAGGTGCAGCATTTCTTGTCATGAAACTGCCACGACTGGGAAAGCAGCGTCTGGATCTGATTTCTCTCCCAGGACATATCCCATTTTAGGTGACCTGGGCCTCTGTCAGAAAGAGAGACAGCAACATTTTATGAATGTAGCCACTTTCCCGTGGAAAACACAAATTACATGGTGGGGTAATTCGAGTTTCCTGCCTTTTCAGTGCAATGGATGAGCCTCACCTGTGAAAAACCACCTTCCTGGTTATCATGGTATCTCCCCTGCCAGGTAACTTCATATACAGAACCATTTTTATTGGAGACAAATTAATTTGTTGAAAACAGTAGCTTGTCAGAGGCAGCCTAAATAAACCTCTGAGGAAGATGCACCTTTTGAAACAGAAGACTTTGGTAATGTTTTTCCCTGAGGAAGGCATTTTGCTGAAACATCTTGGGCACCGTATTTCTTTTTAGCTCTTGTCAAACACAGTATCACATAAATGGCAAAGCACTACGCTAGTCATAATAAACAGTTTATAATCCTGGTCACTATAATTGATTGTTCCATGCAGAGGCACTGAGTTTTTAAAGGGGAGCATGCTGAATCCATGGCAAGTGTTACTGCAACCTCTGGCAAAATAGCACATCTCACTGCAGCACGTTGAACCGAGAGACTGAAATTTAACTGGTGTAACTTTTTCCATCACTACATCTCCATACCATGGGGTGCTCAAAGATATTCAATGGCTGTGTACTGCAAGTGGAGTTGTTACTATAATCAAATGTGTGTGGGGGGGGGTGTAAATCCAGTCTCATATAACCAGTATGCTTAACTCTAATCCATTAGAAGTATTCCAGTGCCCAGAGGCAAGAGGCAAACATTCTCAGTACATTTAAAACTCTAAATTTACCACAACACTAAAAATGATCCACGATTAGTGACTGTTTAAAATGTGTTTCTGAATTCAAAATTTCTGTTTAGGTGTAAAAAATGAATTTTAAGGACAGACTTTTTCGGGTTGGATTGCACATATGTTTTGAAAGCACACTGAGATAATGTATAGATTCGGTCGGGGTTAGAATATAAACAAGGAAAACTCCACTTGGGTTATGGAGCCAAGCATGTCTGGTCATCGCCCTGGCAAGCAAGGGGCCGAGTGCTCAGCAGCGCAGGGACGACGAAGGGAACTAATAACCGTCTAAAACAACTTATCCGGCGGTGCACTAAACCAAGGCGGTCGCTGGAACTGAGAGGCAGCAGCCCCTGGCTGGACAGGGCTTGGCGGGGAAGAGCGCGAGGAGGTGGAGCCGGAGCCACCCCCGCATGCAGATGAGGCGCCGCCGCAGAGCATTGTGGGGGAGCACGAAACGGGCTTCGCGGGCCTTCGGAGACGTCGCAGATCCGTTAGGCTGGACCGGTGGATGATGCCCGACTGCAAGCGAGCGAAGGGTAGCGGGAACGGGGCCCTGGGGCGGGGCTTGGTATGCTCGCTGTGCCTTGAAGGGGTGCGGGAAGACGGCGGCCCGGGTCCGGGCGGAGCAGAAAGCATACTTACCTGGCAGGGGAGACACCTTGATCATGAAGGAGGTTTTCCCAGGGTGAGGCTCATCCATTGCACTGCGGGTGTGCTGACCCCTGCGATTTCCCCAAATGCGGGAAACTCGACTGCATAATTTGTGGTAGTGGGGGACTGCGTTCGCGCTTTCCCCTGATCTCTCGTGTGCAAAAAACAGAACTTAAGTGCTTTACTCATATTTTTATCTACGTTGTAGTCAACGTTCAAATTCATTTAAACTTTGATTTAAAAGAAAAAAAGTCTCAGGAAAGGAAGTTGGCCGCACTTTGGTCACTAAAGTTGCCTGACGAGGAGTGCTACTTGCTAGGAATCACATGCCTGGTTGGTCCCGGGAGAAGAGTGTTGCACCAAGTACGTGCTGGGTCTCATCCCAGTTTTCTAAGGCATTCAGACAAGTTCCTGCTGATCCTTTTCACGGCAACTCTTCTGCCTCCGTTTTGCTCAGTAACCTTTCCTTGGGAAAGTACCTCCAATCACCTTCTCTGTGGTATTTCCATTAACTACAATTACAGATAGGTAGCCGTGTTGGTCTGCCATAGTCAAAACAAAAAAAAAATCCTTCCAGTAGCACCTTAAAGACCAACTAAGTTAGTTCTTGGTATGAACTTTCGTGTGCATGCACACTTCTTCAGATACCTTTAAGGTGCTACTGGAAGGAATTTTTTTTTGCATTAACTTAGGTTAACAAGGTTTGTCCCGAGCTGGACTCCGTAGCTGGGGGGTGGGGAATGAGAGGAGCACAGCAATAAAGACGGACTAATTGGGCACACAAATGTGAGTAATAACGCCTGAAAGTTAAAGGGACCCCTGACCATTAGGTTCAGTCATGACCGACTCTGGGGTTGCGGTGCTCATCTCACTTTATTGGCCGAGGGAGCCGGTGTACAGCTTCCAGGTCATGTGACCAGCACGACTAAGCCGCTTCTGGAAAACCAGAGCAGTGCACGGAAACACCGGTTACCTTCCCACCTATTTATCTACTTGCACTTTGATGTGCTTTCGAACTGCTAGGTTGGCAGGAGCAGGGACCGAGCAACGAGAGCTCACCCCGTCGCGGGGATTCGAACCGCCAACCTTCTGATCAGCAAGCCCTAGGCTCTGTGGTTCAACCCACAGCGCCACCTACATTCCAATAACGCCTTAGGAATCACTGAAATCTATTTCTTCAACATCTGGGGATGGAGAACCAGCCCCGGCCTGTCTCTTAGGCTGTGGAGCCAAAGCATGTCTGGTCCTTGCCCTTATAATAATTGTAGTACTGCAGCTCATGCAACATGTTGACAATTAATATACACAGAACAATAATTATACATACTTTATCAACCTTCTGAGAAAAATACTAAACATTAAATAAAGCCACAGAGACTTGTGAACCGACAAGCCTAAGATGCACTTATAATGTCTGGTTTCAATAGATTTTTCAGATGCTGAACTCAGTCTTTTAGAGAAGTTCATGAAGATACCAACAAAAGGTAAGTTCGTTGTTATTCAAAATACCGAGAGATGCTAGTGGAGTTGTAGAGACAGGGTGCTGGCGTTTTGCACGTGTTTCATCCTGGCAGTACAAGTAATCAAGAGGCCGCTATTCACCCCCAATGGGGGGGGGCTTTTACTGGGGCTTGCAGGTAGCACACTCCCAATATAGTTTTCCGGCCTTCTTCAATGGTCGAATCTCAAAGTCTTGATACAGTGGCACCTCGGATTAAGTACTTAATTCGTTCCGGAGGTACGTACTTAACCTGAAACTGTTCTTAACCTGAAGCAAAGTTCTTAACCCGAGGTACTATTTCTGGGTTATCGGAGTCTGTAACCTGAAGCGTATGTAACCCAAGGTACGACTGTACATATATTGATATTCAATCTTAGAGAGAATACTCTTTCTTGGCTTAAGCTTAAAAAACTGATTTGCTATTGAAACCAGACATTATAAGTTCTTAGTCTGGTCAGTTCGCAAGTCTATGTGGCTTTATTTAATGTTTTATATTTTTCTCAGAAGGTTGATAAAGTATGTATAATTATTGTTCTGTGTATATTAATTGCCAACGTGTTGCATGAGTCACACTACTTTTATCAGCAGCACAGGTTGCATTTTCCCAGCTTATAATAATTGCAGGCAAGGCGCCGAGGGCTCGACAGTACAAAGTACTGTACAAAGGAACAGAAGCCTTTGGCCAGAGCGGGGCTTGGCTGGGAGGAGGAGGTGGAGCCACTCCCGCATGCAGATAAGGCGCCACCGCAGAGCATTGTGGGGGAGCACGAAACGGGCTTCGCGGGCCTTCAGAGAGGTCGCAGATCCGTTAGGCTGGATCGGTGGATGATGCCCGACTGCGAGCGAGCGAAGGAAAGCGGGGGCGGGGCCCTCGGGCAGGGCTTGGTATGGTCGCTGTGCTTTGAAGGGGTGCGGGAGGACGGCGGCCCGGGTCCGGGCGGAGCAAAAAGCATACTTACCTGGCAGGGGAGACACCTTGATCATGAAGGAGGTTTTCCCAGGGTGAGGCTCATCCATTGCACTGCGGGTGTGCTGACCCCTGCGATTTCCCCAAATGCGGGAAACTCGACTGCATAATTTGTGGTAGTGGGGGACTGCGTTCGCGCTTTCCCCTGACAATTCATGTGCAAAAAACAGAATTGATGTAGCTTCTTTACTATTTGCAGCATGTGACTGATGTCCTATATCACCCAAAAGTTTCTAGTGTAATATTGTTGTAATTTAGTCTTCGCGGTGCACGCTGGCCAACCATCTCGTCCTCTGTCGTCCCCTTCTCCTTGTGCCCTCCATCTTTCCCAACATCAGGGTCTTTTTCAAGGAGTCTTCTCTTCTCATGAGGTGGCCAAAGTATTGGAGCCTCAGCTTCACGATCTGTCCTTCCAGTGAGCACTCCGGGCTGATTTCCTTCAGAATGGAGAGGTTTGATCTTCTTGCAGTCCATGGGACTCTCAAGAGTCTCCTCCAGCACCATAATTCAAAAGCATCAATTCTTCAGCCTTCTTTATGCTCCAGCTCTCACTTCCAGTGTAATATATGGGAGGTGTATTTAAAATCGTTACTGTGCAATCCAATGTAAAGGTAAAGATTATGGAGCCTGGCAGTTAAGTCCAGTCGTGAACAACTCTGGGGTTGCGGTGTTTGTCCACAGACAATTTTTCCGGGTCATGTGGCCAGCATGATTAAGCCACTCCTGGCAAAACCAGAGCAGCACATGGAAACACCATTTACCTTCCCACCGGGGTGGTACCTATTTATCTATTTGCACTTTTTTTCTGTTTCATTTTAAGATCACGTTTTATTTTTCATTCAGAATTGCTGCAGGTTTTCATCATTCCTGCAGGTGGTAACCCAAAAGCTGCTATTTAAGCTGTGCATGTTGACACATACATCATATTAGAGTGACCTATAGAGACTCTAATCAAATCTACATTGAAGGAATTAAACTTAAAATGGCACATAGAGAAGAGACTCATAAATATATGGAGCCTTATTGTAACCTTATTGGTTTGTTTATAAGAATTCTATCCTGCCTTTCCACAGAAGACCCCTTAGGCAGCTTACAAAATTTAGCCATATGAAATCAGAATACAGTGGTACCTCAGGTTAAGAACTTAATTTGTTCTGGAGGTCCGTTCTTAACCTGAAACTGTTCTTATCCTGAGGTACTACTTTAGCTAACCATCGCCACGCGATTTCTGTTCTCATTCTGAAGCAAAGTTCTTAACCCGAGGTACTATTTCTGGGTTAGTGTAGTCTGTAACCTGAAGTGTCTGTAACCTGAAGTGTCTGTAACCCGAGGTACCACTGTAAAAACAATTAACAGTGCACTTTGACGTGCTTTCGAACTGCTAGGTTGGCAGGAGCTGGGACTGAACAATGGGAGCTCACCCAGTTACGGGGATTCGAACCACCGACCTTCCAATCAGCAAGCCCAAGGCTCAGTGGTTTACACCACAGTATACAAAACAGGAGATATACAAGAAGGTAGAACTCAACTACATAATTTGTGATACTGGGGATTGTGTTCATGCTTTCCACTAACTGGTGTTAAAAAAAAAAAACAATTTAGACTGCAGATAGTAGTTGATTTGATAATTATTTATTAAAATACAGCAAGTTTGACATTCATTTTTTATGATGTCTGTTAAATACTTGCTTCGCTGATTGTTTTTCATTCATTTATTCATAGAGCAGAGGGGTCGCAGGCTGCTGGACAGGTTTCAGCAGGAGGCTTGAGGTGGCTCCTCCATTTGGGAAGGGGGGTGGGGGGGTAGCAACTGGGTAACTGCCTTCTAGGTGCTAGTAAAGGGTGAGCATTTCTTTCTTTTTTTCCAAATTTTTTTATTGGTTTTCCAAATTTACAACAAACATAAAAGAAAAGCATTACAATATAAAAAACAAACAAATATACAAACAATTATCCTAACTATTATAATCCCACTTTTGTACCATTATTGAGTGACTTCCTCGAATCCCCCTAGCTGAGTTTCCATGTAAATCATTCTAACAGTTTTCCAATACTATTTTCAAATAAGATTACCGTTATTTTTGCACCATAACACTCACTTTTTTTCTCCTAAAAAGTAAGGGGAAATGTCTGTGCGTGTTATGAAGGGAATGCCTACGGGTGGCATGCCTACGGATTTTCCTCCTCTAAAAACTATGTGCGTGTAATGATCGGGTGCATGTTATAGAGCGAAAAATACGGTAACTTGGTTGATTAACTTCTTTCTTTCTTATCATATTAACTTCTATCCATAATATGCTATTTAACATATTTAACTCCTAAGCCAATATGGTACTCACAAATACTTCTACTTATATAATCTTAGAATATTTGGCTAAATAATCCTTAAATTTCTTCCATTCTTCTTGATACTCCTCCTCTTTCTGTTCGAGGATTCTTCCGGTCAGGCCAGCCAGCTCCAAAAAGTCCATCATCTTTATCTGCCATTCCTCCACTGTTGTAATTTCTTGTAATTTCCAGTTTTTGGCTAACAGAATTCTTGCTGCAGTTGTGGCATACAAAAACAATCTAATGTCTTTCATGGGCAGTTCCAAACCTATTATTCCAAGTAGAAAGGCCTCTGGTTTTTTTATAAATGTATATTTCAACATCTTTTTCAACTCATTATAAATCTTCCCCAGAAGTCTTTCACCTTGGGACACATCCACCACATATGATAAAAGGTGCCTTCCTTTTCTTTACATTTCCAACATAAATTATCACTCAAATGATAAATCTTTGTTAGGAAACTAGGGTTAAGTACCATCTATACATCATTTTCATTATATTTTCTTTTAGTACAGTACATGCAGTAAACTTAACCCCTTTCTTCAACAACCTTTCCCGATCTTCCATTATATTGTGCCCAACATCTCTTGCCCAATCTATCATCACAGATTTGACTTGTTCATCCTTTGTATGCCACTCCAACAGTAAATTATACATTTTTGATAAGTTTTTGACATTAGTATCTAACAACTCCGTTTCCAATTTGGTTTTTCCCGATGCAAAACCATTTTTCTTACCAAGCTTAAAGAGTTCATTGATCTGGTAATAATGTAGCCAATCCAATTTATCTTTAATTTGCTCAAATGGTCTTAATTTAAATCCTTCATTATCTTCCAACAATAAATCTGAATATCTCAACCATTTATTCTCCATATTTAACTTTTTCTGGGCCTTCTGGGCTTCCATAGGTGAAGGGTGGGCTTTTCTACTCGCCCCTTCACAGGTGCCTCTCTGCTCCCCCTAGGATGCCCTCAGTTGATCTCCAGGTCACTGTCCTCGCTGAGGCAGGAGGAGGAGGAGGCATCGAGGACAGAGGTGAGGAGCACCAGGTCCTTCTCAGGGAGCAGGCCGCACTCCTGCAGGAAGCCCTCCAGGTCCCCAGCGAAGAAGTCCTCACCCAGTTGGTCAGTGACACGGACAAAGTTGCCCACCAGTTCCCCACCCTTGTAGACCAGGAGTGCCGGCAGGGCGCTGGTGGTGAAGTGGGAGCTGGCGCCGATCAGGGAGCTCCGCACCCGGCAGAACTTGACCACGGGGTACTCAGTGGCCAGGCAGACCATGCATCCATGGAGGGAGTCGGCCCCTGGGACATCATCCTCGTAGACATGGACCATCACCAGGGAATTCTTGGGCGCTTTGTCAATGGTGTCCAGGAAGGCCTCCCCACTGTGGATCTCGACAACCTGCTGGAAGTGCTGCCCGCCGCGCAGCTGCAGCCGCATCTCCTCCATGCGCTGCTTGCGGTACTGCCGCAGGAACTCCTCGTCATCTGGGCCCTCGCGCAGCGCGCTGCACTCCTGCAGGGTCAGCTTGCCATTCAGCTTTTTCTGGAGCTCCTGCTGCTTCCGCTTGTCCTCCTCATCGTCCAGGTGGGACCTGCATGTCATCGAGAGCTTCTGGATGAGGCGCTTCATCTCCCGGCACTGTTCCTCCCGCTGCTCTGTCTCCAGCTGCTTGAATCTCCTCCAGTCGTTGATCACCCCTTTGGGGCCTGTGTTTACCGAACTGCCATCGCTGCTCGGCCTCTTTGACATGTCCATCTGTTGGTTAGTGGGGTCGCAGCATGCTGTTAAGTTCCCTTTCCTCATTGCTAGTGCCACACAGTCTTCGAAAGATTTGAAATTATTCTTTGTGGGCAAGGAAGGTAAGACAAATTCCCCGACAGGTCTCCTGTCACTCGTTCCCGTTGTTCCTATGTAACTCTTTCTGCAGAATGTGGCTTGGAAGAGACTTCTAGATCTATAGTATGTTTCACACAAGGAAGAATGTAAGCTAGAAGAAAACAGAGAGGTAGTTTAGTGGAAGAAGGCAGCTCAAAGTATAAGTGTTGGAACGACAGGAATACATAGGACTCAGGATCTGCGAGGAAGGAACTGGTTAGAAAAGGGCATCCATGGAGAATATTGATTGCTGAAATCTTGGATTGAAGAAACAAAACAAACCTCTCAACATTTCCTTAAGGAACAGAGGAGAGCAGTACTTCAGATCTAGACAGGGATCAAAGCCACTACATATTCCAGGGCAAAGGGCTGTTGCTAGCCTAGTGCCCCCCCCCCCCGTTTGAAAATGATGCTTTCAAAAGTAGTTTGCCATTGTTAGGATCCAAGCAGTCTGGCTTGGAGGTGCAAGGAACTAACTGTCAGGCTAACTGAGACAGGTAGGCTGTGCTGCTCACATGTCAAATTGGGTGCCAGAAAGCCGATCCCAATAAGGATCTGGTGTGTGGAGCGAAAAAGGTTCCTGATTTAGAGAAACAGAGCATTTTCGAGGGTTTGCTCCACTCTTTAAACTGCTAGATATTGCTGTGTAGCCACCATTGTGCTCTTGTCTGCAGCACTTTGCAGTGGAGTAAGAAAATCAGCAGGAACCTGCTGCTCTTCTGCAGTGTGCACACACACCCTGAGTTCTTCCTGTGTGTTATTACATGCCTGCAATTCCTCCTGCTGCACCCGTTTTTCTGGCACCGCCCCCAGACACTGATTCCTCCTTCACCCCCTTTTCCACAGCAGGCTCCCAAGGAGTGGAGAAATCAGCCAGAAGCTCCTCAGCTCCAGGCAGTACATCCTTCTGGGTTTTTTAACACCAGTTAGTGGAAAGCATGAACACAATCCCCCGGTTTCACAAATTATGTAGTCCAGTTCTACCTTCTTGTTATGGATTGTATATTCTATATCGGATTGCACAGTAATGATTTTAGATACACCTCCCATATATTACACTAGAAACTTTTGGATGAGATAGGACTCCCTCTCAGTCTGAAAAACAAACCGACGAGCAAAAGAAAATGTACACAAAAAAGTCCCAGGCCACTGAAAGTAAAGAAGCTACACTACTTCTATAACTCTCATTTCTATTTTTTGCACACGCGAGATCAGGGGAAAGCGCGAACGCAGTCCCCCACTACCACAAATTATGCAGTCGAGTTTCCCGCATTTGGGGAAATCGCAGGGGTCAGCACACCCGCAGTGCAATGGATGAGCCTCACCCTGGGAAAACCTCCTTCATGATCAAGGTGTCTCCCCTGCCAGGTAAGTATGCTTTCTGCTCCGCCCGGACCCGGGCTGCCGTCCTCCCGCACCCCTGCAAAGCACAGCGAACATACCAAGACCCGGCCGAGGGCCCCGTCCTTTCTTTCCGTCCCTCGCTCGCAGTCAAGCATCATCTACCCATCCAGTCTGACGGAGCCCCGATCTCTCCGAAGGCCCGCGAAGCCCGTTTCGTGCTCTCCCATAATGCTCCGCGGCGGCGCCTCATCTGCATGCGAGAGTGGCTCCGCCTCCTCCCGCTCTTCCCAGCCAAGCCCCGCTCCGGCCAAAGGCCTCTGTTCCAACAGCCGCCTCGCTTGTAGTCCTTGTACTGTCCAGCCCTCGGCGCCTTGCCTGCAATTACTCTAAGGACAAGGACCAGACACGCTTTGGCTCCACAGCCCAAGGGTCAGGCCTGGGGCTGGTTATCCACCCCCGACGTTGAAGAAACAGACTTCAGTGATTCCTAAGGCGTTATTACTCACATTTGTCCGCCCAAGTGGTCCGCCTCTATTGCTGGGCTCCTCTCATTCCCCACCCCTCAGCTACGGAGTCCAGCTCGGGACAAACTTGTTAAGCTAACTTGTAGTTAACAGAAATACCACAGAAAAGGCGATCGGAGGCACTTTCCCAAGGAAAAGCTACTGAGCAAAACGGAGGCAGAAGAGTTGCTGCGAAAAGGATCCTCAGGAACCTGTCCGAATGCATTAGCATTAAAAAGAAACCTGGGGTGTGGTGGGCAATGAGAACGCCATTAGAAGAACTAGTGCAGAAATTAAAGTGAGATGGAAAAGGAACGCCCTTCAGCTATTACCTGAAATATACTCAATACTGTATATATACAAGATTTCCACGAACGTCGTAGGATGGCGCTACGGGCCACATGATCTCCTGCAATGATTTTGTAAAGTTTTTTGCAGATAAAGTCGCTCAGATTTGAGAAGAGGTAGATTCCACCATGGGAGCAGGGCCGGGGCGGGAGAGTGGTAGAGTCCTGTCTAGGCAAGTTGTATGGGATCAATTCCAATCTGTTACCTCCGAGGATGTGGACAGGCTGCTTGGACGAGTGAAACCAACCACTTGTCTCCTTGATCCTTGCCCATCCTGGCTTATAAAAGCTAGCTGGGAAGGACTGGGCAATGGACTTTGTGGGGTGGTAAATGCCTCCCTCCGTGAAGGAGCCTTCTCAGACCCGCTGAAAGAGGCAGTTATTAAACCGCTTCTTTAAAAACCATCTTTTTTTTTTTTTTTTTTTTTTGCTTTTGCATATATGCCCATTGCATATATGCCCCAGGTTTATTACCCATCATCTCCCTCATGTCTGCAGTTTTCAGATCAACTGCCTATAAGACATTGGGGGAGCTTAAAGGATTCCTTTTTTATTCACCTCAAAACTGTGTAGGCATTTCCTGTGGGAACAACCATATCTTTCTGTTTTTTTTTAATATAATTTTATTAGGTTTATAATATACAAAATTCAAATTCCAAATACATGTTTCCATAAATCTAGTGGACTCCCCCCCTCTTCCGGACCCTGCATTCTCTGTAAAACCAAAACCTCAGCAATTTGTTGACTTATTTTAAACATAATAATATATCTTCCATTTTATCGTGATATCTGGTCTCTAGACATTTCAATCCGAACCCATTAATTTTTAGTTTCAACACAATAAAATTATTTCATTACACCACTTCTGTCTTGTTGTGCCTTATTTACCAATTCAAAGATTTACCGATACTGAAGCTATAATTTCCTAGAGAGAAGCATTTTTTAACATTCATACAACTTATAATGCTTTTTCAAATAGTCCTTAAATTTTTCCCAGACTTCCTCCGTTTCTTCTTCTCCCGAGTCTCGAATTCTGCCAGTCATTTCAGCCAGTTCCATATATTCCATCAGCTGCGTCTGCCATTCTTCCAGTGTGGGTAGATTTTGTGTCTTCCAGTGCTTTGCCATCAGGATCCTTGCTGCTGTAGTAGCGTACATAAAGAAAGTTCTATCTTTCTTAGCCACCCTCTGGTCTACCATGCCCAGGAGGAAGGCCTCCGGTTTCTTGGGTAAGGTAAGTCTAAGCACCTTTTTTAGTTCATTATGTATCATCTCCCAGAAGGCCTTCACCCTCGGGCAGGTCCACCAGAGGTGTAGAAATGTCCCTTCCTCCTCTTTACATTTCCAACATTTATTATCAGACAGGTGATATATCTTTGCAAGCTTGACTGGGGTCATGTACCACCGGTATGTCATTTTCATAATATTTTCCTTCAAGGCACTACATGCCGTGAATTTCATTCCGGTGTTCCATAACCTTTCCCAGTCTTCAAACATAATGTTGTGCCCCAAGTCCTGCGCCCACTTTATCATGGAGGATTTAACAATCTCATCCTGTGTATTCCATTTAAGCAGCAAGTTGTACATTCTCGAAATTAACTTAGATTTTGGCTCAAGCAACTCTGTCTCTAGTTTCGATTTTTCCTCCTGGAAACCCACTTTTTTGTCCGCTTTAAAAACTTCCTGGATTTGAGCATAATGCAACCAATCTCGCACCTTGTTTTTTAACTTTTCCATACTCTGCAACCTCCATTTATCTCCAATTTTTTCAATTATTTCCCAATATTTAGGCCAGTGGGCCTCCATATTGAGTCTTTTACGTGCTTTGGCCTCCATCGGTGAGAGCCACCTCGGAGTTTTACTCTCCAATAGGTCTTTATGTTTTGACCAGACCATAAAAATTGCCCTTCTGACAATATGGTTTTTGAACGATTTATGAACTTTAACCTTGTCGTACCACAAATATGCATGCCACCCAAAAGCATTATCAAATCCCTCCAGGTCGAGGACATCGGTGTTCTCCAACAAAATCCAATCCTTCAACCAGCAGAGGGCTGCAGATTCATAATATAACTTCAAGTCCGGCAGGGCAAACCCCCCTCTTTCTTTCGCATCTGTTAGTATTTTAAACTTTATTCGGGGCTTTTTGCCCTGCCAGACAAATTTAGATATATCCCTCTGCCATTTTCCAAAACATTCCACCTTATCCACGATCTGGAGGGCCTGAAACAGAAATAGCATTTTCGGCAATACATTCATCTTTATAGCAGCTATTCTACCCAACAAGGAAAGTTTCAGTCTTGACCATGTTTCCAAGTCTCTTTTGATCTCTGACCAACATTTCTCATAATTGTCCTTAAACAAATTCAAATTTTTGGAGGTCAAGTGCACCCCTAAGTACTTTACTTTTTTAACCACATTTAGTTCCGTTTCTTTTCTGAACTCCTCTATTTCAGTAGTTGTCAAATTTTTTGCTAGAACTTTAGTTTTTTGTTTATTCAGCTTAAATCCCGCCACCCGACCAAAGTCAGAAATTAATTCTAACACTCTTTTAGTACTAGAGGCTGGCTCCTGTAATGTTAATACCAAGTCATCTGCAAATGCTTTCAGTTTATATTGTTTCTCTCCGACCACAATTCCCTGTGCCAACCGGTCATTTCTAATCATGTTCAATAGCACCTCCAGGACTGAAATAAACAACAGAGGAGATAGAGGGCACCCCTGTCGTGTCCCTTTTTCAATTTTGAACTCCTCTGTCACCACGTTGTTTACTATCAATTTAGCTTTTTGTTCTGAATAAATTGCTTCTATTCCATTTTCAAACCCCCGCCCTACTCCCATCCTTTCCAATTTTTTCTTCATAAACATCCAAGAAATGTTGTCAAAGGCTTTCTCCGCATCAATAAAGATCAACACCGCTCTTGTATTTGAGTTAATCTGTAAAAATTCCAAAATGCCAATGATGTTTCTTGTGTTATCAAATAAATGTCTGCCAGGGAGAAAGCCTGCTTGGTCCTTATGAATCACTTCATTTAATACTTTCTTAAACCTGCTTGCCAAAATGTCTGCAAAGATTTTGTAATCCACATTTAGGAGTGAGATAGGACGGTAGTTTTTAAGTTGAGTTTTTTCAGTTTCTGATTTTGGTATCAACGTGATGAAAGCTTCTTTCCACGTTTCCGGTGCCTTCCTCCCCTCCATAATCTGGTTACAAACTTCCAACAATGGTTGTATCAATGAATCCTTCAATGCCTTGTAATATTTGGAAGTAAGTCCATCAGGTCCCGGAGACTTGCCCAGTTGGAGGTTCTGGATGGCGCATTCAATTTCTTGGATTGTAATATTACAGTTCAGGGTTGCTCTCATTTCCTGGGGTATTTTTTGTAATCCATTAGTTGTGACAAATTGGTCCACCTCCGAGCCTTTTTGTGGCCTTTGTGAATAAAGTTCTTTGAAATATCTCTGGAAACACTTTCTTATTTCCTCGGGTTTCTGAACCATTCTCCCTTCAGTCTCTAGATTTGTAACTGTGTTAAGCTTTTGTCTCTTTTTCAACTGCCAAGCCAACAACTTCCCGCACTTGTTAGCAGATTCAAAGGATCTTTGTTTCATTTGTTTAATTTTCCATTCCACCTCTTGATTTATCAGTTTCGAATATTGTGCCTGGAAAAACTTCACTTCTCTCAATACTTCCTTTGATTTAGGCCTGGATCTCAGTTTTTTCTCTCCTTCTCTTATTTTCTCCAAAATCTTCTCCTTCTTTTCATTCCAGAGCCTTTTTTTAATCGTGTTCTGCTGTATTAGAAACCCTCTCATAACTGCTTTACTTGCGTCCCAGATTGTTCTTTTTTCCACATTTGTCTTTAAGTTTATTTCAAAATAATCCTTTAAAACTTTTTGGGCCTTCTTAACAATCTCCTGATCTCTTAACAAAGCGTCATTCATTCTCCATCTGAAAGATCCGGTTGTATTTAATCTCAATTCCATTCTCAAAGCGTTGTGGTCGGAGCAGATTTTTGGGCAGATTTCCACTTTTCTGGTCTTAGGTGCCAGCCCTCTAGTTATCCATATTTGGTCGATTCGCGTCCATGTCATGTGGGCCTCAGAAAAGAAAGTTCCTTCTTTCCCTAGAGGGTTCTTGATCCTCCATATGTCAATCAAATCCAAATTGTCAGTCATTTCGAAAAAGGTTTTTGGTAGTCTGCCGTCTTTTCGTTAAAAACCATCTTTAGATGCTGCCAATATGGCCAACTATCGCCCAGTCTCAAATCTTCCATTCTTGGGCAAGGTGATTGAGCGAGTGGTGGCTGAACAACTCCAAGCACGCCTGGAAGTAGCGGACCATTTGGATCCCTTCCAGTCGGGATTCAGGCCTCATCATGGAACTGAAACTGCCTTGGTCGCACTGGTCAATGATCTCCGGCGGGCTAGGGACAAAAGTGAGAGCTGTTTCCTAGTTCTGCTAGATCTCTCAGCGGCTTTTGACACCATCGACCATAACATTCTTCTGGACCGTCTTGAGGGGCTGGGAGCTGGGGGCACTGTCATACAGTGGTTCCGCTCCTTCCTCCTGGGCCGTGTTCAGAAAGTGGTGTGGGGGATGAGTGTTCAGACCCCTGGGCTCTCACTTGTGGGGTGCCTCAGGGTTCTGTCCTCTTCCCCATGCTTTTCAACATTTACATGCAGCCGCTGGGAGAGATCATCAGGGGGTTTGGGCTGGGTGTTCATCAGTATGTGGATGATACCCAGCTCTACCTGTCTTTCAAATCGGAACCAGTGAAGGCAGTGAAGGTCCTGAGTGAGTGTCTGGAGGCGGTTGGAGGATGGATGGCGGCTAACAGATTGAGGTTGAATCCTGACAAGACAGAAATACTGTTTTGGGGGGACAGGAGGCGGGCGGGTGTGGACTCCCTGGTCCTGAATAGGGTAACTGTGCCCCTGAAGGTGCGCAGCCTGGGAGTCATTCGGGACTCACAGCTATCCATGGAGGCACAGGTCAATTCTGTGTCCAGGGGAGCTGTTTACCAGCTCCATCTGGTACGCAGGCTGAGACCCTATCTGCCCGCAGACTGTCTCGCCAGAGTGGTGCATGCTCTGGTTATTTCTCGCTTGGACTACTGCAATGCGCTCTACGTGGGGCTACCTTTGAAGGTGACCCAAAAACTAATCCAGAATGTGGTAGCTAGGCTGGTGACTGGGAGTGGCTGCCGAGACCACGTAACACCAGTCTTAAAAGACCTACACTGTCTCCCAATACGTTTCTGAGCACAATTCAAAGTCTTGGTTCTGACCTTTAAAGCCCTAAACAGCCTCGGTCCAGTATACCTGAAGGAGCGTCTCCACCGCTATCATTCTGTCCAGACACTGAGGTCCAGCGCCGATGGCCTTCTGGCGGTTCACTCGCTATGAGAAGCCAAGTTACAGGGAACCAGGCAGAGGGCCTTCTTGGTAGTGGCACCCGCCCTGTGGAACGCCCTCCCACCAGATGTCAAAGAGAAAAATAACTACCAAACCTTTAGAAGACATCTGAAGGCAGCCCTGTTTAGGGAAGCTTTTAATGTTTAATAGGTTATTGTATTTTAGTGTTTTGTTGGAAGCCACCCAGAGTGGCTGGGGAAACCCAGCCAGATGGGCATGGTATAAATAATAAATTATTATTATTAATTATTATTATTTTTATTATTATTACTACCACTACTACTACTGCAAAGCCATTGTCTGCAGAAAAGCTTATAAAGCCAGAGCAACTTCACAGTGTTTCTTGTGGATATCCAATCTGTTGATGTTACGGGGATGAGACCCAACACCTACTGTACTTGGTGGAATGCTCTTCTCTCAGGGACCAACCAGACAGACGTGTCTCTTGTGAATCCCACAAGGAGGCCGTGAGCACAGGATCCCTTCGGCACTCCTGATTCCTGGCAAGTAGCACTCAACATCAGGTAACTTTACTGAACAAAATGTGGCCAATTTCCTGAGAAGTTTGATTTTATTCAGAATTGCGACAAATTTGCAAGTGGAATACAATGTAAAAAAAGAGTATGAATAAGGCATATTAATTCTGTTTTTTGCACACTAGTCATTCCTCCTGTTGCACCCGTTTTTTTGGCACACACCCCCAGACACTGATTCCTCCTTCACCCCATTTTACACAGAGGGCTCCCAAGGAGTGAAGAAATCAGCCAGAAGCTCCTCAGCTCCAGGCAGTGCATCCGTCTGGATTTTTTTAACACCAGTTAGTGGAAAGCATGAAAACGATCCCCAGTTTCACAAATTATGCAGGTGAGTTCTACCTTCTTGTTATGTTTAGTATATTCTATATTGGATTGCACAGTAACGATCTTAAATACACCTCCCATATATTACACTAGAAACTTTTGGACTAGATAGGACTGTCTGTCTCAAGTCTGAAAAACATACCAAAGAGCAAAAGAAAATGTACACAAAAATGCCACGAGTCCTGCAAATAAACAGGCACCAATCACATGCCACAAAAAGTAAAGTAACACTACTTCTAGAACTTTCATTTCTGTTTTTTGCACACGAGAGATCAGGGGAAAGCGCGAACGCAGTCCCCCACTACCACAAATTATGCAGTCGAGTTTCCCGCATTTGGGGAAATCGCAGGGGTCAGCACACCCGCAGTGCAATGGATGAGCCTCACCCTGGGAAAACCTCCTTCATGATCAAGGTGTCTCCCCTGCCAGGTAAGTATGCTTTCTCTGCAGACCGGACCCGGCCCGCCGTCTTCCCGCACCCCTTCAAGGCACAGCGACCATAACAAGCCCTGTCCGAGGGCCCCGTCCCCGCTTTCCTTCGCTCGCTCGCAGTCGGGCATCATGTACTCGTCGAGCCTGATGGAGCCCCGATCTCTCCGAAGGCCCGCGAAGCCCGTTTCGTGCTCTCCCATAATGCTCCGCGGCGGCGCCTCATCTGCATGCGAGAGTGGCTCCGCCTCCTCCCGCTCTTCCCAGCCAAGCCCCGCTCCGGCCAAAGGCCTCTGTTCCAACAGCCGCCTCGGTTGTAGTCCTTGTACTGTCCAGCCCTCGGCGCCTTGCCTGCAATTACTCTAAGGGCAAGGACCAGACACGCTTTGGCTCCACAGCCCAAGGGTCAGGCCTGGGGCTGGTTATCCACCCCCGACGTTGAAGAAACAGACTTCAGTGATTCCTAAGGCGTTATTACTCACATTTGTCCGCCCAAGTGGTCCGCCTCTATTGTTGGGCTCCTCTCATTCCCCACCCCTCAGCTACGGAGTCCAGCTCGGGACAAACTTGTTAAGCTAACTTGTAGTTAACAGAAATACAGCGATACCTCGGGTTAAGTACTTAATTCGTTTCGGAGGTCCGTACTTAACCTGAAACTGTTCTTAACCTGAAGCACCACTTTAGCTAATGGGGCCTCCTGCTGCTGCCACGCCACCGCTGCACCATTTCTGTTCTCATCCTGAAGCAAAGTTCTTAACCTGAAGCACTATTTCTGGCTTACTGGAGTGTGTAACCTGAAGCGTATGTAACCCGAGGTACCACTGTACTACAGAGAAGGCGATTGGAGGCAGTTTCCCAAGGAAAAGCTACTGAGCAAAACGGAGGCAGAAGAGTTGCCGTGAAAAGGATCCGCAGGAACCTGACCGAATGCCTTAGCATTAAAAAGAAACGTGGGGCGCGGTGGGCAATGAGAACGCCATGAGAAGAACTAGTGTGGAAATAAAAGCGAGATGGAAAAGAAACGCCCTTCAGCTATTACCTGAACAATGCTCAATACAGTATATATACAAGATTTCCACGAATGCCGTAGGATGGCGCTACTGCAAAGCCATTGTCTGCGGGAAAGCTTATAAAGTCAGGGCAACTTCGCAATGTTTCTTGTGGAAATGCAATCTGTTAGAACGTAAGAAAACGAGATTGAGACCCAACACGCACTTGGTGCAACGCTCTTCTCCCGGGGACCAACCAGGCAGTCGTGTCTCTTGCGAATCCCACAAGGAGACCAGAGCACAGGATCCATTCGGCACTCCTGATTCCTAGCAAGTAGCACTCATCGGCACGCAACTTTACTGACCAGAGTGAGACCAGTTTCCTCAGACGTTCATTTTTTAAAAATCAGAATCGCTAACAATTTGAACGTGAAATACAACGAAAAAAAATAACATGAACAAAGCATATTAATTCTATTTTTTTGCACATGAATTGTCAGGGGAAAGCGCGAACGCAGTCCCCCACTACCACAAATTATGCAGTCGAGTTTCCCGCATTTGGGGAAATCGCAGGGGTCAGCACACCCGCAGTGCAATGGATGAGCCTCACCCTGGGAAAACCTCCTTCATGATCAAGGTGTCTCCCCTGCCAGGTAAGTATGCTTTCTCCTCCTCCCGGACCCGGGCCGCCGTCCTCCCGCACCCCTTCAAGGCACAGCGAACACATCAAGCCCTGCCCGAGGGCCCCGTCCCCGCTTCCCTTCGCTCGCCCGCAGCCGGGCTTCATCTACCGGTCCACCCTGACGGAGCCCCGACCTCTACGAGGGCCCGCGAAGCCCGTTTCGTGCTCCCCCATAATGCTCCGCGGCGTCGCCTCATCTGCATGCGTGAGTCGCTCTGGCTCCGCCTTCTCGCACTCCTTCCAGCCAAGCCTCAGCGAAGAGAGCGAGGGGACGTGGAACTCTGCCTGTGTCTCTGGGTTCGAGTGGCCGTCTTTGTTTTGACTGCCTTGTCCGACCGAGTTCTGCTTCCCCACACCACTCTGCCTACGATGCCGGTCTCTCGACCCTTTGCTTGATCTGCACGTGGATAAGCAAGCAGAGGAGATGACCAGACACTCATTGGCTCCATAGCCCAAGAGGCAGAGATGGTGTTTTTTTTAATTAAAAAAAAATTAAGGGAAATATTTATTAGTCACATCCAGTCACATTTCAGCCTAATTTTTTCCTGCCTATTTATCTCTTCTCCTTCCATCTGCCCTCGCCCCCCAGCCAAGCTACTGGGTTCCGCTCAGGACGACGAACATATTTAACAAAAGTTTACAGTTAACAGAGTACAACAGGGAGGACATTTAGCACTATTTTCACAAGGAGCTCCTAAAGAATAGAATAGCGGAAGCGAAAACTATCCGTCAGAACATAACCTTAGTATTAAAAAGTTACCTCTAGCCGAAAATAGTGAGAACCCCATAAGAATCAATAATCTGAATAAATGCAAAATGCAAAAAATAAACCAGCAACCAAAATACATAAGCTATTATATGAACAATACAGTACTACTCAACTGATATTTCTTGAACTTTCCAAAATACACCATAAGATGGCGCTACGGTAAAGCTATTGTCTCCGAAAAAGCGCATATAAAGCAGGACAAAACAATCTTCTATCTAGAGAGAACCTTGTAGAAAACAGTTTGTCATTAGAACATAAGAAAATGCTTGCTGCATCAGGCTAAAGGACCATCTGGTCCAACACTCTGTTATCTGGGGAGCCAACCAGACACCTCTTTGGGGAAGCCCACAAGAGAGACATGAGCACGACAGCACTTTCCCCACCCAGTTCCCAAACATCTCATGTGTATACTGGAATAGTACACAGTGTTCTTTTAATGATTCATAGCATGTTTTTGTACACCTTGCTTCATTTTTCATCTATTTTCTAAACTTTGCAAAAGTGCAATTTGGCTGAGGTTGTGTAAACACAGTAGAGGCTGTGATGGAGGTACCTTGAGACTATACTCCCTGGAGGCTGAATAAATTAGGTCCAATAGAAGGGTGTTAGTTTGTTTTTTGCTGTTTGTATATCTTCATATATTTTGGTTTCATCAAAGATGCTGAAGAAAATGAGACTAATGGAACCATTTAGAAACTGAAAATGTGATTTTCAAACGGCAGCTTACACACCACTATAATGCATGAGTAGGGTTGCCATCTGTCCTGTATATCACAGAATCGTCCCATATTTCAATGTAAAATGCTTCGTCCTGCTATTGATACAGTTTGTCCTGTATTTCAGGTACTTTTCTCTCTCTCTCTCTCTCTGCCAAGTTAGGGAACCTCTCCAAATGCATGTGTTTGAAAGGGTAGTGAAAGGTCAGGTATTTAAGGTCTGGGTAGCAAAGAACAGACAGATTTACAATTTCATGTGTATGTGTGTGTGAAAATTTCCAGAAGGGAAATCCTGTTTGGCTGCAGTAGATTGCAATGGATTGCTTTGAAGTCACTTCAGCACCAGATTAAAAAAAATAAGAAATCGCCCCCCACCCACCCCGGCCCATATTTTGCCAGAACAAAGGTGGCAACCCTATGTGAGTCAGCCTAGTGCAATGGTTTTCAGCCAGTGTGCCATGGCACCCTGGGGTGCCTTGAATGATGGCCAGGGGTGCCACAGGCAATGCTGGCCTATGTCCCTCTTTCCTTCCCTCCCTCCTCTGACGCCATCTCACATCTCTGCCTCCCAAAGGCTTGCACAGCTGTTAGTTGCAGCAGCCCTGGCTACAAGCTCCGCAGGCGAATGGTGCCTCTGGGGCTGGTCAGGGGGTGCTGGTTGCCAGAGCTGAAGTGGCCTCAAAGTAAGCAAGTGGGTCAAGGAGCCTAGCCAGCTAGCCCTTGCTGTTGGGAATGGACAGACAAGTCCCAGGACCCAGTGGGGCAACGTGAGGAGGTACCTCTCTTTGGGGCAGCAGGGGCAGTTAAGAGACCAGGGGCAGCTGCCCAGAGGACTCCCAAGGAGAGGAGGCTGAGGGAACACTCCACAAGGAAGGATGTTCAAAAAAGGGTGAGAGGGTGCCAGCTCTGCAGGCAAGTGGTGACATAAATGAGCTCCTGAGCCCCACAGGGTGCCGCAGAAAGGATGTAGTTGATCAAGGGAGCCGTGGACCCCAAAAGGTTGAAAACCTCTGGCCTAGTGTGGGACTGGGACTGGGACACCAGGGGTCAAATCCCCACTTGGCCATGAAGCTCATTGTATGACATTGGGCCAGCCATTGCTTCTTAGCCTAACCTCCCTCACAGGGTCGTTGTGGTGATTAAATGAGGAGGGGGCAGAACCATGTATACCACCTTGAGCTCCTTAGAGGAAAACGAGGGATAGACTGTAAATGCAATAAATAAAGGAATCCTCCCAAGTGAGGCTGCCTCTCATCACCTTTTTAATACCCCCAGGCAGTGTTCAAAACTCCCATTGCTCTAGGTGCATTTTGCAACAGGGAATTTCATTAGTGTGAGCAGTTTGAGCCCTGGGCGCAGTACTGTACTGCGCCTAAGATTTCAGATTCAAAATTGCAAAGTGGAAGTAAAGGAGTACCTTTTTCTGCCTCCCCACTTCAGCTGCTCTCTGAAGACTGGAGAAGAGATCCTCTTAAGAATATGAGGGGTTTGGGCAGGGGAAGGACTAGACCAGGAGTCAGCAAACTTTTTCAGCAGGGGCTGGCCCACTGTCCCTCAGACTTTGTGGGGGGCCGGACCATATTTGGGGGTGAGGGAATGAACAAATCCCTATGCCCCACAAATAACCCAGAGATGCATTTTAAATAAAAGGCCACATTCTACTCATGTAAAAACACAATGATCACAATGATTCCTGGACCATCCGCAGGCCAGATTTAGAAGGCGATTGGTCCGGATCTGGCCCCGGGGCCTTAGCTTGCCTACCCATGGACTACTAGACCATGTGAAAAATGAATCTCATATTTTAGCTGCAGTACATTCATTTTCAACTTTGTGTTCTTGTTATAAAAAAGCGCGCCTAGCCATTCCGTTGTTGCGCCCATAACTTAGGTTTAAGGTGCCATTGAGCTCCTAGTTTTCCTATCTCAGCTTCTAACATTGCCCCCAGGGAGCCCATAAGCCTCGCTGAGCACAGAGCTCTGAGTCCTCATAAGACGCGGCCGGCCTCTTAATAGCCTCCTGAGGGAAAGGGGTGGGCGGGGCTGACTCCAGGAGCAGGTGCGTCTCCTCCTTCCCGGCATCCCCTCCGAACGGAGGGGCGGGAGGAAGGCCTCTTATGGCGGTGCCTGGCTGGTGATGACATCAGGAGGCGACGAGTCGCGAAGTTTGGCTCCGCGCGGTGGGGGCGGCTGGGGGTTGCGCGCGGGTTGCCTTGACGCCGGCCAGGGGCCGCTCCTCGCCTGCCTGCCGGGCCGCCGCGGATGGTAAGCCGAGCACCGGCTGGAGGGTGCGGGGAAGGCGGGGCTGGAAGCGGCCCCGAGCCGTCCCTAATTGGCGAGGAGGGCTTCGGGCCTGCCTGCGCCGCCGGCTTCGGGTGCTGCAGCCTGGAAGCCACGCGGGGCGCGGACTCCCGGAGCCGCTTCCCTTGGTCAGAGCTGCAGCCCTGAAGCACGTGTTTCCCGGGGGTAAACGCCGCTAAGTCCAATGGGACTTCGTGCCGAGGAAGCGCGACCAGGGTCGCCCTTCGAGTTCTTGGTTAATCCGGAACCCGTCGTGCGAGCCCCCTCGGGATGGAGTTAAACCCCGTTGAACTCAGCGGGATTCAAGTCACAGCAAACGCGATACGTGTGTGAGCACGAGGTTTTGTTCAGGTTTATTCGAAAGCAAGTCCCCCTGGACTGAGGGGAGGCCCTGTGCCCTGAATGGCAACCTTTAGCATAACCGTCTGTTTAAAGCCCACAATGCAGAAGCTGTTGGTGCTGGGCTGGTGACGAGGGCAATTTTTCATTTAGGTCATCAGAGGGACTTCTGTATCGCATATGGGGAACTTCTGGACCCCTGGAAATAGTAGGACTAGGACTGGTCTTGTTCCTGGTTGTTGCCTTTGCTGGCTGCTGCTGGAACATGAAGCTGGAGGATAACAGGTTTCCCATCCTTGCCCTACGGAAAGAAGCATTAGAGGATTCTGCCAGGCAGTATCAGTTAGTAGTTCATCACATAGACGATCACTTGAAGCAGATGTGCCAAAGAAGCTTGGTGATTTGCCCACAGAGTGGCTCTGGTTATACTAGTGTGTGTTCACTCCTGGTTGTGTTTGGATGTGTCAGTTATTTTGGAGGTGGAATTCTGAAATGGTTTTAGTGAGAATGGTTGAATCAAACTGGGCTGCAATGAGTATCATGCTGGAACAGATTGGATGTTGTGTTTATGATGATAGAAGAAAGTGTAAAGTTGTGAGGGAGGAGATTGAAGTAGCAGAATGGGCAGATTTTACTTACTCCCTGAATGTCTGGATATTGATGACCCACACTCTACATTAGCCTCAGGAGTTTTGAATATCACCATTGGCTTTGTAGAATTCCATTCAAATGTGATAAAAACAATTTGTGCGTTCAGTACACAAAGCAAATCGAAAATTGCATGTTATTTTATGCAAACACTGCTGCACAAGCATGGACTTCAACAAGGATGTCCTCAACCCTGTTCAGCCTGCCACAGAACATCTCTGGAGTGTCAGGGGGAACCCTACCCCCAGTGTTGAGGATGGTCACCCATATCTCTAATGAGACATTGCCACCCCCAGTGTTGAGGATGGTCACCCATATCTCTAATGAGACATTGCAGGGATGTGGAGAGCTGCACATGATCCCTCTTCAGTTACTCAGCCCAGTTACAGAGATAAGTGGGGCATTGTGGAAGGGCATCAAGCCTTGGTAAGCTGGGAGGGATTGAAGGTGATAAGGTTTTCAGCCTTTACCAGCGATCACAAGATATACCAAAGCTCTGTTTGCCTGGAAGTAAGCCTCATTGAATTGGGACTTACGGTACTTTTGCCTTGACAGAATTGTGTTATGAGACTGGAGTTCTGTGATCACTTAGTCAGGAATAAATTCCATGGGCTTCGATCGGAGCCATTTTTGGATTGGGCTGTAGGTAAAACTTTTAACAGAAGAAATGGTTTAGCTATGTGCCCTAGCTACATTATAACATGATGTCAAATGCCTTATCTTTACCACTGGTTGGATACAATATTCCATAAATATGAGCACCCTAGATCTGTGCTTTCCTTTTTTTAAAAAAGAGACAAATAGAGGATTTTGGGGGGAAATATTTCAGGTTGGATCCAAAGAAGTGTGAGGAGACCCTCACTTTCACAATGGGGCTTTCACAGATATTGCTCCCTGCAACGCCAAAAAGCTCCTAAGGGTTTAAGGACCTTATGAAATGGCAAGAAGTGGGTGGGGCTCAGGGTACTCACAGAATTTGGCGGCAACTTCCTTTGTATCAAGAGAAGCATCATTCTGTACATTTAAGACCCTTTTGGGTCCAAGTTATAGTTCTCTTTGAAACTGTTCTCTAGAATTCAGGATTTCTTTTTAAATACTAGAAAATATGTTTTATTCACATGTCCTAATTGCTTGCCTTTAAAGGTTCAGAATTTACTAAGAGAGAGGCTTAAATGTAGATCTGTTTTATGGAAAGTTGGATAGTATGTCACAGCATTTGACAACACGACATGTCGCAAGAATGCTCAGCATATTAAATAAACTTCCTTTAGGAGGTGTTCGCTTCTACTGAGTTCTGTTTTTTCTGTCTTTTGGATTCTACCTAGAAATGGATGTCCTGAGGGCTCCATGGAGCGACATTGGCAGTGCAGTAATGTTAAAATAAATAAAATATAGCTGCTGGCCTTCTTGCTGCCAATCAGCATCATGCAGATTCTGTGTTGTGCATCTGAGTGAGTTCAAAGGAACTGCTGTTACATTTGAGAAGGCTTGGGTAAGTTCTTTTATGACGGAAGGCTGCTCATTTTGTAACTGTTTGAGGACATTATGTATTACCTTGAGCTTGAGGACAGTAACATGCCATTTTTCCACATTGGGGCTAGTAAATATGGCTTCAATGAGAGAATGAATAAAGAGTTTTGGAATTACCTTTGATGCAGATATTTCAGAAGTTGAGGCTCTCTCAATGTTAACAATTCCCCATTCTAGACTTAGTGATGAACTTCATGATCAGTGAGGTGCACAGTGTGGGCAGGAATTCACATTTTATTTTATTTGTGTTTTTTCAACAGAAGGCAATTCTGCATTAAAGAGTGTCTGGAACTGACAAAGGGTTACATCTTGAAGAAAGCAAGATGGATAAAAAAGCATTTGAGATGGTGCTTGATGAAATTAGAAAGGTAATTAGTGATTAAACCAATATAACAGAACAGCTCAACTGTAAAAAATGTAAAAACATTAGTCAAGGGAAGAAACTTAATATTGTGCAAATATGTCTTCTATATTCTGTTCCAGGAGTTCTGTGTCTTTAACATATAACATTTAAATGGCATATAGTGTGCCTTCTTATAAAACCAGTAATAAAACCCAGGATTTTAACAAGAACCCATTGGTCATTGTGTGGCTTCACACATCCCACCACTGCTTTGGTTTCCCTTACATTTTGTTACTCAACAAAGCCCTACTCTGAGTAGAACACTTGAAATTAATGAACCTAAGATAGTCATGTCCATTAACTTCAGTAGGCCTACTTTGAGCAGGGCCAGTGTTGTTTCTAAAGATACTTTAGTGAAACAGAAGCCTCATTTTTGATAGGACTTATTTCATACTAAGTATGGTAGCATTGCAGAATCTTTAGCCGGAATGAATACCTTTTCCATTTTCTTATGGTCAAACCTCCAGGCACCACGTACTTCTGGTGGGCAGGGCCAGAGACAAAACTGGGTGGAAGTGTGGGGGGAGGGGGAAGTGCACAGAGCAACTGACTGATTCTTATTTTGTGCACTGGGTTACATTTAAGCCATGCAAACATAAAAGGTTTACACACACACAATGTAATCTAGGGAAGCCAAAGGCATTATCAAAGTTTAAGTGCACATTCCAGCCAGGCAGAAGTATCCAAGGAAGGTACAGAGAAGGCCTGGGCCTAAAGTGCGCCGCCCTTGCTATATGCTCTTGATTTCCGATAGTTTTACGCCTTCATTACTATAGTTTTGCAAACTAACCTATGGTTTTTTGTGTTTCATAGGCTGTGTTGATGGAATACAAATTGAAAGCTATTGAATATGTACATGGATACTTTTCTAGCGAACAGGTAATGCTGAAGAACAAATAAGCTGTGCAAAGCTCTGGAAAGTATGACAAGGCAACTGTCACTATAGCAGGGGCTCTTCAAGTGTTGTTAGATTGCAACTCCCTTCGTCTTTGGTAGTTGGCCATGCTGGCTGGAACTCTTGGGTGTTGGGAGCTGAACAACAATTGGAATTTCCTGATCTCTGTGCTGCAGCATGAATAATTCTGCTAAAGGTGCCTTGTTTTTCCGATCAGCTTGGCAGAGTGAGAAGAGTGTAAATGTTGAGTTTCCCCCTCCAATTTAGGGCCCTATCCTGTGAAGCAAGAAAATAGTATATTTATGAAGCCTGATTCTGTGCTCTGCTGAATATGGGTGAATTTTATGCTCCAGTAGTGGGACTGAGGTCCTTACACCAGGGGTTCTCAGACTCTGTACCACAATGCCCACTTGAGACAGCTGGAAATTACTGAAGTCCACCAGCCACAAAATGGTGGTGCAGGGCAGAGCAAGTCACAAGATGGAGTCAGTTTCTGAGCAGCTGTCAGTTACTGACTTTGGTGGTTTCTACAGTTATCTAATCCACCTATGGAAATTGCTAAATTCTTTACCGCAGTTTTCTTTTCATCAAGGAGTTCAGATGATCAGCTTTCCTCAAGTCATAGTACCGTGAGGTTTTAGGTAGAATCTGCCGATTCAGAGACTCTAAATGGAGAAGTCTTTTTCTTTCATATTCCCCCCCAATGCTTCTTAAAATATCTTTACTCATTTTCTGTAATTTCTTCTCCTTTTACATTTGTACCTTATTCCCTCCTAACTGACAATTTCGTTCATTATTCCTAAATGTTCCTGTTAGATTCACTGCTTCCTGCTATTACAGCTTTCTTCTATTCTCCCCTTTCTTTCTATTTTCAGTTTATTATTAATAATAAGAATTAATAAATATCTCACTTTCTGATTTCCTTCCATAACTCCTCTAGCCCTTTTCCCTCAGAGGATGGAGATCTTCTTTTCCTCCGCCTCCTGCCCCCCCAACTGCCCAAAATGTTTGTCTCCCAGCCACCTTGCAATATGCAAGGAGTCACTGATGCTGGCACTGGTCCAACCAAAAGGCTGTGGGATAGCTAGGGGAGACAAGTGAAGAAGCATTGGGCAGGCTGTAGCATCTGAGGTCCACTGTTTGAGAAGTACGGCCTTACAACAAGGTAGATGCTGCCATGAATGTAGCTGCATCTCCATTCAGATTTCAATTACAAAAAAATAGCTTATTAAACAGATTCAAGATTTGGATAACTTTGAAATTCTGTTTCTAAAATGTTTAATTGTGTGGTACTATTTTAGATTTAAATTTCGTCAAACTGGTTCACAGCTATTAAAGAATCAACAAAAACCATTCTACAAAAGTTTCTGAGAAAACCTTTTTACTTCTAGCTACAAGTGATGTACAAATGTGTGCATTTGTTCAGTGACAGTTTTTACATGAGTGATGAACTGTTGGATTTCTTTCGTTGCAGATTGTTGAATTACTGAGGTACTTTTCTTGGGCTGAACCACAGTTAAAAGCAATGAAGGCATTGCAACATGTAAGTTTTTTCATTGAAGCAGTAGATTTTGTTGAATTGCATTTCTCTGGTCTTATAGCCATAGTAGCATTTATTTGGTTTCCAGCAGCAGGTTTGGATTGGACTGCTCACTCATTTTATCACCACAGTCCTTAAAGATGACTTCAAATCCTGATTGTGCATGATTCTGACATGCTCACTTTTGGGGGGGCCGTTTAGCCTCCCTGTTCAGCCAATGCTGCGTATTCCATCCTATTCTCCCTTCTTTGTAAAGACTAGCTCGGTCAATATTGAATGTTTCAAATACTGTGGCTTGTATCCAGAGGGTTTTCCCTTCCACACCTCCCCCCTGTGTCTGCCAGCTTCTCTGGATTTGAGAGGAGTGAGGGAGTTGCAGGCAAGTGGAAAAATTTGGCAGAGAATGGGATACGCAGTGGGGAGGAAGGGGAAGTCCTGTTGCCGAAGCGATGCAACCTTTGTTGTGATCTCATGTGCAGTCTGGTGGTAGCTTTTGTGTGCTGTGGGGCCTACAGCTGGAAATAACATAATTGTAAATTGTCTGTTCTGCTACAGTGTAGTGGTTAGACCTAGGTGACTTTCAGATTCTCTGCTGTCTTTTCATGCTGTCATTATGAACAAAAGCCTTGTTCAACAAGCTGTTGAAGCATTTGTCTGTACCCAGGTAGCCAGCATTTAGTCCCATCATCTGGAGGCTGCAGTTCCAGTCACCCCTGATCATTGCTTATGCAGGCTGGGAGTGATGGAAGTTGCAGCACAAGATCAGGATGGGCACCACATCAGTTACCTTTGATTAATCTGTGCACTCTGATCCATTTGTTGGTTGCCAAAAACTCAATGATCTTTTTTTTCTTCATACAATTTGTATACCATTGATTGTAAAAAAACAACCCTTAATGTAGACATGTGAGCCTGCAACTAATGTACATGAATAGGGATTGCTGAAACTTTCTTTTCTTTCCTTTCTAGAAAATGGTAGCTGTTTCTGCAGCAAAAGTGGTTAACATCCTAAACTGCTTCACTTTTAGCAAAGACAAGCTTATTGCATTAGAACTGTTGGCTTCGTAAGTATTGGCTGTTGATTAGCATTCCGTGCAGACTGTTACCGTTAGTACTAACATATGTTCTCTTGGTGTTTTGGTTTGATGGAGGCTTGAATGGTTAAGATCCTTGACCTCATGGGCTGTGACTGGGGGGGAGGGTATTTTCTTGCACTGATAGCTTGTTTGTGTGTGTGTATATATTTGTATAGTACTGGTCCATCTCCTTTCTGTTCAAATTAGCTTTGTTGTTATGATTATGGTGCTGTGGAATATTAAGTAGCACAACGAGCTCTGATAAATACTATGACTGTATGCATGAGAGCCGCTAACAGTTTCTAAACATAGTGCTTTGTTTTATAGCAATATTATTGATGCTCAGAATTACCGCCTTATTGAAGATCTCTTCAGAACTAGCATGTCTGAGAAGAAGAGATGCAGGAGAATTCTTGAACAGGTATTACCACACGGGTGCATTCATGAAAACCTGGAAGCGCATAGGGACAAAATGCATAGTTTTGGAGGTTTTCAGGACATTGCATGATATTGTACGTATCAAAGAGATTGAGTCTATGGAGAAATTGAGAATTTCTCTGCAAGTTTTGCATTCTCCCTTTAATGTATAATTTGCCCTTGTATTGTCAGTTTGCTCTGCTGCTACTTTGGGGCTGTGGTTCTTCGTTTTAGATCTGTCTGTGGATTTTAAAAGATGCACTACTTCAGTTGCACAAACAAGTATGAGGTAGCTCTATGAGGCATTTCATTGACTGGTCCCTTGATGAGTAGGAATTGAACCTTTGGGCCAAGTTTATGATTTACCTAGTCACAAACACAGCCTATTATAATCTGGAATGCAATACATTGCTGTAATAATAGGAAAGTCAAATGATAAATTCTCATGTTTGAGATAATTCAAAGCAAACAGCTGCAAAAAGCTTAAGGTCTCTCCAGAGCATGGCAGAACATCTCTTCAAAATCCCTAATATGAAGCTGCTGCACCACATGACCTTTCCGCCAGGGCGAAGGCCCATGCTTAGTGCAGGATTTCCACGTAAGGATTATGCTAATCCCAGTCCCTGGTTCAAAAAGATGTTCCGCTGGGGTATATCCACTGGGCCACCATCACCCAGCTCTGCTCTAAGGGAATTATCAGGCCTTAGAGAAGGGGAATGGAGAGGCAGTGGCTTGCGAGAACAAGCCATCTGGGCTGTACTGAAATGTTCATGATATCCTTGGAATATGATAGCTTTACCTTTACACCCATTCTTGTGTATTCATAAAGCAGGCTATTTTGCCACCACTCAGTATAGTTGTGTTGGAATCTAATGCTGCCCTTTGTTTTGTTTATATTGCAGGCTTCCAAAGCAGGGTGCAAAGCACCTCACGCTATGATATCTTCCTGTGGCATGATTCCAGGAAACCCTTACCCAAAAGGAAAGCCCAGCCGCATAAATGGAATTTTCCCAGTATGATCTTACTGAATATACTTGTCATTTTCAGTTTGGGGATTGGTGGTGGAATATAAAAGTAGCACTGCTGCAATAAATTGCCTACAAAAATGAAAGAATAACAGCAAGCCTGTCTTCATCAGTATTGGGCAAATAATAAAAAGAACGTTTTGCTAAAAAGATAACGTAATTCCTAATTTGTTTCTCTTTAGTTAAACAACAACAACAACAACAAACAGGCCTCATTATAGAGAAGCATATATACTTGGAATAACTGGTTTTGTAGAAGAAAATATCCAGTTCTTGTTAAAAGCAGAAAACCCAAAAATCACTCCAAAAGTAGTTCTCTTGAGAAGAATTGCACATATATTCTCCCACCATGCAAAGGGGGAGCAGTGCCATGCCCTCCGCGTTGAGCATGAGCAGTAGCATCTCCCACATTTGTCTGCTTTCTTAAAAGGCAAGTGGCTATGGGAAAGGGGCTGTTGCACTTTTAGCTGTGTATATCAAGGCATCCTTGCAACCTGGAACCCTGCATGATCAGAGTACTCCAGGTTGCATCAACATTTTTATTGTAAAGTTTTGTGGCCCCCCTGAGGGATGTTTTTGGAACCTAAGGGTTCCACAGGACCCTGGTTGAAACCAGTGCCTTAGAACGTGTGGCCTGAAACCTCACTCTGAGAGCATGTTTACTCAGAAAGTGTTCTACTGTATTCAGCGGGTTTACTTCTAAGTGAATGTATAGAATTCTAGCCTTAGTTGCTTAAATGTCACAGAAAATCTTAATTTATTCTGGTGAAGCTGTCTTTCATGGTTCAGTGGGGACGTTTTCCTGATAATGGGTGATAGGTAGACAGTTAGAGCTACTCTAAGTATATCCTATCTATCTATCTATCCATCTATATCTGTCTCTTACAAATGTCCCTGTGCTTTCTGTAACCCACATTTGCTTTCCACACAGTAGAGAGCTTGATCTTTAATAGTGGGTCCTCCTTTTTTCCAGGGGTCACCTGTCAAAAAGGAGAATGAAGACTACACTAATGAAGGCAAGGGAATAGCAGCTCGTATCCTTGGACCATCCAAGCCAGTAGGTTTACAAAATTACATTTTTATAAGCTTCATTATTGGGGTTGCTCCTGTTGTTGAAAACAGAATAGAGTTACTTGGGAGAGAAGTAACAGCAGGGTGAAAATGGTGGAAGAACAAAAAGGGACCGTAATAAACATAGTTTAAAAGAATGACTTCTGCATGCTTACAATGTAAAGTTTGGTGTTTTTTTAAGAAAGGAGGATGGAGCAAAGGAAGTGGTAAAGATAAGTTTCCAAATACTGTTTGAATGCAGTGAAGGAGAAGAATCAGTGATAGTGCATTGTATCCACAGCTGAACGAATGTCACAGGGTTGGCATAAGCTGACTACTTCTTCCCTGGTCGCCCCCTGAAAATGCTCCATTGGAGGTTGGGGGATCATCCTGAATTGTGTGGTGGAAGAAGAGGACATTCCAGGAAAAAAACGAGCAGAGACTTTCTTGGATTACTGGCCCAGCTACCGTATTTTTCGCCCTATAGGACGCACTTTTCCCCCTCCAAAAATGAAGGGGAAATCTGTGTGCATCCTATGGGGTGAATGCAGGCTTTCGCTAAAGCTTGGAGAGCGACAGGGGTCGGTGCGAACCGACCCCTCTTGCTCTCCAGGCTTCAGGAAGCGATCAGCAAGCCTGGGGAGCCCGCAGGAGTTCCCGCAGGGCTCCCTAGGCTGCGGATAGCAGCCTGCTGCCCAGAGCGTGGGGCACGCTGCAGCAGAGCACCCCGCGCTTCGGGCAGACATCCGCAGCCTGCTGCCCAGAGCGCGGGGCGTGCTGGGGGGGGTTCTTTATCCCCCCCCCAAAAAAAACTAGTGCGTTCTATGGGTTGGTGCATCCTATAGGGCGAAAAATAAGGTAGTTCAGTTCTGTCTGCAGTGACTGGTACTGGCCCTCAAGAGTTTCAGCCAGGAATCTTTCCCAGTCCTACCTGAAGATTGCAAAAAGAGTTGAATCTTAGACCTTTTGCATCCAAAGCATGTGATCTGTTTCTAAGGTGCAGCTCTTCCCTACAGTTGGCAAGATCAGAAATTCATGAGTTCAGTTGTTTTGTTCATAGCAGAAGGGTAGTGACTCAAGAAGTCTCAAATGTATCTGAGAGAAGGTTTTCCACCACAGAGTTTAAAGGCAGATAAGTCATATCAATTACTGGTTATTGGGGCATGTTAAAGGCAAACTGCAGTGTAGGTAGTAGGCTTCCAATGCAGAAGTCGAAACCAAGTAAGAACGCCCGTGAAAATTGTCAGCTGGAATTTTGAGAGCTGAGCAAAATGCCACCTCCCTTCGAAATATTTTAGTAGTGAAAAAAAATATATTTCTGCTACAAAATGAGGGGGGGATTTACCGTTGCCTTTGCAATAGATTAATGTGTAAATGTTCAGTTTTGACAAACTCTTGTCCCTCTTGTTTAGGCCCCAGCAACATACAATCCACACAAGCCTGTTCCTTATCCTATCCCTCCTTGTCGACCACATGCAACCATTGCACCAAGTAAGCCCATCATTCCTGTTTGTTTTCTGTGATCATTTCCCCTTTATACTGTGGAAGAATGTTCACATTCTCTATGGGCAATACCCTCAGTTATTTTCTTAAATATATGCTTCGGATCTCTTACTGTTTACACTATTTGCATGATGGAGTAAAATTCAATGACTTTCATAGCTCTCCTCTGAATGTTGTCCAACTTGTTAATGTCCTTCAGTTGTGATGTTTGCAGCTCAAAACAATTCTCCATAGATAATTCTATACCTGCTGAGTCTTGGAGCTGATTCTCCTACTCATTTCTGCTTCCTACCCACCCTAAAACAATCCCTTATGCATACATTATTGACTCTTAATGAGTAATTAAACTGAAAGAATAGTTCCTGCTTTGTTGTTTTGTTTTGTTTTTGAAAAATCAGGAGCAGTGAAAGAAAAATGGGATTTCTGAAATATTGGGGTGCAGTTGCTTGCGGGGTTTGGACACTTGGGTGGGACAGCAGAAATCCACTTTGCTGCTAGTGTTTGACACCTCATACCTACCTTTTCATAGTTTCTAATCTTAAATGTGGGGAATTTCAGCTGAATACTTAATGACACTTTAATCTGTTAAAGGAATGCTGAAAGCTCAGGATGTTTTTGCAGGGGGTGGGGAGTTGATGTAACCTTTTAAATTAACTAGTTTAGCATTGAAAGCTCAGGATTCTGTGACTGAGAATTCAGTGTAAGGTGATATTCCACATGCAGTTTCAACCATTCAAACAACTTGCCATATTTATTTCTTCATTTAAAACAACTGCCTTCTTTCACAAAACCAATTCAAGGTTTACGTAAGAGCACATCATACCGGAAGTAAAAAAAAAAAGAGTATCAGCTTAAAATATTATCAGATATCTCAGCCATGGAGGTAAACATTACTAAAATAATGTAACAGGGTTAAGAAAGCAATGAACAAGCCTTTCAGAACAGCTGTGTCTCTGCCAGGCATTTACAACAACAAAGTGTTGGGATCTGATGAACCTCTCTGGAGAGGATGCTTCCTGAAGTATGTGCTTCTGCCTGCTCCAGGTAGCTGCCCATCATAACTCATTGGCAGTGATATCTGGAGCAAGGGTAGGAAAGGACTTATGGAAGAAGGCAGCCCGTAAAGTATTGAGTAACCAATATGCTGTTTGGAGTTGACATGTGAAACTTCATTACACCATCTTTGTTTGCCTTCCGGTTTTTTTTTCGTAGGTGCTTACAACAATGCTGGTCTTGTTCCACTGGCCAACGTCATAGCTCCAGGCTTGCCAGCTCCACCACCATATGCTTCTAGTCATGTAGGAACAGGTAAAGCAAGAACCCTACGAAAGCCCCGTGTGTCCTGGTTACACACCAGCGTCACCAGTAGGTGGGAGAGTATGTGCCAATGTCTTGGGCCGCAAGCCTGCTCTTGACAACTAGCAAGTCACTGTCAGGCTCTCTCCCTCCCAGTAATAGTTTCTGCAGGGTGGGAAGTGTGAAGAGATTTGCTTCAGAATGGGCTTGAGCAGCGGTAGCCACCATAATACCCTCCAAGTGTTGTTGGACTACAGCTCCCATCATCCATGACCATTGGTCACTCTGGCTGGGGCTGATGGGATTTGTAGTCTACCTGTCACAGGTAGGCAGGAGTGAGAGGAGTGGCCTGGGGTGGAGGGGAAGGCCTCCCATCTCTCAAGGCATGATGATTGTTAAAATGAAAACAATGAAAAGGAGTTGTTTTTTTAACAGCTTGGTAGGGAAAAGAAGGGACGCGGGTGGCGCTGTGGGTTAAACCACAGAACCTAGGACTTGCTGATCAGAAGGTCGGCGGTTCGAATCCCCATGACGGAGTGAGCTCCCGTTTCTTGGTCCCTGCTTCTGCCAACCTAGCAATTCAAAAGCACATCAAAGTGCAAGTAGATAAATAGGTACCGCTCCGGCGGGAAGGTAAACGGCGTTTCCGTGCGCTGCTCTGGTTCGCCAGAAGCAGCTTAGTCATGCTGGCCACATGACCCGGAAGCTGTACGCTGGCTCCCTCGGCCAATAAAGCGAGATGAGCGCCGCAACCCCAGAGTTGGTCACGACTGGACCTAATGGTCAGGGGTCCCTTTACCTTTAGTATCAAAAGAATTCTGTTTTCACCTCATTAATTATGTTCTTTATGTAGAAAATGAAGAGCTTTCCAATCAGACAAAATCTTCCCAAAGCCAAGGTAAGCTGTCCACTTGCAGAGACAAGCTGTAGCTGTAGAAACTTAAATGCATGTGTTTGTGAGGATGATAAACATTATTAATTCTGCTGAATGCTGCTTTTTTAAAAAAATAAATCCATTTGTATTTGAATAGCAGCAAATGTTAAGGTAAGCTACTTACTATGTTCCTGAATGTTGGGGTTTTTTAACCAGTTGCTTAGAAATTCTTTTTCTGATGTTATATCTAAACCCAGCACTAAATTCATAAGTATTTGTCATGCTGAGGTACAGAAAAAACAAGTACCTTTCTTAGCCCAAATTGTTAGATACATAAAACTTTGGGCTGTGAAAAAATTCACTGCTGTTGTCTAGACTTGCTAAATTTTGATGAAATAATATTTAATTAAAAGCTACTATCATTATCTGGTTTTGAGCACTGTTGAATAATTACAATGGAAGCACTTCAGATCCTATGTTTCTATGTATAATTTGGTGGTCCCTGTGAGTGAACTTAGCTTCATTGATAATAGTGAATTCTAAATACATAATGGAACAGACAATAAATGTGGACCCTAAAGCAGTATTGTGTTAACATTTTGCAATATTTGAGGGTGGGGGAGGAGGAGGAGGTTTTTGCAGTTCAACTCATAAGTTAAAAGTATTTGTTTATCAAAAGGGGACAAAAAAAACTAGTACCCAGTTGAATTTCTTGTATTTAATTTAGGTAGGAGCTACAAGTTTCTTCCCTTCCCAGGAAATGCTAATAGCCTCATTTCAGCTTAATCACTTTTGGTTTAACAGGAAATAAACATTGGGGTGGTGGTGGGGAAAACATGCATAAAACATGTACCTTCCTGACAGTAATATAAGCTACTTCCTCTTTCATTTGTTATTCCCAAAGCCTTTACTGTGCTAGAAGCTCAAGTCTTCCATGAGCTCGGGACACAGTGCTGCTTTGCTTGCTATCTCAGAAGTCAGTGGTAACTGTTCAACATACAGTGTAGTGCAAAAAAAGACTCTGGAACATCAGGTTAGTGGGGGCGGAACCTGCTCCCTACGACCTGAACGGCAGCCTGTACTATAGCATTTCACTTACTGCCAAAGAAGCGAATGACTGCTATTCTCATCTTTGGCAGAGAAATAAGAAGGTATGCAATTGAAATAAGGCCAAATCTACTGAAGTCTCCATTTTTACAGCCCCCGCACATTGAGTGAGCACATTGAGTCTCCATGCCCGGAGTAGAGAGTGAATGTCAGCAGTTTTGATGCTACCAAAGCAAACTTCAACTAACGTAAAACGTTTTTGACATAGCCTTGCAGGAAAATTGGAAAGCATTGGTGACAGCAATGGCTGCAATTGCTTAGTAAGATTCCTATAAAGAAAGAGAAGTTGCTTGCTTTTTCTCCCTGTTTAGCAGAACTAGTCAAAGGTATGTTTCATCACCTAGTTGCTTATCAACTACTGCAGCACCTTTACCCAGAACTAATGGCCAGCTCCCTATCTTCACCCCCCCCCCACTATGCTTTTCCATGTAATATTGTTTTTCCTTTCCTATTAAAACTCCCACATTTCTCAAGTGTTGCGAGTGCAGCATGACCACTTAGGACTTTTGAGTGCCTTCTGCAAGCGATTCTATTTTCAATAATATTATGTAGAATTTAGTAACTGAAATTAGGTTTGCGCATCTATTTAAAATATTTATAATCTGCCCGTCATCTAAATAATCCCAGAGCACTTCACAGCACACATTTTGTTCTTATTGAAACACAAAACTTGCTTGGAAAAGTGTGTTCAGATTAAATTTGCTGCCATTCATCCTCAAAAATTGCTATCCTGACAAATTCTGCTTAACCACAGAAAGTGGAGAGGACACCTGTTTCCAGGGAAAGTAGGAGATTCAATGAAGCACAAGTGTCCCTAAGGCATAGCTGTCAAAGTTTCCCATTTTTTAAGGGAAATTCCCTTATTCCGAATAGGAAATAAGAAAAGGGGAAAGTTGACAGCTATGCCCTAAGACTTCCTCCTAATTTTGTAACAATAGTTAATAAGGAGTGGTATTATGTCTGCCCCAGCCTTGTCTTGAAAAACTAGGATTTTGAAGTAAGAGAATGTGTATTGTATGCCTAAGGCAGGTTTTGGGAACCTTTGACCCTCCAGATGCTCCTAGACTACAACTCACAGCATCCCTAACCATTGGCCATGCTGTCTGGGGCTGATGTACAACAACTGGAGGGCCAAAGGTTCACCAGCCCTGGTCCAAAGTAAATCAATAGGTTGTATATGAATGTACTCATTTGCATTCCTCCTTTTAGTCCTGATATGTAAGGCTAACTAGACACCGGAAGGTACAGCAACAGGAGACACAGGCAAATGAGGGACCACTGACAATATATTGCTGGGTGACACTACCTTGGGATAGCAGGAGATAGATGGCCCAATATATATTATGGCATGATGACTTCCTAAACATAAGAACTCCTTGCAGACTCTGCCTGTATTTCTGAAAATATTTTTTAGAAAAAAGATGGCTAAATATAATTTTAAAACTAAGAGAGGCTGAAATCCAGCTAGTTCTGATACCAAGAATAAAATGTGTTGTGAATAATTTTGCTCTTCTGATGAAGCTAGTACAAAAGGGCAGGGCTTATTTCTCAGTACTAGTCCTACTTGCTAGTTGTCTGGCAACACATCTGGTAACCTATCCAATATTTATTATATGCATAGGAGAAAAATGGACATCATATTTGGTTAAAATCAATGGCGGGCTTTAATTTTTAAAACAACCATATAGTTAAACTGACAGCAGCGATCATGGGATATTAAAGTGAAACTGGTATTTATATTTGCTTGTCCTACAGTTATTCTTTAACAATGCAAAGAACAATAAATGAGCTAGTGTTTTGTGTCTCATTTTGCATACCATTTTACTTCTTGCAAGTTATGGTGGTAGCATCTTTTATTTTGCTGTTGTGTAAACTCTGTTACAATGCATTCATGTTGAATACAAACATTTCTGCTAGTTTCCAAGAATTCTTACCGGTTTTGTTTCTTTCCAGCTTTTGCTACACAAACGAATCATCTCTTTACACCTCATGGTTCTAACCCTGCTGCTACTCCAGCCCCAACCCCATCATCTGTTAAGGCAATAAGCCACTCGTCGGCACTTGCATCGCCAACCATCCCAGGGATAAGCATGTCCACCCCTGTCCTTCCTGCCTTCTCTGGGCAGGTTATCTCTTCGGTCCACCCATCACAGCCATCGACTCCCACCCCTACTGTCATCAAATCCCATTCGCTGCCTGGTGTTCCTGCCACATCTTCTCATTGTGCTACCTCTGCTCCCCTCCCTTCAACCTTTTCTGGGCTGGCTTCCGTGCTGCCTGCCACAGCAGCTCCGCAAGGGCTCTCCACGCCATGTGCCACTCCTGTCCCGAGCGAAGCTTTTGCATCCGCTTCTACACCATTTGCCAGCCTGCCCTTTTCCGCCGCATCTGTCACTGCCTCAGCTAATAACCCTAATTCATTGTCATCTGCTTTTGCTGGCCTTCCTTTGTCCTTGACCCCCACTCCTCAAGGGATCGCTAGTCCCCTTCCGTCCGCTATTGCTGGTTCTCCTGCCACTAGCCTGCCATGCCCACTTAACTTGCCCAACCCACTCCTGTCGGTCTTGAAGGGATTCCTGTCTGTAAACGATAGCTCAATAATGAATTCGGCTGGGCTGCCTTCGGCTGTGACGGCTGAGCTTGCCTCTCTATCTGGCCTTGCTGGCCAGAATTCTGAAGCCCCCTCTTCGTCCGGTAACAAATGTTACACTCCAACTGCTACCTCTGCCCTCCAGCACCCTTCCACTTCAGGGCTGTCCATTTTCCCAGGGCTTCCATCTCAGCCTGGGGTTAACAATAGCGCAACGCCCCCAGCTCAGTCCCCTTTAACTGCAGGGCCGTCCTCCATTATGCCCATCAGTTGTGTTTCCTCAGCTGCTCACGCCCATTGCCCAAGTCCTGCTAATCCCGAACAGCAGGCCTCATCCGCACCAGCTGCCACAGCAATTCCTGCGCTGGTCAAAACTGAGCCCACCAGCCCTACCATTTCAGGTTTCAAAGGCCCTCCCCATTCTTCCGGACCTTCTCATAGCACTTCAGGCTTGTCAGCACTTGGCCATGTATATACCTCCACTAGTTCCTTGCCAGGCAGTTCCCTGAATCCAGCACTCTCTAGCCTCTCCTCCTTGGGCTCTTCTCTCAACAGCTCTCCTTCCATCGCCCCGCATGGCTCATCCGCTCCTATAGCCCCAGTATATAACGCACTTCCTCCATTCACTTCACTGGCCAGCAGTTTTGCTTTTGCCGGCAACCCAGCACTTACCCCAACGGGGTCTCTCTTGCCCATTCCACCTACGACCACATCAGGCATTCCTGCTCCCCATGTGAGCTCTGCGACCAGTGCCCTCCCGACGCTCATCGCTTCAGCGGCTGCTCCAGCTCCCCCATTCCCCCTTAACTTGTGCAGCGCCGTCCCTTCGCTGTTTTCTGTTCCTCAAGTACCTCTAGGCTCATGCAGCTCATCCTTCCCTCCTTTCCCTGTCTCTAACACTCCCTCTGTCACTCCTGCTCTCCCTTCTTTCCCTGGGCTCCAGGCATCTTCTACAGTAGCAGCAGTTGCACCACTGCCGGCAGCTGCCACAGCCCCATCTCCGGCTCCAGTGCTGCCAGGGTTTGCCTCGGCCTTTAGCTCAAACTTCAACTCTGCACTGGTTGCACAGGCCGGGTACGTTGTTGCTCCAAGAGGTCAGGGGGTCTCTTTGGCAAATTGTTGATTATCTTTAATGGTGGTTGTGAAGTTCTAAACATAAGGATAATGAAGTATTGATAACTTGTTTTGAATACCCCGTTTCTTAGCTCTCTGTGTTGCAGGCTAAATTTTTCAACGTGGGCAGAGACCTGTCTATAAGTTTGTGATTTCCTTTAAACCTACCCTACTAACTTGATAAGTACTGAATGTCTTCCTGCTAGAGGATATATGGCTCTTAAATTTGTACTAGGTTCTTTGAGAGAAGTCCTAAAGTAAGAACCAACAAATACGGCACTGGGCTGTATTTTACACATATCTGTTGCCTGAGGTAATCAAATTCCAAATATCAGACATTGGCAAAACAATTTCCACATGCAAAATCCCTCTTGGCAAAATGATAACTGGTCTATTCAGTGCTTGGGCACACAAATTTGTGCATACGGTATTTAAATTGTACGAGTTATGTTCCACATAGTGCTAAGGTGAACATTCAGTTCGAGCAAGGCTTTCTCCTTGCACAATCAGATGTTCTTCCCTACCTCTTCTCCCCCTAAATTGGTCCTGAGGGTTTGCCCAACCCCCAGAGCAGATTTGGGGAAAGCATGGGATGTGCAGGGAAAGAGGAGGGAACATCCTGTTGTGCTAGTGCCAATCCTTGCACTAATGCAACTATTTAGTTGTATATGACCTTATGATCATAGCATAGAATCTAATCACTATAATACACTTTGGAATTTTGTATATTAAAGTGTTGCCGCAGTGTCTGAAGTTGAACTTGTTCCACCTCTGATTCTTTTAGCCTGACTTCTGGGCTTCAGGCCCCTGGAAATACAGTTTTCCCTGGACTCCTCTCTCTTCCTGGCATCCCTGGACTTGCCCAGAGTGCTACACAGTCTTCCCTGCAGGAACTTCAGCACAGTGCAGCTGCACAGTCTGCATTACTGCAGGTAAATACAGAACATAAAAGGAAGACGTAGGCACTTTATGCATTGGTAACAAAGGACAAGGAAACTGCAAGAACGCCATGCTAAAGGTTCCAATGCCTACAATGATAATCAGTTAAGGAGATGTCTGCAAATGTACAGTGGTGCCTCGCAAGACGAAATTAATTCGTTCCATGAGGCTCTTCGTATAGCTGTTTTTTCGTCTTGCGAAGCAAGCCCATTGACAGCTTAGCGGATTAGCGCTATTAGCGGTTTAGCGACTTTTAGCGATCAGCTGTTAAGCAGCTTATCAGCGGATCAGCTGATAAGCGGCTTAGCGGCTTAGAAAAAGGGGGGGAAAGGGAAAAAAACCCGAAGGAACTCGCAAGACTGTTTCGTCTTGCAAAGCAAGCCCATAGGGAAATTCGTTTTGCGAAGCGCCTCCAAAACGGAAAACCCTTTCGTCTAGCGGGTTTTCCGTCTTGCGAGGCGTTCGTCTTGCGGGGCACCACTGTATATGCATGCTTTATTCTGGTTAGACCAGAACTTGGTACTAGATTATAGAAACTAGATAAGGAAAATCTGGGCTCATTTTATATTAGTAGAGTGGAGTCAGAAGGACTATTGCAAAAATCTTAGTCCCTAGACTCAAATATTTCACCCAGACAGATGTCTTTTAAGCCTTTTGTAGTTAACTAGCCACTTCTATAAGGTTTCTTCCATAACCATGAGGATAAAGCATGCTATTAAAATGAAAGTGGCATTACACACACACACACCGATTTTGTGACAACTCTGATTATTACAAGCTCTGTAATGCTTGCAGTCATTTATGCCTCAGTGTGTTTTATCCATCACATGAAACATTCATTTACTTTCATAGCGTTTATATCCTGCTTTACCCCATGCGCAGGACAGCTAATAGCAAAACTACCAATCCAACTCAATTAAAATTCTAGATAAGTGGCGATGAAATCTATGTTTTCGGGGTTGTGAGAGTCTGAAAATGTAAAATAAATTTATTCAAACATGTAGATTGTTTTGTTTGCCAATAAATTAGTTTAAAACAATCTTCCGTAATCATCCTTATTTAGAAATTCTAAATTTTGCATAAACTAAATAGGTTAAGAACCAAGTATGCAAATATAAACAAACTAAAAGGAGCAAGGGCCCTGCTTGTGGTCTTCTTTTAAACATACTGTTTTGTTTTTGTTTTGTTTTGTTTTGTTTTGTTTGTTTTGTTTTGTTTTGTTTTGTTTTGTTTAAGGCACACACTGCTTCTGCTCTGGAGAACTATGCATCCCAACCAGATGGTTTTACTACATATCCCCCTGCACCAGGAACACCTGGAGCCCCCTTTTCCTTACAGGCAAGTCTTCCCCAGAGTGGATGGCAATAAAGAGCATCTGTTTCACCTGCAGAGAAATCGCTCCTTGAAGAAAGCAGTGATGGAAGTCCCTGATGATGCTTCCATTGAAGGCTTTTGGGGGGCGGGCGGGGAGGAAGGGATACATGGACTTCAGTGTGTAGCACTCAAGAGGAAGAGAAGAGGATTCGACGTAACTGTTATTTCCAGGCTACAAAAAACTGGACTGTTTTTTAAAAAACTTTTTATCAGTAATACAAAGCACTGACAATTTTCTATTCCCTTGTAAGTAGATGAGGTTGAGAGCCTTTGGACCCTCATAGGATCTTTTAAAAATGCAGATATTATTGATCCTTCTTTTAAACTAATAATTTCCTGTGGTATCCGTGTCACACGTTCTCCTCAGGATTTATTTTCTGCAATGCATGTTGTATGTGTAATTGATAAAAAGGAAATGTAGATCAGGCTCCCTCTTCGCACATGCTCAGATAATACTCTCTTCAAGTATTAGATCTTGTGTGTCTGCGAAACACCATTCATTGTCATCCTCTGATCCCTCTGCCTTTTGTATTATTTTTACTGCCTTTCCCATCCAGATCCGCTCAGATAATCGTCACTGGAAGTAGTAATATTTATCAACTTGAGCTTATTCTTTACACCACCATGCATCCTACCATCTATCAGTATTTCTTCACTTTTCTAGGATGCCAGGAACACTGCTATATATAGATAGATTGGGTTTTTTAAAAAAAAACTTTATGCAAGACCAGATTTGAGAGTACAATTCTTTTAGGTCATGTAAGAGATCATGGTTTGCATTCTGTAATTAACTTGTATTTTGTGTCCCGTTCATGGCAATGGCTCCAATGCATCAATTATATATCAAATGTTGCCTAAAATGTCGAAGACCTGCTGATTTGTGAACCAGGTTTCCTTTTTCCGTTCTTTTTTTTTGGGTGTGGGTGGGGTGGGGAGTAAGAAGAGAACTAGCTTATAATGCTGTACTGTGGATAAGAATGAATTCTGTGGTTAAATTCTGAAAATGTAAATCTATGAAACATACACAAAATAAGAATTGTACAAATGAATGAAACTGGGTTTTGCTTCCCCCAATTACACTCCAGGTTACAGATACCAATATAAGACAAAAAGTTTAAAGAGTTTCCATCTCTAGCTAGGAATTATGCAACACAAAATAGGCTCTTGCTATATTAATGAAGTGCTCTATACTGTTTATCATCTATAGCGATGAGTGGAAAAAGCCACAATATTATATCTTTTTAAGAAAGTATTGATCATGTTCTAGAACTACAGTAGAGATGATACTTGACTTTGTGTTTTTAATGTGAACTCTAGGTAAGAATATCTTGCTGTGCATAGCTTAACATCCCTTTTTTCTAAAGATGGGAGTCTACTGGAAGGTAGAGCCTTTCCACAAATGAACAGGCATGAAGAACACTAATGTGTGTGTATATATATCTGTATTTTTATAAACTTTTTTAATAATAAAATGTGTAGCAATGGTACACAAGTTTCTAAAGTAGACCTGAATAAAAAGAAATCTTTACAAAACTTATGTCTTACATAAACATATCCATGTGAGGTGATTTAACTTAAGGCAAATGGTGTGTACTGTATATAGATTTTGAGGCAGCAGGGCCCCTGTAAAACACAGAAATTCATTGGAGAGTATTAAAAAGAGAGGAGCTTGAAGTGGTGAGCTTCTGATTACATTGTGGAGGTAAGTGCCCAGACTGGATTGAATGAAGTGGAATTTTATGGGCTGTGTGGAGCAGCCACAGCTGAGATTTTAACAATCTCCAACAGCTGAAATATTTCAGGATACAAAATATTACACATTTTGAAGGAGAGAGATACAAATCTCCCAGGCTTTTCTTTTAATTGTAGCATATGTAACAAGCCATTTTCTGGGTGGTGTAGATGGGTAATGCATTTATAGAATACCCAGGAATCATGAATTTAGAATGCACAATTTCCCTGGTTCCTTAGCCTCCCAAGACAACATGTAGCCTTATGAGGCTTTGCCCTCGGGTGGGAAAAATATTGCGCCTGGGAAAGGGAAGTGGGAGTCAACAGACACTCAAGGAATAGTTTCGGAGAAAAGGCTTTTATTTCTACCATCCATGAACTGGTAGAAGGAGCAAGTGTGATAAGTCACAAAAAGCATGCACGAAGTTCACAGTCATGTGCACAAGCATATATACCCATTTCCAGTTCCCTCCTCCTTTCTCCTCCCTCAGGAGTCCTCTGAGCATGAACAGAAAGCTGTCTTGGGACTATTGGACTCTTCCCAGGAAAGGTGGGTGAGAGTGGTTCAGCATGTCCAAAGATGTTGCAACCGAATGAGATAAGATTCGTTCTCAGGCCTGAGTATTCTTGGCAATGACAGAGGCCTTTAAAATGACATTAACCTTTAAAAGTAACATTTTGCCTATGCACAGCATCTTGTGAGAATAAGCAGAGAAGAGCAGAGAAAAGCTGTTTTGGATTTTTAGAAGACAAAAGGAGTTTTGGACAGTTTTGAGGCCTGGGGTGATTATTGAAGCCTGGGGTGATTTCAGACAGGATTTGGGTATCCTGTCCCTTCAAACATATGGGCAACATTTTGTTATCCCATATGGACAAATGAGCAGGTTAGAAGCCACATAGGGATCCTCTGTAACTCTACCTCCTGTTTCTTTGCCTCTTTAAGAAAATGAGGGTTTCTTCCATTAATTCAAAGTCTATTTGTAGAATTGCTGTTATAACCTCACTTGGGTCCTTAGTGGGAAGGGTGGGTAATACATATAATAATCTTGTATTGGGATTTTTTTAATTGTGGGTTTATCTTGCTGCTTTTATTAGCAGTATTTATCTCCCAGTTGGGACGCGGGTGGCGCTGTGGGTTAAGCCACAGAGCCTAGGACTGGCCAATCAGAACGTCGGCGGTTCAAATCCCCGCGATGGGGTGAGCTCCTGTTGCTCAGTCCCTGCTCCTGCCAACCTAGCAGTTCGAAAGCACGTCAAAGTGCAAGTAGATAAATAGGTACCGCTCCAGCAGAAAGGTAAACGCATTTTCGTGCACTGCTCTGGTTCGCCAGAAGCGGCTTAGTCATGCTGGCCATATGACCCGGAAGCTGTACGCTGGCTCTCTCGGCCAAGAAAGTGAGATGAGCGCCGCAACCCCAGAGTTGGTCACGACTGGACCTAATGGTCAGGGGTCACTTTACCTTTACCTTTTTATCTCCCAATTAAACAAATAAAATCTCAGATCCATGGTCAATGTTCCATAGCATTTAAATCCCACATGTTGACATGAAAAATAGGGACTGCAAGCTATCACTGCTGTCTTCTGCTTGACATCTGTTGCCTTGAATGCAAGGTTTCTGTAGAGAATTTTAAGCATAAATTGTATGCTCTTGTTTCTATCAAGTGCATTCTATGCTTGAATAAAGGGAAAGCTCTGTAGTTTATCTTTTATTTTGGAGTGGGGCTCAGGGCAGGCCATAAGACCTGCACCAGCAAGTTAGTCTATTCCCCAGCCTCCTGGAAGTACTGACCATCATTGCTCCCCAACATGTCTCTTCTCTTGCTACCAGCCTACTCTGGAGTAAACTATGGGAGCCAGGCTGTATGTCATCTAACCTGGCTTCCTTCTGTATTTAAGCCTTCTGTATTTAAGCCAGGCTCCTTGAAGTGCAGGAAGACCAGAACCAGAAACTTCATTGCCATTTAACTCTTGTTTTCCTTTGCATTTAAATACTTAAACCTAGGGATATTTTGTTTTAATGTTGAATTTATTTTGTTTGCTAATTTGTTTCTTTTAATTTACTGGTGATGTTTTTGAACGTTGGCTGCAAGGTCCAGCTCTTTGTGGAACGCGGCATACAGTATAAATCAACGCGGCCGCTCAATCCCTGCGCAGGCGCCTCCGCCCGCTGAACTCTCCAAGCAGCGGTTTGCGCGTGCGCGCTAGGTCCGCTCCTCGGTCGTCGCGAGCGTCGCTGTTTGCTGCGCATGCGCTTTGCGGTCTCTGGCGAAAGAAGGCTTCCCGGAGGCTGAGAGATGGAGTCGGCGACGGAGGAGTTGATGCCGCGGCTCCTGCCTGTGCAGGACTGCGACCTCTCGGAGGACTTCGACCCCACCGTGCCCCCCAGAACACCCCAGGAATATTTAAAGCGGGTCCAGTAAGTGGGCGGCGGCCTGGCCGGGTGTCTGTGGGCGCCCCCTTGGTAGGTCGGGGTGGGGAGCGGGGCTGCTCCGGGGGGCAGAGGGAGCGGGCTGGGATCGCCTGCCAGCTCCTTCGGGGGAACAGAGAGGCCAATCATGTTTCTCACTGCCAAGTGGACCCTCAGGCACACCTGGGCACGGTTGCTGCTGCTGCTGCTGCTTCCAGCGTGCTTGCAGTTTGCATAGAGCTGATCAAGGCAAGTGCTCCTTTTGATGGCCAGATGTGCGTGCAGTTCTGTCGGGATCTGGTCATTTACTTCCCAGAGGCTGGCTGTAGGCCACTATTTTTATTTTTTTAGCACATTTCTTTTTCCTTTTCTTTCTTCCCCACCCGCGTCCCATCTTATGAAACAAAACAGTTTTGTCGTCTTAAATTTTGAAGGACAGGAACACATCGTGACAGCCGCCATAGCCACGTGCTCAAACAGAGTCCAAAAATTCAGGCAGATTCTTTGTTTTGATGCACACACACACATACGCCAAAGAGTATCAGTACATACTGCTATACCCAGTTGGTTAGGATCAGCTGACAGGGGCAGACTATAAGGGGAGATGTTCACATGTTGGAATTTGGGGAGATCAGTGCTCACTTTCCTGATCCGCTGTGTGACATGACTGCAGTGTTGTTACCTGGGAGTAAGCTCTGTTGAAAGCAATGGGCCTTACATCTGACTGCATAAAACACATTGAGCGTTAACCCAAAAATGTTCAGCCAACAAGAATAAATTCAAAGAATACTTAGCCAAATATTATAACATAAGACAAAAACACAACACTTATCTTTTAAATATAAATGTAGTTTTCAATATAAATGTAGTTTGTGAAGCACATATGGATAACGTTTCTGCTGCCCTTCTATGTTATGTTCTGGATTAACAGCCTGTTCTTTTGACTGATCAAAAAAGCCTAAAAATAAAACATTCTCATTGAAAAGAAATAAAACAGCTCAAAGAGGCAAAATTATATAAAAGAGAAGAAGGCAATCAAGATTCTCAATGAAGCCCAGTTGAGGGCAAAGGGTGAGGTAGATTGTGACAATTTCCTTAAGTATTTCAGTGTGTGGCATATAGAAAACCTCATTTTACATGGTAAATTTACAGGGAAATCAGAAGGCACTCCAAAGTTTAGACCCCATTTTTGTTTTGTAGGATTGAAGCTGCAAAATGCCCTGATGTTGTTGTGGCCCAGATAGACCCCAAGAAATTGAAAAAGAAGCAGACTGCGAATATTTCAGTAAGTTTTGAAGAACTGTATCCATAAACTTCTTGAGATAAAATAATAAAGTTGGAAGCACTTGAGTCTGATTGTTCTCTTGTTTTAAGAATGTGCCATGCCATTGCAATTTCAGGGTTTGTTTTGCAAAAGTAGACACCATCCACGTAAACTGGCAAGGCTTTTGAGGGTTTTCCAGTCACAAAATTGAACACCTTGTACCAGCCATGTGGCTGGTGTTCTTGCAGAACAGGACTTGAAATTGCAACAACATGGTCCTGCCTTAAAATGTAACTATGCTAAATTCTTAACAAAGCCATATTCTTTCTTTCCTTTCTTAGCTTTCAGGTTGCCAACCTGCCCCTGAAGGGTATTCTCCAACTCTGAAATGGCAACAGCAACAAGTGGCACACTTTTCAGCCATTCGCCAGGTAAGTAATGATTACACACACCAAGCCAGTGATCCAATATGTTGTTTTTCCTGGTATATTCTAACACACTTCCTGAATCATCTTGTCAGCCTGAGAGAACTCCCAAAGATTTGAATTCTGAAGATTTGGCCTCCCAATATTAAACATACTCTCAGATCAACTAACTTTCAAGAGTTTTTTAAAAATAGGAAGGATCACATTGTGTTGATTTGTATAATGTTATAGTCCTTATCAAAAACAACAACAAAATTCAGCCTGCCACTCTTTTCCCTTTTGAAATAAGATTTAATTCTGTTGAGGTCTTTTTAACCGATGAATGCTGTAGTCATTAGGTTTTAATTATAAATCTTTCAGAGTGTGAACAAGCACAGGAATCATTGGAAGTCGCAACATTTGGACAGTAATGTAACAATCGTAAGTTGAAGATAACATATTAACTGTGTTGTCAAACTGTTTGTTCCATAATACTCCAATGCAACCTCTTATGAATGCCTTTTTAAAAATTTTGTTCTTGGGTCACATTATGATTCCAAGTGTTGTTGTTGTGGTGACTGTGTTACAAACTAAAAATACAGGATTGACTTTTTTGAGGGTAGAATTTTCCCTAACTTAATGGGGGGAAAACACTCCACAACATTTAAATAAGAAAAGTAATTTGCCTTTTTGCATTCTTTAGCCCAGAGTAGAGGATGAAGAAGGCTGGAAAAGGTTTTGTCTAGGTGAAAAGTCCTATTTAGACACAGCTGTTGAAGTATCCAGAGATGAAGATCAAGGAATTGATTATGTACAAGTGCGTATTAACTTTGGACAAAAGTGCTAAATATTTATTGTACATCCTTGTTCAGAGTTCCTAGGCATGTTTTTATGTGCATATGACACTCTCATTAAATAAAGATGGGTTTGTTTTTTTAAAAAGGGTGATAACCCACTTTGACTGTCCACCACAGAGATACCTTCCACTGATGCAATGTGACTTCGCCTTCCTCTCCTCCTTTGTACAGCCTTGCCCTAAACCTACAAAATCTGCTCTGGGGTTTTGGGGACCCTCTGGAACAGATTTGGAGAGGCGGCACAAATGAAGGGGGTGTCCTGTTTGTTATCAGCCATTGGCAGCAAAGTGCTGCTGTTTGTGTGCTAAACTAATTCTGATTTCCATCAGATACATCTGTATCCTACAAAAATCCTATATATTCTAATGGAGTTTGTTTTTTTTCTCTTCTAGATTGGCTTTCCTCCATTGCTGAGTATTGTTAGCAGAATGAATCAGGTAATTCTATTTCTTTCACTCTACAAATATGGCTGAAACCAGTGAATTCTTTAGATTTGTACTGTCCACTTACTCATAGACATCCTACCATTGTACATATTGCTTGTGGAAAGTTGCATCCAGCTCTGAACTACAGTTTGCTAGTTATGATCTAACAAAAATTTGTATGAAAGTTTGTAGGAATATTTGTCACAGACAGCAACCTGATTTTCAGATTGGATATGCCAGTGAAATATAAATGTTTATGATAAGACTGTTCAGCAGGGATGGGGAATTGGATTTACACTAGAGGGCTAGATCCAGAAGTGGCTAGCCTTCTGCAGGACACTTTGATCGGTGATGGGGCCACTCACTCACCTGTCAAGTCACTTGATGTCATATGATATCAGGTGGTCGAAAGTTTAAGCCGTGGCTGCAAACGAAGACACTTTCTTTGCAGACCAAACTTGAGTTTTGCCCTTTTTAAATTTGGCACCTTTTTCAGTCCCTCTGCAGGTTGGTGGGAGAAAGCACCTTATTTCAAATTCAAGAAGCACCTTTTTTGGATGCAGAAGAAGAATACCAACCTCTGAAGGCTGGTGGGCCTAATGAGGCCTGTGGGCTAGACACAGGGTTTTCCAAACTTTGGTTTCCAGCTCTTTTTTGGACTACAGTTTCCATCATCCTTGACCACTGGTCCTGCTAGCTAGAGATGTTGGGAGTTGTAGTCCAGAAACAGCTGGAGACTCAAGTTTGGGAAACCCTGGGCTAGAGGTTCCCCACCACTGCTGTACAACAACTGTTTCAAAGCAGCACTAGTTACGAACATGTGTTGTCACTGCAGGGTGGCTTTGCATGTGTATTCAAAACAGGTTTATTGTGGTCCATTTAGCCATTTGCTTCCTTGATTATCCTTAGCATTTGTGTAAGTCAGTTAATGAACCTGCGGCCCTCCATGCTAGCTGGCGCTTATGGGAGCTGGAATCCACCCACAACTTGGAGGGCCACAGATATTTTAGGTATAAAATATCTAATATAGCCATTACATCTTTTCTAATAATGCAAGGGCTATATGGAAACACTAGCTGCAGAAAACCCTTCTTCATAACTGCTTCTCTTGTTCTTAAAAGGCAACAGTAACCAGCGTCTTGGAGTACCTGACAAACTGGCTTGCAGAGAAGGAATTTACTCCAGAACTGGTAACTTGCACTCTTCCTTTTTTCATTTTGGAAGTCAAAGAAGGCAATCTGAGAAGTTAGGCTAAAGAAAAATAGTACAGTCGTACCTTGGAAGTCTAACGGAATCCATTCCAAAAGTCCGTTCGACTTCCAAAACGTTCGGAAACTAAAACGTGGCTTTTGATTGGCTGCAGGAAGATCCTGAAAGCTAAATTTGGCTTGAGAAAACCACATGTATCTATTTTATGGTAACTGGGTTGATATGGATCTTTCACAGTGGTAATCCTTAGATCAAGGTGTATTTTGATAAAACGGGCAATAACTATTTTACTTAAGTGTTAAATTCTTGTTGCCACTTTTGTTGAATTTCTCTAGGGCAGATGGCTTTATGCGCTATTGGCCTGTCTTGAAAAACCATTGTTGCCAGAGGCTCACTCCCTCATTCGGCAGTTGGCCAGACGATGCTCTGAAGTGAGAGTCTTAGAAGTAAGCTGAATCAACAAATTATTGTGGCAGAAAAGTAATAGTGGAATTTATTATCTATGCTAATTGCTCATTCTTTCCTTTTCCTGTAACCATCTGGGTTGTATGAAATGTGTTTCTTTTTTTACATTTTGTTTCTTTATATATTCTGAAAATGACAATTCAAAGTGTGGCAGAAAAGAGAATTTGGGGTACTAGATGGTACAGTGAGTGTTCAAAATGCTGACAGTTCTTAATTAATTTAGTGAATCACCTGTTTTCAGAAGCATAACAGCAAATGCTGGTAACATAAGAAATTACTGTCACATTCAGTGCAGTGTGTTTTGAGTCACAAATCTGTTTGGGATTGTTGACATTTGCTGTAACATACTACATTAACTTCATTTTTCTTCTGTTGCAGGAAAACAAGAATGATGAAAAAGTGTCTGCTCTGAACTTGTTAATTTGTTTAGTTGGCAGGTATGGCATAGTTGCATAACTATTAAGAGCAGGTTCAAAGCTGCAAGCCACTGGGTGAGATTTGCAGCCCTAAAGGAGAAAGAGCTGGATTGTAATTCTGTATAAGGCTATTTAAGGATTGTAATCTTGAGTCACTCAAAGCTGTTATCCTCAATGGTCTGACAGATTTTTGGATTTTTAAGTCTTGTAGTTTTGTTTCAGTAGGCTGTTTCAGTTTCTCTATGGAGATTTTGGGCACAAAGTTCAGCCCTCATTAGCCCTATAATCCAGCGTGATGAGGCTTCTGGATGGCTTATACAGTGGCACCTCGGGTTACATACGCTTCAGGTTACAGACTCCGCTAACCCAGAAATATTACCTCGGGTTAAGAACTTTGCTTCAGGATGAGAACAGAAATCGCGCAGCGGCGGCAGTGGAAGGTCCCATTAGCTAAAGTGGTGCTTCAGGTTAAGAACAGTTTAATGTTAAGAACGGACCTCCAGAATGAATTAAGTACTTAACCCGAGGTACCACTGTAATATGCCCTGAACACAAGAACCACATACAGTGGTGCCCCGCTAGACGAATGCCTCGCAAGACGAAAAACCCGCAAGACGAAAGGGTTTTTCGGTTTTTGCGACGCTTCGCTAGACGATTTTCCCTATGGGCTTGCATCGCAAGACGAAAGCCCATAGGGAAATCTCGGGGACCTTTTTTTAAATGCTGGCGGTGGGGAGCAAAGCCTTCCCCCCCCTCCGGACTTCAGAAGAGGTCCAGGAAGGCCGGCGGGGGCGAAAGGCTTTGCTCCCCACCGCCAGCATTTTAAAAGCGGTCCGGGATAGCAGGGAAGCGCTTCCCGCTATCCCGGACGGCTTTTGAAGGCAGGCAGGGGGGGCAAAGACTTTTGCCCCCCCTGCCTGCCTAACCGGGGGCTTTTAAATCGCCCCGGGACTGTCCGGGGCGATTTAAAAGCCCCCGGACGGCTTTTGAAGCCTCCCCCCCGCCCGGCTTCGGGGCATCATCCCGATGCCGGGCGGTGGGGCAGGAACGCCTCCCCCAGCCGCCCGGCTTCAGGGCATCGTCCCGATGCCGGGCGGTGGGGCAGGAAAGCCTCCCCCAGCCGCCCGGCATCGGAACGATGTCCCGAAGCCGGGCGGCCGGGCGGGAAAGCCTCCCCCAGCCGCCCGGTGGGGCAGGAACGCCTCCCCCAGCCGCCCGGCTTCGGGGCATCGTCCCGATGCCGGGCGGTGGGGCAGGAAAGCCTCCCCCAGCCGCCCGGCATCGGAACGATGTCCCGAAGCCGGGCGGCCGGGCGGGAAAGCCTCCCCCCCCGCCCGGCTTCGGGGCATCGTCACGATGCCGGGCGGTGGGGCAGGAACGCCTCCCCCAGCCGCCCGGCATCGGAACGATGTCCCGAAGCCGGGCGGCCGGGCGGGAAAGCCTCCCCCCCCGCCCGGCTTCGGGGCATCGTCCCGATGCCGGGCGGTGGGGCAGGAAAGCCTCCCCCAGCCGCCCGGCATCGGAACGATGTCCCGAAGCCGGGCGGCCGGGCGGGAAAGCCTCCCCCCCCCCCGCCCGGCTTCGGGGCATCGTCCCGATGCCGGGCGGTGGGGCAGGAACGCCTCCCCCAGCCGCCCGGCTTCGGGGCATCGTCCCGATGCCGGGCGGTGGGGCAGGAAAGCCTCCCCCAGCCGCCCGGCATCGGAACGATGTCCCGAAGCCGGGCGGCCGGGCGGGAAAGCCTCCCCCCCCCCGCCCGGCTTCGGGGCATCGTCCCGATGCCGGGCGGTGGGGCAGGAACGCCTCCCCCAGCCGCCCGGCTTCGGGGCATCGTCCCGATGCCGGGCGGTGGGGCAGGAAAGCCTCCCCCAGCCGCCCGGCATCGGAACGATGTCCCGAAGCCGGGCGGCCGGGCGGGAAAGCCTTTGTCCCCCCTGCCTGCCTTCCCAGGGGCTTTTAAATCGCCCCGGACAGCGGAGAAGTCCTCCGCTGTCCCGGGCGATTTTAAAATGCCGCCCGCCAGAAGAGGTCGGGGGAAGGCTTTTTCCATAGGAACGCATTAATTGATTTTCAATGCATTCCTATGGAAAACCGTGCATCGCAAGACGAAAAACTCGCAAGACGAAGAGACTTGCGGAACGAATTAATTTCGTCTTGCGAGGCACCACTGTACTGTTTTTCATAAAGGCTATAATTTGTCTGCTCCTAGTTTCCCCCTCCCTCTCGTCACTTCTCCTCAGAATTGCTTGAGGATGCCTCTTCATCCGGGATCAATAGGTTCCGATTCCTTATCAAAAGTGTATTGCAAAGTAGGGGCAGAGGGAATGAATATCGCAACAGAATTAAATAACTGTCACCTTTTATAGGATTCTTTCAAGTTGTTTTAGCCTGAAGCAGTTTATTCACTACCAAGGCAAAACCTGTTTGGAACCTCCTTGTTGTTATAAATCAGAGCCAAGGAACCTTGTTGAGACCCACCTTCCCTCAGTGGTAATCTTTTGTGGGGCTGCATGCCAGCAGGGACTACAAATGCACAGAATTATTAACCTTAAGAAAAGCTTAAGAAAACCTATCACCCCGGCCTCTGTTCTTGAAGAAACAACTGAAATTGGTATAGTTTTTGTATTCGTTTAGTACATCCGTGTTCAGTTGAGGGAGTTTGAGATACCCAAGGGTATGTGTTGTGTTTCTTTGACATTTTAAGTTTTTGTGTAGGCTTTCCTTAGCGACTTGTATAACTTTTATGGATTCTTTCCCCCAATAGGTATTTTGACCAGCACGATCTGGCTGATGAAGCCTCCTGACAAGTCTGGAAAGCATAAATGCATTGGATGCCATTGTTTCTAAGGCACTATGCAAGCCAGTGTTATTAGCAAGCTCCTCTGTGACAAGTGTGACGAACAGCAGAGATATCCCATCTTCCAGTGTGATCTCCCTGAGTAGGGGGGGAATTCTGTAGAAAATGAATAGTTGGAATGACTTTTTAGCAAGTGTGGCTGGAAAACTCCGCTTGGAAAAGGTCACCAACACAGTGCCTAAAACACTTTCTGAAGGACCCATTTGCCTGCAGCTAGTGTGTGATTGCAGTTCATATACCAAACTCCTCCTCATTCAAGCTACACCACGGAACAAGACTGATTCTGTCATTGAAAGCCCTGCAGGACTGAATCTGGCTCCTGTAGTTTTTATAATACTGTTTTTATAAATAAAGTTATTCAAAAGAGTTTTAATTTGTGAGTGTATTGGTATTGGCTCTTTGCAATGCTTTAGGGGCCAGTGTGGTGTAGTGGTTAAAAGCGGTAGACTAGTAATCTGGTGAACTGGGTTCGCGTCTCCGCTCCTCCACATGCAGCTGCTGGGTGACCTTGGGCCAGTCACACTTCTCTGAAGTCTCTCAGCCCCACTCACCTCACAGAGTGTTTGTTGTGGGGGAAGAAGGGAAACGAGATTGTTAGCTGCTTTGAGACTCCTTTGGGTAGTGATAAAGCGGGATATCAAATCCAAACTCTTCTTCTTCAAATAGCCAAATTTAGTTCATAAAATGGATGTAGCAGCTTTAGTAGATGCAAGTTAATTGACATTGATCATTCCCCAACACTGCTTCCCACAAGCAGAATCCCCTTTCTATACTAGGAATAGTAAAATGAAAATCATATTCTATGCAGAGATTTAGCTTCGATATATTCTACATGTATTTTCTTTTTCCAAACTTGATGTTTGCCAGTCACTGCATATGAAGTCAGAGGCTGAGCAAGATTTTATTTGGTGGAAAGTTCATTAGAAATTTGCCTTCCTCTTCATACCTAGCTGTTGTTATTCATGCCTTTCTATCCTTGAAAGCAATTACTGCAACTCATTCAGAAGTGTTCCAAGACCTTTCCTCATACACATAGATCAGCAGTAACCAACATGGTGCCACATACTTCACTTAGCACAAGACTGAAGTACTGTAATGTGCTCTACCTGGGCATACCTTTGAAAGCACCTGGAAATTCAGCCTGTGCAAAATGTTGCAGGGAGAGTGCTGAGCAGGGCTGGGCCTTGAGAACATACATTTCCAGGCTGAATTCCAAGTGTTAGTCACCACCTTTAAAGGCATAAGAGGAGTATGGAACCCTTTCAATATAATCCATTCCCACCTGGACAACTTTTGTGCGTCATATGAGGTCATGGGGGGCGGCTCCCCTTGCATGTTTCAACACACCTTTAATCCAAGATACATTTGGGGCAACATGAGAAAGGCCAGGAACTGGACTTAAGCCCTTTTTGTTTAGGTAGGCATTTAAATTCACTTAGCTAATTATTCTTGGTTTTGGCCTGTTCACTTACATATTTTGATCATGTCATTTGTTTGTTTGGTGAGCCAGCTTGGAAAGGTAGGATCTAGACCTTTCAATACCTTAAATTTATTCCAGCCAACAAGTATAGCATATATAATATATGTATGTGTTTGCAGGCACACAATGAAGTCAGAACCATAGAATTCTAGAGCTGGTAGGGAGCCCTGAAGACCATCTTCTGGTTCAACCCCGTTCCTGTGAAGGGGGAAGCTGGTTAAATGAGGGATACAACCTGACTGTAAGGTATTTCAGTCATTTAATCATGAGTTCACCCATTAAGCTATTAATTTAAAATTGCTGATGGGGAAAAAATGTTTTGATCATGCAAAGGGTTGGATTCAGAGTTTCAGACTTAAGGTAGTCATGCTTACTCTTGATGGGACTTGTTAGGCATGGTTAACTTGCCCCAGTGAATCTGATGGGACTAAACCATGACTAATTTTGTCTGGTTGCAATTTTTGCTTTTAGTTTAGGCCTGTTTTAACACGTGTGTTATCTTAAAGGCAGTCCCTCCTATAAAAATATAAAAGAATGCCTTTCAAAGATTGGCCTCGTCATCTGCAGTTTTTAGAAGTATTTGCATTAAAAACAAATTTAAGTCTGTTATCTAGTTAATCATTCTAATTATTCAATTAGACATTATAGCCCCAGTTCAGATAATAGCTGGGTGCCCCATTATATATGCACAGATCTTGTCAAACCCACCTCTAGATCAACGCTTGAACAAATTTTGCATTGCTAAATCAAAGTACTGCAAAACTAACCAGACATTAGAGCTTGAAATTTAATCAAGGTTTCCATTCCATCTTTACAAACTTGTAAGCTTCATCTTCCTTGAAACACACAGTAACTTAGCGACTACCAAAAAAGGAAAAAAAGCAAGATATACAGCAGACACTGGCTATTGGTCATACTTGAAAATCTGTGTTTTAAACTATACGGCATTTTATACAATATAGGACAGCTTCAATAAAGTACGGATATAAATAAAATATACATTTTATTTGTCATTTTACAAGGCAGGAAGCTGGTTCTGTACATGTGCTATATCTTCTGTATCATCACCTGAAATTTGCCTGTAAAGAAAGAAAGTTATTGTAACATCCATCTTACCAAGGAGAAACAACTCTTTGTGTAGTTAAAAGTGGTATGGTTACATGTACTTTATTATATCCAATAAGTCAAGGGTGTGGAACCTCTGGTCCACAAGAAAAATTAAGCATTGGGGGGGGGGTCACAATTGTGTGCTCCCAATTGTTCTTTGACAAGCGCAGCTTCCTGTCAGCACCAATGCAGCCAATCCCAAAACAGAGCTAGCTGTAAGTGCAGAGCAGCTGAGCAGTACTGTCAAGGAAATACTTCCTTCACCTGTATGGTTTGACTTCAAACCATGCAGGCAAAGCAAAATGCTCCATCTGATGTCATGGTGACATCAGGCGACTGACAGGTGGGTAACCATCTGCCAACCTGCCGAAAGTTAACCGTAGGTTTGCGGCAAAAATCGAGATTCAGCCCACTGGCTGGATCCAGTTCCCTAACCTGATTGTCAGCTAGATTTAACAAAAATCTCTCTAACTTTCTGTATTAGGAGGTAGTTTGCACATATTTTAAAAAACCAATTACCGTTTAACAGTGCAATCAGGTTTCTACTCAGATGTCCTATTCAGTTCTGTAAGCCTTACTCCCGCTTAAGTAGGTACAGAACTGAAATCCATGTTTCACCCTGGGCCTCCGGTTGAGTAGCTAGTTACAAGTTACTACCACCATTTATTTCAGACATGTTTGAAGATACGCCAAAATTCTATGCATGTTTCCTCAGAAGTAAATCCCACTGTGTTCAATGGGGTTTGCTCCCCTGTAAGTGGATTTAGAATTACAGTCTTACAGAGAAATCCTACAGTACTGCCACTTCCTAAAGTCTTGCTGGGCTCATGCTGGCCAGGGTGGCTTTTTGCCTTTCCTCCATTTTGCTTCTTCAAAAAAATCAACATGAGGTAAAATAACTCTACCATAATTTGGATAATATTTCTCCCTTGTTGGAAGAATGAGATGGCTTGGGATCTGATGGATCCAAGGCCTCTTCTAGCATGCCTCTCTTCAGCAACTCTTGTATTTCTAGAACTGCAGCCACACTCGGCTTGGTTTGACACACAGAGGAAAAAACCAAGCAATTTAGTGTGACATCTGTGTGTTAGGGCTTGAAAAGGCCCATGAATCCAGAGCAAAGTCTGTATCCAGTTAGGCATGCAGGTCTCTAGCTAGACATTCGTAAGAAATCCACCACCCAACACATTTCCCCCTACTTAAGTCCCCTATAACGGGATGCGGGTGGCGCTGAAGGTTAAACCACAGAGCCTAGGACTTGCAGATCAAAAGGTCAGCAATTTGAATCCCCATGTTGGGGTGAGCTCCCGTTGCTCGGTCCCTGCTTCTGCCAACCTAGCAGTTCGAAAGCATGAAGTGCAAATTGATAAATAGGTACCGCTCCGGCGGGAAGGTAAATGGCGTTTCCGTGCGCTCCTCTGGTTCGCCAAAAGCGGCTTAGTCATGCTGGCCACATGACCACATGTACGCCGGCTCCCTCGGCCAATAAAGCGAGATGAGCGCCACAACCCCAGAGTCGGTCATGACTGAACCTAATGGTGAGGAGTCCCTTTACCTTTACGTTCCTTATACGTTTTTGCAACCTATACCCAAGGCTGGCTTTATCATTAGTCAGATGCTGGTGGGCAGGGGGCAACAGTGAGGTGTGGAAGGCAGGGTTTGTGTTTGCCCTGTTCCCTACCCTCCCTATTCAATACTAGGCTGCTGCTCACAGATGCAGCAGGGGGGGAAACAGTACCAGCTGCATTCCTGGAATGAATTGGGAGCCGTGGGAAGTACCATCATGTCCTCTACCTCAGACTGCAAAATTATCATTGGCCAAGCTTGGCTACAACAAGCTGTTTTAAGAGCAACCCTCTCATATTTGCTAAAATCGGTCATTTGTCTCACCAACTTTATATTAAGCGGAAGAGACAATTGGCACACATACTTCGCCAATAAGAAGAGTACTTACATGCAGGCATTGTTGAAACCTCGGCTGTCACGATGCTCTTTATTCCCAAGTTTGATAAAGCGCCTCTAATTAATCCACAAGTAAATGCCAAGTACTGTGGGGGGGAAAGACCGATACATTAAGTCAAACAAAACGACATTCTGATCATTTATATAATTCTCGTATTACACTGTTGAAAGTTCTTTAAACTTGTGCCAAGGAATTTAATGTTCAACGCTGTTTTCAAAGAGGAGGCCTCTTTATGCAACACAATAATCTATTCTGGAGGTTATAATAATTTAATAATAATTTATTATTTATTATTATTTATACCCCGCCCATCCGGCTGGGTTTCCCCAGAACATGGATAACTGTGACCAGTCTCCTCGTCTAGGAAGGGGTGCAACTGGTGCGCCAGTTGTAGCTGGTGGAAAGGGCAAAATGTCATGGAGGCATCTGAAGGCAACCCTGTATCAGGAAATATCTAATGTTTTAGAATCTTCTTGTGTGCTGTAAGCCGCCCAGAGTGGCTGGGGAAACCCAGCAAGATGGCTGGGGTATAAATAACAAAATTAATTAATGGCACTTGGCTCTCCCTCCAGTGAAAAAAAACCATGATCAACCCTCCAAGGTATGAATTTCATTATTTAAGAAGTGTATTAACCCTGTTGAGAGCAGCTTGAAGACACTTCCATGGAGGAAGTGGGGAAAGAGGGCCCACAGTAATTTGTGATATATATATATAGATAGATGATAGATAGATATGATACTTATTTAATACTAGCATGCGCACATGTAGATCTGACAGCTAGAATGCAATCAACTGATAGAATATTGGTATAAAAGAGTTTGCTTCCCCTCCAACGTTTATCTGTCAAACTTGCAAAAATCCATATTGAAACAGAATAAATATATGACAGTATAAAGTACAACTGTGAACATCAAGTACATGGAGAAGATAACACCATTGCAAGACCACTCCTGCTGCTCTCTCCTGCCCCATACATGTAAGGAATATACAGTCATACCTCAGGATAAATATGCTTCAGGATAAGTATTTTCGGGTTGCGCTCCGCGGCGACCCGGAAGTAACGGAGCACATTAATTCCAGGTTTTGCCGCTCGTGCATGCGCATATGGTCAAAATGACGTCACGTGCATGTGCGGAAGCAGCAAAACGTGACCTGCGCACGCACATCTTACATTCTATTCAGGATGCGAATGGGGCTCAGGAACGGATCCCGTTTGCATCCCAAGGTACCACTGTATTGCAACTCCATGAAGAAATTTGGTTTTGAAGGTGCTCTTATGAATTACGTAAGATATAGTTAATTATACAAGCCTTAGGAGCATGCTCCAAATACTGTTTTCCAGCAGACATCTGAGTCAGGAGACGGAACTTGTTGTCCTGTAGTACATATATGCCCTGCAAAAAATGAATAACAGTTATAGTTCTATCCTGCCTTTTCCTTGGCTATTCATGCAAGAATCATTTATTAATGTTGTAACCCCGCTAGGTAATATACATGGAAAAAGCTAGTTACAGATTACATTAAAACACATGCAGTATACTTTGTTTTCCTACCAAATGCAGTCTAGTCAATTAAACTGCAATCATCCCAACCAGTCACTTTGAAAGAAAGGCTAGATTAATGGCAGACATCTTTCTCTCCAGGAAGTTAACTTCTGTGCAAATATGGTTACTAGCTGGATTGTTTATTACGTATGCATGTTAATTATTCATTCATCCTTTCAAATCCTGCCTTTCAAGATAAAACCTTCCCAAGACAGTGTACAATATTAACAAGAAAAACAGCAAAAACAAAATTGAAGGAACACCATAGAATAAATCTGTATTATTTAGCTACACAAGCTACCCTTATGGAATTCTCTTTACAGCACAAGGTGGCTGGCATATGATCCTAACAAAATTATTCTGAAATAAGAACCTAATTAGAATCAGAAAAAAATGTGATGCATCCCTTGCTTATTTTAAACTGCAAGTGGAAAAATACTATTTGAATATTCTCACATAAGAAAACAGCCTGCAGAAAGAAAACTAGAGTGTCAATGAGGGTTGTTCACCTTTTTACTGCTTTCTACATATGAAGACCTTATTTATAATCATACAGCCCCATCTGTAGTACAATCCAAGCAAATGCTTCGTTGTGCAATTGTGCTGACAGAGCTGAGCTATACCAGATCCCAATTGTTTTAATTCCAGAAAGAATCCAAATTTATATTAACGTATTTGAATGTAAATAATGTACAATTATGTATAATTTCTTCCCCGCCCACTTGGCACTGATATGCAACATGACTGACAACTCTACAAGTTCAGTTTCTTACAATACCTGATGGTTGGTCCTGAGGTTATCAATTTGCTTTTTGAATACAGTAGTCCAAAAATCTTTGCAGATAAACTTCATTATATCCAGTTCATCTTTGAATCTGGCAGTATCTTTTGTAAACCTAAGAGAAAGCAATTAAAAGTAGTGACATTTAATTAGCTGCATGCACGCGATGCGGTGAGGGGGCATAAGTCATTAGCAGAATAAAAGGTGCCAGTTTCAGTCCCTGGCATCTGCAGTTTAAAGAACAGATTAAGTAAAAAATGATGGGAATGACCCTGAGGCCCCAAAAAGTCACTGCCAGTCTGAGTACGCAACACTGGACTAGAAGGACAAGTTATCTGACCTGACATAAGGCAGATTTCTAGTTTCTAATTATGCCAATGATTTATTCAATTCATGAGCTAGCTTCCCACAAAAATTTCAAAGTGACTTCCAAAAATTAAAACCCCCAAACCTGATGTATGTTAAAAACAGAAACAATATAGACGAAAAGGTGGTCAATCCATAAAACAAATTCCTCCACCCCACCATGACTTAAAACTACTACAAATAATTACTACAAATCTTGGCACAAGAAAGGTCTTGCACAAGCAGAAAAAACACTTTCACTTAGTACAAGGCAGCGCCACTGAATTCCCTTGATTTTCCCATCACGTTGCAGCCACTAAAGTTTGTGTGGGGCATCTTTAAAAGCAACCTCCCTTAGGATATATACTGAATTTACACATGATATAAGGACACCAGGAAACCTGCTGGAATATTTGCAACTCTGAAGGAAAATAATGGGTCAAGAGAGAAGCTAAACATGCCACTCACCTTTCTATTAATCCCTGTCCTACTCGAAAACCCATATTTTCCAGTTTTGAGATGCAGCGTCCATTTTCCTGTAAGGTATAATAAAGGCAATCTTGTGCGTGTGTACAAAGAACACCCCACAAACCGCAATAACTTATGCAAATCTATTTTTAAAATTATACTTTAAGTTTTCTTCTTCCACACTTTTCTCTTGCCTGTAATCAAAGGGCAGTTGGTTGTGACACTCAACATAGAATAGTGAATTTGCAGCAACAGGCAGAAACACGTTTGTTTTTCTCTTTTCAACTACTGATAAACAGTTTGGCAGTCCTGAGATCTGCCCACTCCTGTTTTAACATCATAGAAGAAAGGTCTTTCCAAAGCACTGGAATACCAAAGATCATATATTAAAGAGTCACATTAACGTCAACCCCTGGGGACAGAAATGGAATTACAGGCAACCCTGTATTTATGTGCATTCAATACGTGCGCAACCACGCATGTGTGCATCATGCTGAACCTGGAAGTGACCCGAAAACATCACAAAAAGTCACATAAAGGGGTAGGGTGTTTGCAGGCTTCTTCAATGGTGTTCCAAATATACACAATTTCACTGCTGCACACAATGCTTCGGAACATAACCCCTGTGTAAATGAGGGGTGGGTGCGTGCCTCTATTAAAAAACCCAACCTCCAATTTTTGATTATTATTGCTGGTCTGCCACTAGCAGGGAAGAGAGTCAATATATTTATTATAGCACGAAAACTTAGAAAACAATTAATTGTTTGGTAGAACAAATACACAAGGCTATGTGACTGTAAGAATATGCACCAAATGCAAACAGAGGATTCTCACTGAACAAAATCAAAAGCTAATTTGTTTAGTTACGCTGCAATCAGAAGGCCCCAGTAAACCAGTAGGCCTGTTTTCTGGATTATTTAGATATTGTTTTTTATATACATTTTCAGCAAATTAAAAATGTAACTCATAAGCTTTCCTGTTTCCCTCTCCTTTTCCTTCTGGAACGGATGATAATAATCTTGTTTGTGAACTCAGATGCCAATCACTGGAATAGTCATTAGACACTCTTATAAAAGGGTGACATAAAGCAATTGTCCATACATTCTTTCCAATTCTTTCCTATGAACAGTGTCAGAAACTAAAGTATATAAGCTAAGCACAAAAAAAGAATGTTTAGTTGCCATTTTGGCTTTAATCCCCCCCCCCCCAATGATGGACTGACTGTGATTGATTATCTGGCTAGTTCAAATAATTACCTTGAGCTAGGTTAAGAACTTTGAGAACTTAAATAAGAAAAGTTGCTTGATTCAAAGACCTTCCAAATATATATTGGCCTATTCCAACCTCTTTTTCTTAATGGTGACATGGACCATTCATAACGTAGGGATATTGCTCACAACTGTGAGCTGGGCAGAGGGGTGAAGACAAGCTATGACAAACTATAACATTATTCACTGCTCCTGCTCAGGCGGCACAGTAAATGCATTTTGGTTCCTGAAATTCATTCCAATTGTGCAGATAAAATATAACCGATAGAATTCTACAGGATGTGTTGTTATAGTACTGTATGTGAAAACAGGCAAGATCCAAGGATTCCCAGGCATGCACCTCCAGATGGTGGATCTTCACTTGGTCACAAGTGCTTGATAGCCAGGTGCAAAATATGCCTGGCTAATTTCTGGCTATGAGTAGCCGTGCAGCCCCCAACAGAAAAGTAGCAAGTTCCTTGCATTGCTGTAGGACCAATTTCTGACTGATGTCTGAAGCAACAGAGGGTGTCAAGAGCTCAGCCTACACTCGAGTAGGACTCTGGCAGAGACACATGGCTGACTGCCATGTTCCCTCCCTCCTGGTAGATTGTTTAGGAGCTTCATAAGCTTTTTTCAGCCCAAACATCACAACGACCGGTGCCAACCGACACCGGCACACTTAGGGATCTGCAGAGTTTGTGCACCTTGCGCGAGAGACCACAGCAACTCAGCATCTACTTTATTTACATATAAACACACATGGAGCACTGCAACATGGCTCCCTCTCTCTCTAGCATCAGACAGCAAAGAGAAAAACAACAAAGAACAATAGTCCCACTTCACGAAACACAGCAAGACAAACATCCTGTTTCCTTCACTTCCAACTCTGTGGAGTCAAAACATATACTGTCATGTGAAAGACAACACCACCATGACTGCAATCACAGAGCTGGAATTCTAACAGAAACCCCTAGTCAGTCAGTCATTTATTTCCCGCCCTTCACTCTAAGGTCTCAGGGTAGATTAAAGCATTAAAACAATATGAAAAACAATTTAAAACAACTTACAACCATAAAAATAAACTGGGTCCTACAAACATACACTTTGAGAGACACTTTGTAATTTTATAATCTGAAATACTTGAAGTGGAATAAAAAAAGACAGTAGTTAGGGTTTCATCCCACTACAAGTGCTGCTGAATTCAGACTCCAGGTGTGCTTAATAAACACACTAATTTAATTGCAAACAGTCTGTCCTAACTGAATTATGGATAATGTTGTGTCGTCCTAATCCTGCCCATTTTAAAACGCCTATGCTGTTTCTAAATTTAAGGACACATTACACTAAAGATGGCAGGAATTTCTGAAGCATTTTAAAAAGTTATATGCAAACACAAAGCATGCCGTTGCGGCGGGGGGGGGGGGCAACCCATTGTATTAGTGCATTGGTAGGCAAACTAAGGCCCGGGGGCAGGATCCGGACCAATTGCCTTCTAAATCCAGCCAGCGGATGATCCGGGAATCAGTGTGTTTTTACATGAGTAGAATATGTCCTTTTATTTAAAATGCATCTCTGGGTTATTTGTGGGGCATAGGAATTCCTTCATTTATTTTTTTCCAAAATATGGTCTGCCTCCCCCACAAGGTCTGAGGGACAGTGGACCGGCCCCCTGCTGAAAAAGTTTGCTCACCCCTGTATTAGTGGGTCAGAGGGAATGTAATAAACATTTTTAATTTAGATCATCCCTAGTTTACTTGGTACATACTGTATGTGATGCTTATCACATTTCTCTCGGGGAGTCTGTTCATGTCCATCACTGGACTCGCCCATAACCAGCCCCGAACCTGGATACTGAACACGGATTAATCTGTTCAGACGCCAGAAACCCTTGGCCAGGCCCTCAAACCACCACAGCGCTTTAAGGAGAAGAGATTTCGAAACCAGAGACTCCATTATGAGGCTTTGGGTAGGAGAAGGCATTCCAGATTTAGGGAAGCTTCGTTAAAAAAATAAAGAATATAAAAAAGGGACCCTCCTCGGGCCACAGCGCCGGCTGCGCCGTCCCCCGGGCTCCGCCTCTCTCCCTTCCCTCCGACGGGGAAGCGCCGGGATGCCTCCCCGGAGCCGCCAGAGCAACCCCCGCTCACCCCATCGCCCTGCTCGGCGGCGCGGTACAGCCCGGACACCATCTCGTTGTGCAGCAGCAGGAAGAGCGCCTCGTCCGCCATCTCCGACTTGTTCATGCCGGGAAGATCCCGGCAGAAGGGAACGAGGACCAGGCCCACCCGCTCTTCGCCGGGGCCGAGCCGAGTCCCTCCTTCAATCCAGAGGCGGAGCTGCCCAGGCAACAACCGGCAGCTGCTTCTGGGGCGGAGCTCCGGGGAGTCCCCGCCTCGGCGCTCGGGAGTTTGCGGGCGCCGATGGGAGCGATCTCGGGCATTGGGATGCTGCTCTGCCTTGTCCGTTTGGAAGCGAGGGTCCGGCGGGGCGCACGGCTACGTTGAAGATGTCATGGAGTTCTACTCAGTATTGATCCAGATTCCAACGTACAGTTAGCAGAGTAAAAACTTACAACACGTTGCAGGATTCCCCAAAAATAGACCAGAGGCAATTGTGTTTCATTCAGCAGAGCTTTACTGCTACCGAAGGCAAATGAGCATAATGGTCACAAATCCCATATCTGAAGAAGTGTGCATGCATATCTGAAGAAGTGTGCATGCACACGAAAGCTCATACCAAGAACTAACTTAGTTGGTCTTTAAGGTGCTACTGGAAGGAATTTTTTTTGTTTTGACAAATCCCATACGTTCAGGATGGGATGGGCACTGGCAATAAGAAAACCAGTTGCATCAGACTTAACTTGAAAATTCCAATAACTTAAAATATGTCTAAAAACACCACACCAGAAGGAAAAGAGAAAGGGAAACTCTTCTTCTGGCCTCTTAACAGAACTAGGATTACTGTGATTTTGTTGTTGTTGTTTAGTCGTTTAGTCGTGTCCGACTCTTCGTGACCCCATGGACCAGAGAACGCCAGGCACCTCTGTCCTCTACTGCCTCCCGCAGTTTGGTCAAACTCATGCTGGTAGCCTCGAAAACACTATCCAACCATCTTGTCCTCTGTCGCCCCCTTCTCCTTGTGCCCTCCATCTTTCCCAACATCAGGGTCTTCTCCAGGGAGTCTTCTCTTCTCATGAGGTGGCCAAAGTACTGGAGCCTCAGCTTCACAATCTGTCCTTCCAGTGAGCTCTCAGGGTTGATTTCCTTCAGTATGGAGAGGTTTGATCTTCTTGCAGTCCATGGGACTCTCAAGAGTCTCCTCCAGCACCATAATTCAAAAGCATCAATTCTTCGGCGATCAGCCTTCTTTATGGTCCAGCTCTCACTTCCATACATCACTACTGGGAAAACCATAGCTTTAACTATACGAACCTTTGTTGGCAAGGTGATGTCTCTACTTCTCAAGATGCTGTCTAGGCCTGTCATTGCCCTTCTCCCAAGAAGCAGGCGTCTTTTAATTTCGTGGCTGCTGTCACCATCTGCAGTGATCATTGAGCCCAAGAAAGTAAAATCTCTCACTACCTCCATTTCTTCCCCTTCTATTTGCCAGGAGGTGATGGGACCAGTGGCCATGATCTTCGTTTTTTTGATGTTGAGCTTCAGACCATATTTTGCGCTCTCCTCTTTCACCCTCATTAAAAGGTTCTTTAATTCCTCCTCACTTTCTGCCATCAAGGTTGTGTCATCTGCATATCTGAGGTTGTTGATATTTCTTCCGGCAATCTTAATTCCGGCTAGGGATTCATCCAGCCCAGCCTTTCGCATGATGAATTCTGCATATAAGTTAAATAAGCAGGGAGACAAAATACAGCCTTGTCGTACTCCTTTCCCAATTTTGAACCAATCAGTTGTTCCATATCCAGTTCTAACTGTAGCTTCTTGTCCCACATAGAGATTTCTCAGGAGACAGATGAGGTGATCTGGCACTCCCATTTCTTTAAGAACTTGCCATAGTTTGCCGTGGTCGACACAGTCAAAGGCTTTTGCATAGTCAATGAAGCAGAAGTAGATGTCTTTCTGGAACTCTCTAGCTTTCTCCATAATCCAGCGCATGTTTGCAATTTGGTCTCTGGTTGCTCTGCCTCTTCTAAATCCAGCTTGCACTTCTGGGAGTTCTCGGTCCACATACTGCTTGAGCCTTCCTTGTAGAATTTTAAGCATAACCTTGCTAGCGTGTGAAATGAGTGCAATTGTGCGGTAGTTGGAGCATTCTTTGGCACTGCCCTTCTTTGGGATTGGGATGTAGACTGATCTTCTCCAATCTTCTGGCCACTGCTGAGTTTTCCAAACTTGCTGGCATATTGAGTGTAGCACCTTAACAGCATCATCTTTTAAAATTTTAAATAGCTGGAATACCGTCACTTCCACTGGCCTTGTTATTTGCAGTGCTTTCTAAGGCCCATTTGACTTCACTTTCCAGGATGTCTGGCTCAAGGTCAGCAACCACACTACCTGGGGTATACGGGACATCCATTTCTTTCTGATATAATTCCTCTGTGTATTCTTGCCACCTCTTCTTGATGTCTTCTGCTTCTGTTAGGTCCTTTCCACTTTTGTCCTTTATTATGGAAATCTTTGTACGAAATGTTCCTTTCATATCTCCAATTTTCTTGAACAGATCTCTGGTTCTTCCCATTCTATTGCTTTCCTCTATTTCTTTGCATTGCTCGTTTAAGAAGGTCTTCTTGTCTCTCCTTGCTATTCTTTGGAAATCTGCATTCAATTTCCTGTATCTTTCACCATCTCCCTCGCATTTTGCTTGCCTTCTCTCCCCCGCCATTTGTAAGGCCTCATTGGACAGCCACTTTGCTTTCTTGCATTTCCTTTTCATTGGGATGGTTTTCGTTGCTGCCTCCTGTATAATGTTACGAGCCTCCATCCATAGTTCTTCAGGCACTCTGTCCACCAAATCTAAATCCTTAAACCTGTTCCTCACTTCCACTGTGTATTCATAAGGGATTTGACTTAGATTGTATCTTACCGGCCCAGTGGTTTTTCCTACTTTCTTCAGTTTAAGCTTGAATTTTGCTATAAGAAGCTGATGATCTGAGCCACAGTCAGCTCCAGGTCTTGTTTTTGCTGACTGTATAGAGCTTCTCCATCTTTGGCTGCAGAGAATATAATCAATCTGATTTCGATGCTGCCCATCTGGTGATGTCCATGTGTAGAGTCGTCTCTTGTGTTGTTGGAAAAGCGTGTTTGTGATGACCAGCTTGTTCTCTTGACAGAACTCTATTAGCCTTTGCCCTGCTTCGTTTTGATCTCCAAGGCCAAACTTGCCAGTTGTTCCTTTTATCTCTTGACTCCCTACTTTAGCATTCCAATCCCCTATGATGAGAAGAACATCCTTCTTTGGTGTCACTTCTATAAGGTGTTGTAAGTCTTCATAGAATTGGTCAATTTCAGTTTCTTCAGCACCAGTAGTTGGTGCATAAACTTGGATTACTGTGATGTTAAAAGGTCTGCCTTGGATTCGTATCGAGATCATTCTATCATTTTTGAGATTGCATCCCAGTACAGCCTTCGCCACTCTTTTGTTGACTATGAGGGCCACTCCATTTCTTTTACGGGTTTCTTGCCCACAGTAGTAGATATGATGGTCATCCGAACTGAATTCACCCATTCCCGTCCATTTTAGTTCACTGATGCCCAGGATGTCAATATTTATTCTTGCCATCTCATTTTTGACCACCTCCAACTTACCCAGGTTCATGGTTCTTACATTCCAGGTTCCTATGCAATATTTTTCTTTACAGCATTGGACTTTCCTTTCGCTTCCAGGCATATCCGCAACTGAGCGTCCTTTCGGCTTTGGCCCAGCCGCTTCATCAGCTCTGGATCTACTTGTACTTGCCCTCCGCTCTTCCCCAGTAGCATGTTGGACGCCTTCCGACCTGAGGGGCTCATCTTCCAGCGTCATAACTTTTATATGCCTGTTGTCTTTGTCCATGGAGTTTTCTTGGCAGGGATACTGGAGTGGCTTGCCGGTTCCTCCTCCAGGTGATTTTAGGGATGCCTAAATCAGTGGGTGTAGAGAGCATAGTGGGTCAAAGTGGGACTGCTGGGAATTAATCCCAGACAGCCTCTGCAGTACATTAACTTAGTTCAAATTCAGCCTTTTCACCTTCAACCTACTTCAGCGGGTTGTTGTAAGAATTATAAATAAGTTGCAATTGGCTTGCAATAGGGTGTTCCAAGGGTCTTGGATAAATGTGAAGTAAATAAATTGTATATATATATCCTGTTTGTTTGATTTATATCTTGCCTTTTCCTCAAAGCAGCTCATCCCATAACTTTTCATTTCTCAACCTCACCATTACCCTAGGAGGTTCCTTGCACTGAAAACAACATCAATAGAAAATAATGGCAACATAGAATTGCTTGCAAGATCAAATTCTAAGAGTCATTGTAAATTGTAGCTTTTATCATTCTGTTTGCAGGTTGTTGTTTTTTATTAAAAAAATCTTTTTTCCAAAACTGTAATTGCTTTTCTTATGATAGTTTAATTTGCTTTATTTTAAAATGATGCAATGCTGTAAGTGGTTGGCAAAGTGGAGTTAAAAAAAATGAGGCTATTGTCAATGCGTGATGCCACGGTTGGTGGAAATCTGCACAATACATCCCAGGCATGCGCCCCAGGGAGGTCACTTAGGTGCTGCTAACACAGTGGTTTGACTTCACCCCAGATGCACACTTCATTGTCTCTCAAGCCAGAAAGATGTCAGCAACAATATGTTATGGAGTTTGTGGAAAGAGATGTTATTGTTCCTGAATTATTGGTGTCCCCCCCAAAAAAAATATTGTGTGTGTCTTGCTTTATGGCTGTAACATAAGGATGTTAGGCTTTCCACAGTGGTGTAGCCTTGAACTGTAGTGACATGACTGCAGGTCAGTTTGCCCTGATGCCAATCATAACCATGGGTAGGCAAACTAAGGCCCAGGGGCTAGATCCGGCCCAATCGCCTTTTAAATCCAGCCTGCGGATGGTCTGGGAATCAGCGTATTTTTACATGAGTAGAATGTGTCCTTTTATTTAAAATGCGTATCTGGGTTATTTGTGGGGCCTGCCTGGTGTTTTTGCATGAGTAGAATGTGTGCTTTTATTTAAAATGCATCTCTGGGTTATTTGTGGGGCATAGGAATTTGTTCCCCTCAAAATATAGTCTGGCTCCCCACAAGATCTGAGGGAGTGTGGACTGGTCCCCTGCTGAAAAAGTTTGCTGACCCCTGGTCATAACTATAAAAACAAAGATGAAGAACATTATTCTGTGATATGATCTGGAATTGTTGTGATATGATACTCTATGAGTCTGTGATGTTCATAATTTTAGACATATTTTCAAAGTAAGAGACTTCCCTTTAAAAGGGCTTATCCATACTGTTGTTTAACTTGGATAGTAAGCATCCTATACCTCCCTTAATTCTGTTGTGCATATGGCATTATCCTCCAAATCACTGCCTTCCCACACTTCCCCTCAGTCCCAGGGATACTCCAAAAAGGAAAGGGTATGAGAAAGTCTGAACTGAGGGAGTAGAAAGTGTGGGAAGGCACCAATTTAGATACTGTCATATGCACAATGGCAAATTAAGGAAGGTACAGGAATCTTCTATCCATATTAAACAACAGTATGGATGAGCACTGAATCCTAGGACATAAGAGCTTATACAGTGATACCTCGGGTTAAATTTACTTCAAGTTGAGCGCGCTCGAGTTGCGCTCCGCGGCAACCCGGAAGTAACGGAGCGCGTTACTTCCGGGTTTTGCCGCTTGCGCATGCGCTCAAAATGACGTCATGCGCAGAAGCGGCGAAAAGCGACACATGCATGTGCAGACGTGCCATCACTAGATACGTTTACCTCTAGATGCGAACGGGGCTCCAGAATGGATCCTGTTCGTATCTAGAGGTACCACTGTATAGCTAATTACAGTATACAGTGGTACCTCGGGTTACATACGCTTCAGGTTACATACATTTCAGGTTACAGACTCCGTTAACCCAGAAATATTGTTTCAGGTTAAGAACTTTGCTTCAGGATAAGAACAGAAATCGGGCTCCGGCGGCACAGCGGCAGCAAGAGGCCCCATTAGCTAAAGTGGTGCTTCAGGTTAAGAACAGTTTCAGATTAAGTACGGACCTCTGAAACGAATTAAGTACTTAACCCGAGGTACCACTGTATCCAGATACAGTTGCTTGGAAGTTTACCCATGGATCAATGAATAATGTAATGTTTGGTCAAAGAGCTGCATAAGAATAATGGACTCTGTGCAGTTTCTTCATTCACTCAGCTCTTGTCTGGTCATAGGTCTTGGAGGCCCACAACCTCAGTCTGTGAGCGTGAGGAACTCTTCAAAGTGGTCCCTGGAGACCTGGGCATCTTTGTGGACTCTAGGAGTTTTGCTAGTTTTGCCAGTAGCCTTGTTGATCACGAGATCCGCCAATTCAGGGCCCTTGGCAGTTTCACTCCCTAGAATCCTTCTGCCCTTGTTGAGCTGGGCCTTCCTGTCATTTAATGGAAAGCTTTGTGTGATGAAAAAGCAGGGAAGGCTGAAATTCAAAATTAATTTGACCAAACACCTTAAGAGACCCATTGAAGGTCTAATATTTGGCTGTGATAGCAGCAAACATTAATGCTGCTGCTTCCTCACCTTGGTGACCTTTTAGACCTCTGTGCCCCAATAAATAAATAAGATGGCTTGCCTTAAAGTGCAGGGAAGGCAATTACAGCAATGATAGTGGGAGCGTTTGCTAATAGTTACAGCCCATCTCACATATTTTGGTTATGCTGTTACTTTAGCTTTTCACTTGCGCATCTGAGTCTGTGTGTTTTTTACTCAAAAGTTAGTTCCATTAACTTCAATGGGGCTTGCTTCCAAGTACGTAATAGTGAACAGGACTTATAAGCAAATTTCAGAATCAGAGAAGCCAAGCGTCCGTGGAAATTAAGTTTAGTCCCGCCCCCTGCACTTCAAGCCACCTCATGACCCGAGGAGCGCGCGAAAATTAGTAGGGCTGGTCTTACGGCGGATAGGGAAGCATAAGCCGACCCGCCTCCCATCACTGATTGGTTACTCGATGCCACCCTGCTCTGGCATTCCGCGATTGGCAGGAGAAACAGAGCAACGCGATCGTCTAGTGGTTCTCCCAACGTCGCTCTAGCACAACGGATTCCCGATTGGCTAAGAAGGAAGCTGATGACTGGAGCACCCAAATGCCACTCAACCTGCCAGGGCGGCGATTCGCTAGGGACGAGGCGCGGCTGTTGGCGAGGAACGTTGTCGATCCAACCCTCGCGCGCCGATTGGCGGGTTTGCTCGGAGGAACCGCGCTACGTGAGGGGCTGGGCCGCGGCGCCCCGCCCCTTTCCCGCCGAGCCGCGCTCTCGGCCGGCCCCTGACTGGCTAGGCCGCGCCTGTGGGTGGCTAGGATGGCGGTGGCGGTGCGGGCTCTGCAGGAGCAGCTCGAGAAGGCCAAGGAGAGCCTCAAGCACGTCGACGAGAACATCCGCAAGCTCACGGGGCGGGACCCCAACGATGTGCGGTGAGGCGGGAGGAAGAGCGGGGCGGCCGGCGGGGGGGGGGGGTTCGGCTCAGAGGGGGCCGCCGCGCTCGCCCCCTGAGAGGCTTCTCTGCGCTTGTCCCCTCGTGCCCGCGCCCTTTCCCTTCCCTCTCCTGGGACTTCAGGGGCCCGAGCGGTGCAGCCGTTAGCCCCGTCCCTCTTCAAATCGGGGGGTAAACGGGTGCGGGAGCGCAGAGGGAGGCCTACGAGCAGAATCCGTTAGTGGCGTCCACGTGAGTTGCCAGGCGCGGCTGCGCCCTGCGAACGCGGCTTCCCCGCTTGGCTTCAGTGGGGCTCGCTAGTTCCCAGTAAGGGCTCTTAGGGACGCAGCCTGCACCGGCCTAAGTAGTTTCCGTGGCACAAAAGGTAGGCAATACCCACTGCCGTCTCCCTGCATTTTCTGCTACTTCCTTCCACGTGGGAAGTCAAGGTATTTTAATAAAATAGGCCATCAGGATCCTGCACATGGTAGAAGCAGTCACTTCCCGTCTCCAATCACTAAAGCTGACTAATAAAGTGGGGGGTGGGGGATACATTTACACCAGGTCTCCAGTGGTGTTCCTTTGAGGGGTGTTTTCTGTACCTCTTTCCACCTTTCTGATGATTATTCACTTGACTTTCCCCCCCAGGCCCGCTCAAGGGAGATTATTGACCATCACAGGCCCTGGTGGAGGTAGGGGGCGTGGAAGTATATTACTTAGGTGAGTATCTGTGGATGATTAATGGAAACCAATTCTGTACCTTTCTGAGGGCAGCTTCTATGCTGCACGGAATGTTATGCTTGTATTTGAAGGCTAGAAATGAAAAGAAGGTTAAATGTTTTAATATGTTGATTGAAGGTAGCTGGAGTCTGAACTCAACTGCCACACTTGTACATTGAGGGGGAAGAGAGGGGTTCTGCTCATGGTCCAAAGCATATTCACAGGCAAACAAGCAAATAGCTGTTGGGGTACTTGACCATTGCTTGTGCTGCCATTGCTGCCCTAAGGTTGCATGCAACTTCTTAAAAAAACTTCCTTAAAAAAAACTTCAGTAATTTCAAGTTGGACTTACCACTTGCTGTAATGCTAGTTTATGGCAGTGCTGAGGAGCCCACAAAATTGCTGTCTTCAAAGATTTCAGTAGAAGGCATGTATAACTTGCCACTTGGCTCATATACCATTGTTATTACCGAAGGGTTGGCAGCCAACCATGCTATTCTAAGGGTTACAGATCCTCTGCTGTTGTAGCCTAACACTGGCATGGTATGGTACAGTGGTACCTCAGGTTAAGAACTTAATTCATTTTGGAGGTCCATTCTTAACCTGAAACTGTTCTTAACCTGAGGTACCACTTTAGCTAATGTAGCCTCCTGCTGCCACCGCTGCGCAATTTCTGTTCTCATCCTGAAGCAAAGTTCTTAACCCAAGGTACTATTTCTGGGTTAGTGGAGTCTGTAACCTGAGGTACCACTGTACTTGAAGGCTATTGCAACAGAGCTCTGCCTGGTTTTTATTGGATGGTGTTTTATGCTCTGCTTGCACAGCAGTCTTTGCAGTCCTACAGATATTTGGCCTACTTGGTATTTAGTTTTGGTACTGGAAAGTTTAAAATTGCTAGATATATTCACATTTTTAGTTTCTTTAAAATGCTCTTAAAAGGAAGGAATAAGCTTTTGAATTTGTGGTATTGTGTAACTCAGGGATTAGTTACTTTCGTGGGTGGTTTATTTTTTAAAACAGTCACATCCTCCACCCTTGGAGGGGCTTTTCTGAATTGGAAGGGATACTTAGTTTGTTCTGCGTATGAGAGTTGGATATATATATACATGGGTAGAGAGAGAAGGAGATATTTATGTGAGATGGAATAGAGGGTAGGTATGTGTTTGAGAGGGAGAGATGTACTTGCAGCAGTGTATATGCGAAGTACAGTATATGCGTGTGTGAGAGGGCTGCATGAGCGTGCTGAGAAGCTTTCTCTTGCATCTCACCCAAATATAGTCATACCTTGGAAGTCAAACAGAATCCATTCTGGAAGTCCGTTTGACTTCCAAAACATTTGGAAACCAAAGTGTGGCTTCTGATTGGCTGCAGGAGGCTCCTGCACCAATCAGAAGCCGCACTGGATGTTCGGGTTCTGATAATCATTCGAAAACCGAAACACTCATTTCCGGGTTTTAATCGTTCGGGAACTGATTTGTTCGGGAGCCAAGGCATTTGAGATCCAAAGTACGACTGTAGTGAACGTTCCCTGACAATGGAAACAGAGAAAAGCACTCTAGCAATCTTGAGGCATAAGCAAGCTGGTTTAGGGAGATGTTCTCCTTCAATTATTTGGGCCCCAAACCATTTAGCGGCTTAAAGGAGTACTAGCATTTGGAATTGGGCTTGGCAGCAAATAGGCTGCCATGGTAGTTCTTTCAGAATTTATGTGATATGATTCCACCAGGATAAAGCAACAACTTTGTTAGTGGGTAGCCAGGGGGCCCATGTGTCTGGGTCTTTGATGCAGGATACTGGACATCTTTCCTTTTTAAACTTAACTTTTTTTACAGGGCAACTGCTAACACTTCAAAGTACAGCACTGGTGAGACCCTGCACACCTCCCATTCAAATTTGCCAACGAGCACTTGTCTGTTTTTAAATACATACATAAATATGTACATAAACAGCAGCTCTAGACTGTGGATGGGGTGGAGGGCCCAATCCACATATAGTATACTGGCCCAGGAAATCCCTGTTGCCACCCTGTAGCTCGAAGTTCTCCCTGACAGCCAGTTTGTTTCTCCCCTTCAAATGACAGCTGAAATTGGCACCTATACATAAAAATAAGCATATGCAAATATTTATTGTGGGCCTCTGCCCTGAGTCTTTTCAGTACCCAACAATGCTCCTCTGCTGAACTGTATTCTGCACTAATGAAAGTTTTCAAGGGCAGCTCCTTGTACAACACATTACAGTGTTCCATTTGAGAGATAAGCAGAATGTGCATCATGGTGGCAAGACTGTTCAGGAATGTTCCTACCTGGTGATAAGGTCAAACCTGGGAAGGGCAGTTTGTGAAACTGGGGCTACCTTGGCTTCTAGTGACAACTGTGGATGTAAGTGTGTCCCCCAAGCTGCAAACCTGCTTCTTCATGGAAGGTGCACCCCCATCTGAAACGAGCCAAGTACCTAATTTATCAACATAAGAACCACTTTCTCACAATTCTTTATTGTCAGCTTTCAATCTGTTAGCCCAAGCACTGGTTCAGCACCTGAGCAGCCTCACCTAACTCAGATTTAAAAAAAAAAGAAAAGAAATAGAGCTGATTTTCTTTGTTAGACTGATTACATCTTTTACCCTCTGATCTCACCTAGTGGCTTCATATAAAATGTTAGAGAGTATGGTGTGACTTCTGTAAAACTTGCTGCACACAAAGCAAGACATTGAACTTTAGTTTTATGGGGTCTTGGCATTATAAACTTGCTTGGAGCATACTGATCTGATACACTGATGTGCTCTTTTGTTTCAGGCGTGGATTCTCAGATAGCGGAGGAGGACCCCCAGCCAAACAGAGGGATCTAGAAGGGGCGACCAATAGGTGAGCAGAGAATGAAATGGGGCTGAATTCAAGAACAGGATTGAATGAAGATAGAGACAAGAACAGCATGCCTTCTTAGCTGACTCAGTATATTTCTGTAGTGCATTTCTGCATGGTTTTTATATAGCACTCAAGGCTGTGTATAATTTAAAATGATTGCTTGCAATTTCAGTCATACAAAAGGAACCGGGAGGGAAGAAAGGAAAAACCATTCATGTATCAGTTCTTCTTTAATTAACTTGCATAATAATTCCTCTTGGGATTCTACACTAGCAAATAATTTATACTGGTGTAACCTGATTCTGTGTGATATTTTAAATAGGATTTCAGTAGAACACCTTTTTTGTCTTGAGTACCCGTAAATTGCGTAGGAGTTGCTACCCTACAATATGTTGTGTAGAAAGAAAAGTAAGCGGACTGTAAAAGTGAGGTCTCCATCTTTAAAAAGATGCTGTAATAAAGCAACAGATTTAGCAAGCAGCTAATCTACATTCACCAGAGAGTTCATTGGATCCCAGCAACAACACGGACAGAGAGGTTGTATCAAAGCACAGTGAAGCACAGTATCTTGATTTTAGTGTAGTTATTTTGCTTTTATTAACATCATTTTCTAAGCCTATTGAAACATTTTCCTTGGTTCTAGTATAAAATGGATGCCTTTGATACTCTCTTAAATTTAGGCTAGCTGGGGAACGTCGGACAAGGAGAGAATCACGCCATGAAAGCGACGCAGAGGATGATGATGTTAAAAAAGTAAGGGATACCTAGAGGTTGGTGGGTAGAGAGGGGAAAGAAGTGTAGAAAAGCTTCCATTAACCTGGATTGGACCTATCCTTGCAGCCAGCGTTGCAGTCTTCTGTTGTTGCTACCTCCAAAGAACGAACACGCCGAGACCTTATTCAAGATCAAAACATGGATGAAAAGGGAAAACAAAGGTATCTTACAATGCTGTTGACTATAACCATAACGTTTTCAAACTCCAAGTCCATAATACAAATTATGAAAGAAGTGTTCTTTCTTGCACAGAAAACTTTGTCCAATGCTTTATGCTGTCTTAGCCTGCTTCTTAAGAAGTGTGTGTACAGGTTCTGACTGCACCAGACAACTCAACCCAGCTTCCATGTTTATTTACGTAGAGATTTAGCATGTTGTGTTTTTCGATGATAGGCATCCTGCCAGATAATTTTTTTCTAAAATGTTCCCTTCTTGGGTTTTTTTTTTTAGTTTGATATGAACCAGTCTAATTCAGAAGTAAGTCCCATTGATGTTGATTCTTTAGTCTTTAAAGAATACTGCAAATTAGCAGCTATTGTACTTTTTCATGCTTTTCTGTGCAAAATCTTGGGAAATTGGCATATTTCATTAAAATATGTTTATGAAGATCTTAGCTATCTAAAGGTCTCACTTTTAGACAGTGCATTGTGTTGAGCTGCTTGTATATCAACTTCAGATAGGTACTTTGTGGGAAAGTATCCAAATAATTTTTTGGGGAAATTATTTCTTAATTCAAGCACCATCTCATATGTATTAGTTGGGGTGGGGCTGGAATGCTGGGCTGGAATTTATTTTCAGGCTGTGACCATTGTTCTCTGGGTTCTGACAGTAAGAGATGTTCTACAGTGGAGTGGACTCCCTCGAAAGGTTGTAGACTCTCCATCCTTGGAAGTTCTGGCAATCTGTCAGGGTTGTTTTAGTTGATTTTCCTGCATTGCAAGGGATTGGACTAGATGACCATTGGGGAGGAGTCCCTACCAAGTTAACAATTCTATGATTCTCCGTAAGGGCAAAATTTCTTGGTCATACAGCTAGCTCTCAACAAAAAAGTAAGTCAGAAGAAGATGACTATATTTTCAGTGCAATGTTGTTTACAAAATGGCAAATCATTTCTTGAGGTTCCTTATGAAAACTCACAACAATGGTATTCCTTTTGTTAATAATCAGTTTATTTAATGTATTTTATTGTTGTCTTCAATCTTAGATAAAACTTCTGGATATCTTTGGGTCATAAATTAAGAACTTCATTTAATTTAATATGTTTGGAAATTATATGCTGTTGATAAAGCTATCCACTGGAATTATCTTGCTATCTTATCATGTTGGTTGTTGAAATTTGCAACATCCAGTGGTTATGTTTCTTTCTAAATAGTTTTTCACCCTGTATTATTGTAGCCTTTTTATAATTCATGTGCCATTAACTAACAACCTTGGAAGATTTGGAAAACTGATTCAGTAGGTATGCATAATGAACACGTATGAAAGTCAATCATATAATATCTTTTTACTCCTTTTCTGTTCTAGGAATCGGCGCATATTTGGCCTGTTGATGGGTACTCTTCAGAAGTTCAAACAAGAATCAACAGTCGCTACTGAGAGGGTATTAATACCTTGTAATGTTAATTAGAGGAGAGAGACTACTATTTCTGTTGAATGAGAGAATTGTATACTGTCTTGTGCGAAGAAACTTACTGCTAGTAACCCAGTACAGTGGTGCCTCGCAAGACGAAATTAATTCGTTCCGCAAGTTTTTTCTTCTTGCGAGTTTTTCGTCTTGCGAACCACGGTTTCCCATAGAAATGCACTGAAATTCAATTAATGCGTTCCTATGGAGACCGCTTGCCAGGCTGGCGGTGCGGAGAAGGGCTTTTCTCCCCACCGCAAGCCTTCAGGACAAGTACGGGAACAGAGGGGAAGGCGCGCAGCGCTTCTCCTCTGTTCCCGGGGCTTGCAGTGGGAGGAGGGTTTTTCCTCCCCACGCCAACATTCAGAACAGCATTCTGAAAGTTGGTGGTGGGAAGGAAAACCCTCCTCCCACCGCAAGTCTTCAGGACAGCCATCCGAAGGCTGGCGCGGGGAGAAGGTCTCTCCGCCCCACCGCCAGCCTTCGGAGCAGCCTTCCGAAGGCTGCCGGTGGGGCGGAGAGACCTCCTCCCACCGCCAGCCTTTGGAGCAGCCTTCCGAAGGCTGCCGGTGGGGCGGAGAGACCTCCTCCCGCCGCCAGCCTTTGGAGCAGCCTTCCGAAGGCTGGCGGGGGGAGGAGGTGTCTCCACCCCACCGCCAGCCTTTGGAGCAGCCTTCCGAAGCCTGGCGGGGGGAGAAGGTCTCTCCGCCCCACCGCCAGCCTTCGGAGGAGGTCCGAGGACAGTGGGGAAGACGCGCTGAGCTTCCCCGCTGTCCCGGAGATTTCCCTATGGGCTTTCGTCTTGCGAAGGAAGCCCATAGGGAAATTCATTTTGCAAAGCGCCTCCAAAACGGAAAACCCTTTCGTCTAGCGGGTTTTCCGTCTTGCGAGGTGTTCGTCTTGCAGGGCACCACTGTAGCTCAGATTTTTCATTGTGGAAACAGGACTTTAAAGTCATTTTTCAAGTGTAAAGGGAAACAGTGAGCATTCCTAAAACTTTACTTAAGCCTATTAAGTTCAATAGAACATGGATCCTACTACAAATGCAGTTCTGTATGGCGACCCTAAACTGGGTTCTGGCAACCAGCTGGGAAAACCACTAGTAACTGCCAGCAGCCTAGAGAGGTCCATGCTTAGGTTTCGTATGCCCTGCCTTTAGTTGGCTATATAGTTGAACTTTTATTATTATTTACTTGTCTCTGGTTCCATAACTATTTGAAAACAGATCAGAAAGAGGGAGGGGGGCACAGAGCTCCTATTGGTTACCAGGCTTAAGGTCATAAGTTGGAGAGATGTAATTGCATTGCCTGGCACTGCTTCACTGTAAATGTGGATTGCTTGATACACAAGGAGTGCTCCATACTTTAGGGGAGTAGAAATGAAAAACCAACCACTATAAGCAGTGACTTGACTACTAAGTCCAGCCAATAATTAGATAAAGACTTCAGTATTGATCGGATTCCAGAACAGGGATCGACCAGCTATTAAGTGGTATATAAACTAATAATAAAATTTCTGAGCTCCCCTTAAGCAAATCTGAAACTGTTTCTCCACTTCAGCAAAAAAGACGGCAAGAAATTGAACAGAAACTTGAAGTGCAGGCAGAGGAAGAGAGAAAGCAGGTTGAAAACGAGAGGCGAGAGCTCTTTGAGGAAAGACGTGCTAAACAAACAGAGCTGCGGCTATTGGAACAGAAAGTTGAACTTGCTCAGCTGGTGAGTCAAAATTCAAGCAGCTGCTATGTGGTGTTTGTGTTGTGGACGATACTAAAAAAAATAAAAATCTTTCTTTTACCAGCAAGAAGAATGGAATGATCATAATGCCAAAATAATTAAATATATAAGAACAAAGACAAAGCCTCATCTGTTCTACATACCTGGCAGAATGTGTCCTGCTACCCAGAAGCTGTTTGATGATTCCCAAAAAAAATTAAATGGTATGTTACTGGTGGTAGGGTAGATACATTTTCTTTGATACAAGCTCTTCTGGCATTTCAATAGAAAAAGTTAAAGTGATATTGATAAGGCAGTAAAGCAAACTTGCATCTTAGTCAAAGGGTCAGTTCTGGGAGTCTGCACGTTTACACAAAAACATATAAAGCCAGAACTGGCCCACCCACAAGGTGGAGGATTGTCTACCCAGCTTTGGAAAGTTGGTGCAAAGGCACTGGCAGGGTCCTAGAGTCCTGGTTCTGGGGTTTGGGAAAATCCTCAGAACAGCACATAGTTGCAAGCGGGGGTTTCCCATCTTGCAAGATGATGTGCTTGCACAAACAGAACATTTGTAATGGTGTGACATTGGAATTCCAGCCCAAGTGATTGACAGATACAACTTGTCTCTAGGGGGTTGGGGAGATAAAAATCTTGCCCACCTGTTAGATCCAGTTATAAATTATTTCTTAATGTGAAACTTTACTGCTCTTAACTGCCAGTAGCCTGTAATTAAAAAATACTTGGCAATGCCCCAGTTCACAAGTGCACATTCTGACCTCTTAACATGGATGATCGCTTGTCTGTAAGAAACTTTTCTTGTGTGAAGTGGTTCAAGTGATCTATCAGTAAGATGGAACCATGCTAAGTACCCACAATAAGCTTAGTGTGTCTTCTTTCATTCTGCAGCACTGTTTGAAAATAGGCGCATTGAGTTTGCTGAGCAAATTAACAAAATGGAAGCCAGGCCCAGGCGACAATCTCTGAAGGAAAAAGAACACCAGGAGGTGCAGAAGGAAGAAAAGAAGGAAGACCAGAACAAGGAGCAAGAAGAGGGTAAGGCGGTTCAGCAGGTGGAAGAGATGGAGACAGGTAATCGGAGCAATGATGTAGAAATGGAAGAGGTAGGGGAAGAAAAGGAGGTAGGTGCTAATCACAGTGATGGAGAGATAGAACAAGAGGAGGAGGAGCAGAAAGAGGAAATGGAGGTTAAGGTAGATGAGGGACCAGAGATTAAGGAGAATGATAGGCAGCAGGATAATCAGGAGGAGGATGTTGTCTTAGGGAAAGAGGAAGGTGAAAATACGCTGCCAGTAGATGGCGAGCAGGATGTGATGGAAACCAATGAGGCAGATCATGCAGAGCCACTAGAAAATGAGAATAGCAAAGAAGCGGAACCAGAAATGGAGAGTAATGTTCAACCAGAGCAGGAGGGGCCTGTTGCTCCCTTGGAGAAAGAGGAAGGCAACAAGCCAGAAGTGGAAGCTGAACCAGAGGAGGCAGAAGAGAAGGAGCCGGAATCCATTGCAGTGTCCGAGGCTGAAGCCCAGCCTCGACCAGAGGCTGTGCTTCAGCCACAGCCTTCACCACAGTTGGAATCCACTCAAGATCAAGAGCCTCAGGTAGACAAAGAAGAAACGGTAGTGCCTGAGAATCTGCCTGAAACTCAGGCAGACCAAATCCAGGCAGTTAGCATAGAAGTCAAGAACAAGGTTAGGAGCAGGAGCAGAGGTAGAGCAAGGAACAAAGGCAGCAAGAGTCGAAGTCGCAGTACTAGCAGCAGCACCAGTAGTACTAGTTCTACAAGCAGTAGTAGCGGCAGCAGTTCTAGCAGCGGCACCAGCAGTAGTCGGAGTAGTTCCTCCAGCAGCAGCAGCACTAGCGGAAGTAGCAGTCGAGAGAGTAGCAGTAGTTCCAGCAGCAGCGAGAGCAGAAGTCGAAGCAGAGGGCGTGGGCACAATAGGGATAGGAAGCGTAGGAGGAGTCTGGATCGAAAGCGAAGGGATAATGCAGGAGTAGACAGGAGTCACAAGTCTTCGAAAGGTAGCAGCAGAGATGCGAAAGGATCAAAGGATAAAAGTTCAAGGTCGGACAGAAAGAGGTCTATATCAGAAAGTAGTCGGTCAGGCAAAAGAACTTCGCGGAGTGAAAGAGACCGTAAATCAGACAGGAAAGACAAAAGGCGTTGACAGAAGAGACCAGGCTCCCTAGCCTAATCTTTGCAGCAGAAGATTACTTGATGAGTGAAAGGATTCCATGTGGGGAAGAAAAGGCTGCCTTAATTGCATGCTGTATAAAATCTTTTGGAGAAATGCAGACTCTTTACCAGGCAATTCTCGTGCTTTTTACATGATTTTGTAAAAGGTTACTTATCAAATTATGTGACGATGCAAAAGTGTACAAATAAAAGGATTGACAACCCCTTCATCTTTTTAAATCTCCTCTACTTAAGAGTTTCTGTATATTTTAATAGGTACATAGTTACATTTGTGTGAATCATTTCTGTATCAGATCTCTTTTTTTTGTAGAAATAAATGTGTATTTTACAGAGGTGTGAGAGCCTGCTGCCGCTTCATCTCGCATAGATATCTTTCTCCCTTTGCCATACTTCATACAGAGTGTTTGAATATTCTGCCTATTAACACTTCCCCTCTTAATTGCTAAAAGTGAATTCTCAAGTTCTGTGAAGGAGCACACACCTGTGCATAATCCAGGTTTTCTTTTCTGTGCTTTCATTATACAAATTGATGCCAGCTTTTACTAACGTTCCTTGGTGAACTAACTGCCCATATACAGAAGCCAAGTGAGTGTATCAAGCCAGTTCTAATTACTTGGCCATCTAAAATCTGTTTAGAGACTTCATGTAGTTATTTCAATAAGCCTTGCCTTTCCCCTAGTTTTAGAGTAATGCTTAGATTTTTTTTTTTAAAAAAAACTTGCATCTCATTTATTTCTGTGCTTTGCAGTATGTTGCAGGAGGCCTATGGGTAGCTTCAAAACTAGATTATTGTTGGCCACAGGCTAAACTTTCAAATGCCAATAAAAATACAGTATACCATTAAATTAATTGGGGGTTAAGATGTTGTATTTATGAATACCTGTTGATTGAGGAAAGTGGATTCAAAACTTGGAATTTCTGTAACATCTAAAGCAAGTCGATGGCAATATAGTTGGTGTAAAAAGGTGACATACTGTTTTTAAACTTCCTACAAGTGTATTCATTGGCTTGTTCTGTAAAAGTCTAAATAAAGGTAGCTTTATATACTATTTTCTGTATTCTGCATTTACTTTTTGTTTAATGAAGAGGTTTTTTATACTTATTGTTCACCTACGAAACTAAATGGTTTGACACAAATTAGAATCCCCTTTCCCAGCTATAAACATACATTGGAAAGACCAGAAATCTCAACTTGTACTTAGGTACCCCTTTAAAACATTTAAAGTAGTCTCTCACACCTAACAATGTGGATTTGTGTATGGAATGTAATCCTGAACTGGGCTGGCGAAGGATTTGTGTGAAGTGCCCTTTTGAGTTTGTTTCCACCAGCCACTCAGCTAAAATTCCTTTTTAAAAGTCCTGGCTCCAGATGTCTCTGTGGATGGGCTGGTGGAATCCAAGAGCGCCCAAGTCATTTTGTTCTACGTCTTAATTTGCAACGGGGAAAGGGTAGATAGGAAAAGACACTATTGGCCTCAATCGGCATGCACCCAACTGGTCTAAACCATTGAGCTTCTTGGGCTTGCCGATCAGAAGGTTGGCAGTTCAAATGCCTGCGACGGGGTGAGCTCCCGTTGCTCTGTTGCAGCTCCTGCCACCTAGCAGTTCGAAAGCACGCCAGTGCAAGTAGATAAATAGGTACCGCTCCGGCGGGAAGGTAAATGGCATTTCCGTGCACTCTGGTTTCTGTCACGGTGTTTGGTTGCGCCAGAAGCGGTTTAGTCATGCTGGCCACATGACCTGGAAAGCTGTCTGTGGACAAACACCGGCTCCCTCAGCCAGAAAGCGAGATGAGCGCCGCAACCCCCTAGTCACCTTTGACTGGACTTAACCATCCAGGGGTCCTTTACCTTACCTTTACCTACCAGTATTAAGTTGGCAAACTGCTTAGTGTTCTTAAAATGGGCCACTATGGTAGGTTAGTGTTAGCCTGGGATAAATAGAATTTAAATTATAAAGTTGGCAGTTAAATTACACATTATAAAATTACATATTAAAATGCATGTCAGCTTTACATACCTGGATAGGGTTTGCCCACGCAAAGCTTTTAGCAAGTGTCAAAAATGGTAAAAGTGAAGGCACCTGCCTGATGTCAATAGGCAGGAAGTTCCAGAGTGTTAGTGCCGCAGTGCTAGAAGATGGATTCCTTAAAAGTAGGGGAAAGACATTACGTGGCACTTGTAAAAGCAGACCCACAGATCAAGCTGGATGCATGGCTATATATGGACTAAGGTGATCCTTCAACTAAACTGGTCCTAAGCTGTTGAGCAGGGGTCAGCAAACGTACCGTGCCTTGGGCCGGTGTCTCCAGCGCCGATCACGTGGTAGGACATGGCAGCGTGTGCCCATACGCATGTGCACACGCTATTTCTGGCGCACTTCCGGGTCGGAGGAGCACCGGAAATAGCTTGTGCGTATGTGCACGGGCCTTCTTCAACCCAGATGTGCACCGGAAATAACGCGCATGCGCACAAACTATTTCCAGTGCTCCTCCGACCCGGAGGTGGGTAGCCGTGCAGCGCAGCACTGGTAAGAGCGGGCAGTGGGTGGCAGGGGTTGCTGCGGGCCGGATAAACGAGTCCCTTGGGCCTTATCTGGCTCGCGGGCCTTAGTTTGGGGACCCCTGCTGTTGAGTGTTTATGTACTAATGGTAACACATTGAAGTTGGCCTAGTAACAGATTGGTAGCCAGTGAAGATATCTGAGAAAATACCGTATTGGCCTGAATATAAGCCACACTTTCCCACCAAATTCTGACCGTGAAAAGTTAAAAGTGCAGCTTATATTCACGACCTTACAGTATGCAGCCAGGAGTTTGGGGCAGACAGTGCCAGGTGTGTCCTCTCAACCAAAGCCAGGAAGGGAGAGAGTGAGGAAGGGGAAATGCCGCTGGCCATGCAGCATGTGCCCCCCACCCAGTATGCAGCCAGGAGCAGCTAGGAGAGGAGTGGCTTATATTCGTGTATTTTTTCTCCCCCCCCCCTCCAATTTTAAAGGTTCAAGTTATATTCAGGTGCGGCTTATATTCAGGCCAATACGGTATGTCATAAGCTGACTGTGCTAATATTGTAATAATAGTAATCTTGATGTTCAGGGTAACAGCCATGAAAGCATTAAGATGAGGCAGCCATGTTCCAGTGAGAGTTGGAGGTACTGAGAGGAGGAACAGTTTGAGAAGGAACCAAAAGGGAACCACACTACTAAAGGAGATGTGATTTATTTATAAAATTCTATACTGCCATATAAAATATCAATACGGTTTACAGTGTTAAAAGATGCCATTTTAAATAATATAAATAAAAATAGGGATAATCATTAATTTGACTGGTTGATGAAGATAAAAATTGAACAGCGGCAAATATATGTTAAAATAAAAAGATCTTCAAGAGATACCTAAGTCAAAGGATGCTTGTGGAATCTTTGCTGGAAGAGTGTTCTGCAGCATGGGACTGGTGACAAATTCAAATATGATTCAAAGAGAATGGGAGTAAAATGCAACAAACAAGCATTCGAAGGCTAAGAAGAACATTTCACAAAAGGTCTTGTTTCTGCTTTAAACATTGCTATTACACTTCATACTCCCAAGAGGATAAAGCAATTTAACAAAACACCCAGTAAAATCACATTAAAGTTTAGTCCTGGTTCAGATATCTTTATGTCCAAGGAGACATTATCAGTTGATAGGTTTGGAAAGGCAGTTGTTTGGGTGGTGCGACGCTCTGCTCTTTTGCGGAGCTAAAAATCTTTTTAATGTCCCAGGGACTGGGTGCTCTTTTTGTTGAAAGTATCCAACCCTAATAAAATTTTCCTTTCTTTTGGAAGATGCTTGGATTATAATATGCTCCAGCAGAAGGAAAGAGCTCTGAAGATGCCCCTAAGAAGCATCGCTATGTTCCACTATGTACCATGTGTACCACAGTGCCTTCACAAATTTTAGGTTTTAAATAATCAAGGTAAACAAATAGGAACAAGATGCAATTCAACAAGGGCCAATGTGAAACTTTGCATTGACAATTAAATGGCCATGTATAAGAGGGCAAACTGGGGGGGGGGGGTTAAGTGCAGAAGAAAAAGAGAAGAGCAGCAACAAAAATGTCCAAAAATAAAGAAAGAGGAGATATGAACCTCAAGTTCAGGTTATTTTTTTTTTAAATACGATTATCAGCTTGGTTTTATGCATACCTACTCAAAAGTCCCATTGGAACTTGCTTCAAGCTGAGTGTGTGGCAACCTAAATTGCCCAACATGTTTCATCAAAAAGAAGGGATGCAGTTCAGTGGCAGAGCATCTCTGCATGCAGAAGGCCCCAGCAACTTTAAGTGGGACTGGGAGAGATCCCTTGTCTGAAACCTTGGGTAGTTGATGCCAAATGATGTAGACAATGCTGAGCTAAATGGGTCCATGGGCTGGTTAAATGTACAGCAGCTTCCTATGTTATTTGCTGAGGTGATTCAACAGTAACTGAGTAAACAGCATCAGCCCTTTTGAGAGATAAGCAGCCTCATATAGTCAATATATTTAAGGCAAATGAATGCATGAAGGGGTTAAGACCATAGAGTAAGCTGGCCTGCCAGGCTTAGCTATGTCCACTTCCGCTCACCTCCCGAGGATCTAGGTAATCAAGTTTTTGTTCTCCTGCAGTCTCCCTAAGAAGCTCTCTGTGTGAGGAGGTTTGAACTGGTTGTTCCAGCTCAACCGCATGGCTCTCATCAGCCATTCTTGAGCTCCTATACAAATCATCTAGAAACTTTCACCACTTTGTAAGGAAGCCAAGTTTTACTGCCTCTGCAACTTTTCTGAAGCACATGAATCTGACCTTTGAAGAGTTTGTAAGTAAACCATTTTTTAACTTACCCAATACGTGGCCTTCTTCCTATGCTCGGAAAACTTTTAAAGAGGACATATTTTAAAGCCTTTATTTCCATGCTGCATATTTTGTGAATTTAAATCTGCTGGGGTTCTCTCACCAAAAAGTAATTGCTCTAAACTTGGATTTTGGAATCCAGGAATTCTCTCTTCTATACTATAGTATTTTTTCCCTTGGCACCAACAATATCCTTATTATGTTATATGGGATAATAAAGGGAACCTGAAATTACAATGTGGTCTCACAGCAAGCAGCACTACTTTTTCTGGATCTACTAGTGCAATGCCTGTATGCTGGATGGGCAGTCTGTAATAGAACTTTTGGGTAGACCAATGAGAGGGAAGATATAAATGGGAGGGAAAAAGAACCTTGGATGAAAAGGAGTTGGGAAAAGGCAGTTGAAGTGAGAAAACCAGACAGGCAACAGATGAGAGTGAAGATTAAGAAGTAGAGCTGGCTGGAAAATGGAAAAGTGAGCTGAGATACACCACATTAAAGCGGCAATCCTTACTTGGCAGTAAGTCTGATTGAACATAGGCTACCTTCCAAATGAAGCCTGTAAGACACAAAAGGAAATATCAGTTGGATAGGCTGATGGACCTGGGTCAAGGATATTTGGTTTCAAATCACTATTCAGTTGTTGAGCTCACTGGGTAACTATAGCCAAGTTACCTAATTAACCTCACTGGATTATGGTGATGATAAAATTAGATAACTGTACACCATCATGAGCTCATTGAAACAAAAGTGTGATACAAATGGAAGAATCATATAAAGCACTTTTCCATGTCCAGTATCCCACAAGCCTGCTGCAACCCTTGTAGAACAGATAATGTATTAGTATAAGGAACCTGTGGCCCTTCGGATGTTTATAGGCCAAGCTGCCAATGACCAGCGATTATGGGAGGTAGAGAGGGCCATAGGTGCTCCGTCTCTGATTCATAAGGTGAAATAAAATGTAGACCTGCAATTGTTTATTTGTTTGTTAAATTTATTGGCTGATCTTCATCAAAGTGATCCCAGGGTAATGTACAATACCAAATGCTGTAGCCACATATAAATTACAATCAGCATTAATAATAAAAACACAAAATTGTGTTATTAAAATCACTAAAAAACACACTCTGAGCAAAATTTAAAGCAACAGTAACAGTACATCAGGGTTTTGGAATATTCTGTAGTATTTCCTGTTAATCCATGTTACATCTTTCTCTACATCGCATCTCAAGTTCCACAAAGCGCTCCAATAACTTGCTGGTGCAAATGAGGCTATTGGTACATCTATAGCCTGTAGTTTGACTGAAAGCGCCTTTTTCATTTCAAATTCCAAGTCCATATTGTCACACACAGTTAATCATTAAGCCACTTAATCAGGACAGTTCACTGAGCAGCTTGTTGACGCAAGTGGACTTTGGAGGTAGAAGGAAAATGGAACAAAAAAGATTTAAAATATATGTATATTAACTAAATGGAGGGGGGTGAATGATGTTTCAGACTTCTATTGCCAAGACACAATCCGTTTTTTCGTTTTTATTCTGTCAGGGATCAGCTTTTTTTAACCATTTAGGATGCTGCCGATTTGGGAAATCAGAATTTTGTTTTTGATCTTTTCATTGCTAACCATCACCAAGAGCACAAAGTTGTTGTCAGGACACAAAAAGTGTGGCGATCCAGAATGCGAAAGTAAGTATAAAGGCTTTTGCTTTAAGTAAGCTTCTTTGAAACTAATTTAAGTGCCGTCAAAATCTGTAAAAGAAAACAAAGCAAGTTTTGAAAATGCAATATATACTTCAAGAAATGTTTGCAAAATATTAGCTTTATACATGATTAACCTGTATATTTTCAACAATAGACAAATGCTTTCTGGGAAGCCATTTGGTGGAACGGTGTTGTAGCATATGTAAAAGGGCAAAGTTCAGTAGAAAAGCTTGTTATCAAACCAGGGGCCTAGTTTTCGTCAGAATTGTCCCTGTGCTTATTCAAAATCTCTTACTTTCCAAAAGGGCCTGATTAATATTTACAGTATTTCTAGTTTAGTTATGTATACAAATTACTAGTGTTTTGTCTACCAAATCTATACCATATTATTTAGGTCGATTCGGTTGTCTTTCTGTTTTTCTTAGCACCTTGTGAAATCTTATTGCTTTTGTACCTTGCCTTAAAACTGCACTGTTTGTAGCACTATCTCCTGTATGTTTCCTCAGAAGGAAGTGCCACTGCTGGGTGAGTTCAGTGAGTCTTACTCCCAACCCAAGTTAAGAATGCTTAGGATTGCAGCTAAGGCTGCAGTTGTATATACAAGAAGCAAGACTCATTGAATACAATGGCCTTGTTTCTGAGAGAACATGCATAGGACTGTGCTGCCTGTTAATACTAGTGAAATGCTCATCAGTAGGGCTGTGGGGTGGAGTGTTTGTGCAGATATGTAGGACTTGTCTATTACGGTGTTCCTGGGCACTGTCTTCAGCATATGCTCCGTCGGGTTGCAAAAATCTGCCCAGCGCCCCCAAATTTAGTTTAGCAGTCTTGTTAAAATCTATTTTGGAATGTATTTCTAATTACGCCAAAATGTGTTTCTCACTTCATCGTAAAATGAAGAAAAAATGCAGCTTGCAGAATTCATAGTGTGTGCTCTAGGTGCGTTTTTGTGGAAATGGAAAACTAAAACTGCATGCTGATATGCATGTGTAGTAGAAAAAAATACAAGAATGTATATTCATATACAAACATTAAACTTATTTAGGATACCATTAGATGAAATTCTAACCAAACGCTACTCAGCGCAAACAATTAATTTAAGTTTGTTCATTTATTTTAAGGATTGCATAGTGAGACTAACCACTTCTGAAAAAATGTGTCCAGGATTTTGTTGTTTCTGTAGTAAGTGGTAAAACATTCCATTTAAAGTGAGGTGAAATTCCCCCCATCTTCTAGGACAAGAGGATAGCTCATGTACACAAATTATGTAAACACAATGCCAGTGTGTCTCGGACATGTACTGTGATTTTTGTATGTGGCAACATATTATTCGGGAGGAGCGTAGATTTTAAACTTTAGGACAGCTGGGATAGGTCAGTCGGTAGATCATGAGGCTCTTAATTCCAAGGTCATGTGTTCAAAGCCCACTTTGGGTGAAAGATTCCTGCATTGCAGGGGATTGAACTACAGTGGAACCTGGTTTGCAACCATTTTGGATTGCAACCACGTCAAACCCTGAAGTGTGTGTCCCTTTTTTTGGATTACAACCCCCCCTTTTTTTTTTGGATTACAACCTTTTGGGGGGGGGGAGGCCCCATTGGCGAAAGCGCACCTTGGGTTACAACCTGTTTTGGTTTACAACCGGACCTCTGGAACAGATTATGGTTGTAAACCAAGTGGTCCCAACTCTACAATTCTGTGATTCTATGACTGTCTGAAGCCACAAATCCAGACTACATTTGATTAACTTTGCTTAAGTTTCCTCTTTTTTTTACATACATGCAGCTTTCATGAGCAGAGTGCTAGCAATTAAAGACTACATAGGACCTGACTGCCGCTATTTGAACTTCAAAACTGGGGAAGAGATAATCGTATACTCCAAACTCTCCAGGAAAAGGGAGGACTTGTGGGCAGGAAGTGTAAGTATTTAAAAAGGCAACTATTTCTCTTATGAGCAATCAGAATTCAATTCTATCAACAGATTGGTTATTCACAGTGTTTTTTTCTGGGGGTACTCAAGAGTACACAACAACAGCACCTTTTTGTCCAGAAGAAAAGCACTGGTTAAAAGTGTGGCACTCACTGTAACAACTTCATGGTGAATACCGGCACCATGTTTCAGAAGTAAGTTATGATACCACTTTCACAGGTAGCAAAATAAGCATGCATTTAGCTGCAGGGAAAATTATACTTTTCTTCAATAATTTTATTCTGAAATGGTGTCGATCCAAAGGGGACACCCCCCGCTGCCCTGCAGTGCATGAAAAATATTGCTCTGTAGATTTGGCTGCTGTAACCCTGAGAGGAAACTTATCAATATCTATGCGAGCCATAAGCCCTACCCCCCTTTTGCAGCAAAGGAAGTTTCTGAGTAAGGAAGGTTCCTAGAATTTAGACAAAATATTTGTTTCCGTGAATAAAAACTGTACAGTGGTACCTCGGGTTACATACGCTTCAGGTTACATACGCTTCAGGTTACACACTCCGCTAACCCAGAAATAGTGCTTCAGGTTAAGAACTTTGCTTCAGGTTAAGAACAGAAATCGGGCTCCGGCGGTGTGGCAGCAGCAGGAGGCCCCATTAGCTAAAGTGGCGCTTCAGATTAAGAAGAGTTTCAGGTTATGAAAGGACATCCGGAACGAATTAAGTACTTAACCCGAGGTACCACTGTAGGTGGAATATGCCATACAGCATCGCCTGCTAATTTCATGGTATATATTTTTTATAAAATTAATACTAACAAAGTGATGCTGATAAGAGTGCCAGGACTACTTTAGGGTGTTTGCACACCTCACCATTTATGGTCAGCCATGTTGTCTTTACAATTCAGTGGTAGTTCTCATGAACTAGCAGGATCAGCATGTGAGGAATACAAATCGCTCAAGTCTGTGGTCCACTTTGCCACTGTAGTGAGTGGTTCATCACATAGTGCCATTAACAAATGTTACAGGTATTCATAATCTTTTGGCATTAATATAATACAGTAATGCAATATATAACTGCGTGTGTGGTTTATAACTCCCTTGGTGGGGCAGGGGGGCAATATGTTACTTATTTGTTTCTTACTGTTAATAAATTGTGCCCCAGGTGAGATTTCAAAGTGATGTTAATATTGTGGCATGCAGTGTCATCCTTTTAAATCCTCTTGGCATAAACCATAATAGTTTCTTTGAACATTCCCTACTAGAGATGTAATTTCACATTAAGTGTAGGCACCCACTATTACATTACTTCGGTCTATGTAAACAAGAACATTTTTGTGCTTTTTTATTAGCCAAGCCACTAGGTCATATCCCTGTTTCCAAATAAATTAACTGGGAATATTTGCTAGAGACATTGTGGAACAATATTAAGGCCATTATTGTACCCAGGAGGACCCAAACAGCAATTAATGGCTGGTTACTGTAATGTACAAGAGTACTTTTAATAATGTGCAAAATAATAACATTAAAAGTACTATTACTTTGTGTATTTTTATGAAGCGAGAGAGAAAATTTTCTGAGGGTTAATAAGAGTTTGTTTTTTTTATCCAGACTTAATTGAAATAAGTGCAGAGATTCTTCTCACAATTGTATTTGTTCTATATCAATTTTAAGTACAAAACCCCATTTATTTTATAATAAAAAGCTACATGTTTAATTTTATAGAAAGGTGCAGAATTTGGATATTTCCCAGTGGATGCAGTCCGGATTGAAGAAACTTTTATTACAAAAGAAGTAGAACTGCCAACTAAGGTAAATTAAAGTAGTATCAAAATGGAGATATTTGGTTGTGGAAATGTATATATGAATGTATGTATTAAACTTGTTATAGAATCTTAGAGTTGGAAGAGACCCTGAGGGTCATCTAGTTCAACTTCCTACAATGCATCTCAACTAAAGCATCCATGACAAATGCCCATCTAATATCTGCTTTAAAAACTCCAAGAACAGAAACTTGGGAGAAACCAAAATTGAGAGACTTGCCCATCTCTACTCAAAGGCCTGTGCCCCAGAGTCTTTTAAGTATCTATCACTGCACCTTCCAACAAATATGCTCAAGAATATACATTTGCATGTGTGTAAAACATGTTCTAAAGACCTCTTGCAAATGCATGAACTACTCAACTTGGTCTCATAAAAATGATTAATAAAGTTGCTGTTTTAAATATTCCTTGTGTTAATTTTTAAAGAGAACGTACATTTCACAATTATTTAGCAACTTAATTATTTCATAACTTGCCAGATGGGGCATTTCCATGCTTTTAAAAAATATCCATAATGATATAATGTTAAGAAATAGTAGAGTTGTATTAAATGGGTAGTAGTGTATTAACTTCAGACACTTGCTTATTTTTAGGAAACTGATTTCCTTTGTATTGATGGAGGGGAATACGTTTTTGAAAATGAAGACAGCATACTTAATCATTATGACAAAGAAAATGAATATATACCTCCGTACTCAGAAGAAAAAGACACCAAATTTGAAATGCCTGAAGACGAAGTCTTGAAACTTGGAGGTATTTCTTACCCAAATGAATATAAAGAACAATTTCCTGACAGTCATGAATCTGACAGTAAATACAAAGACCTGCATATGCTGGAAACTACAAGCCACGGTGATACAGAACTCAGAGACAGGGAGACTAGACAAGATGAGACTACTCCGGAAGAAGACCAAATTAGTCAGACTCTGCAAGCTGTCCCAACTCAGTCGGCCTGGACTGTGTCTGGTTTTGTTGGCTGGCTTGGCTTGGGAAGTAATGAAAATGAGGAGGCGGTCAGAAGAACATCACAGAAAACAGAAGAAGTTACATTCAGGCGCAGGAAAATAGCAATCACTGATGACAGTGGCTTAAAAAAATTAAATGAAGAGGGTGAAACAGCACCACAAGGCTCCAGCTGGTTTAAAAGTACTTTCGCAGATTTGATGCATCTTGGAAGTGACAAATCAGAACTTGATCTGCTGTACAAAGAAAATGATCCAGAAATCCACGACAGTTCCACCATTGCTGGCAATGCCGGCCACCATGGCAGTTCTACCGCATCAGAAGGAATAAAAGAACATAGCAATTCCGAACAATCTGAATCAAGCTGGTTTGATCTGGAATTCAGTGATATTTTGCCTTTTCGTTACGCTGAAGAAAACGCAGACAAAGAAAAGCTTGCAGGTGGAGAAGAAGCAGATCAAGATGAAGAACAGCGTCCAAGTGAAGAATCAAGCTTACTGGACGATGGCTTGAGAAAGCAAACAGGCAGACTGATGCCCTATGAAGAACAAGACAAAGGGGAAATTGTTCAAGAAACCCCAAAGCAAGCCGCTGGACCAACTCTTTACGAAGAACAAGTGAAAGAAAAATATGACCAAGAAGCCCCAAGCGTACATGTTAGAAAAACAGATTCTGATGTGCAATTAGCAAATGAACATGCAGATGTAAAGGATGCAGCAAGTCCATCGCCTTTGCTTGGTGATAAACGACTTAAGTCTCCCTATGCAGAACAGGATTCAATAACAGACAACCAAGTTATGGAAAACAATAAAATTAAAGCTGTAACGAAGGAGTCAGAAAGAACAAATGACCAGTCAGGTTGGTATGAAAGTATGTATAACGGTTTGATTGATTATAATAGGGTTACATCAGATAATCAACCAGGGCATGAGTATGTAACTGTTGAGAATCCACAGGAATCAGCTGTAGATCAGTTATCATATAGTATAGGTCAAGGTACTGCAAAGGAAGAAAATCACGAGGGTCCTAAAAACCAGAAATCTTTATTTTCTGTTAGTTATTTTACGAGTGTACTGAATTTTCAGAGTTTTATATCTGAAGGAACCAATAATGCTCAGCATGCACACAATAATCTAAAGTCTAGTGAGGAAAGCACCCAGTTTAAAAAGAGTGAGGAAGTATTACATATAGGCAAAGAAGAATTACTAGAAAATCAGAATATTACTGAAAAGGTGCCAGAAAACAGAGGTGCTGATACTACGCAGGGAAATGTTTTGCTGTCTTCTTTAGCAGTAAAATGTAGTGAAGAAAGTAGAGGAAAAAGACAGGGTGAACAACTAGCGAAAGATAATACACCACATCCTCTGTCAGTAAAATCTATAGAGTTAGAACACCAGGTTTCCTATGGTCAATGTACAGGGAAAAAATTGTATGGAAGACCTTTGGACACACAGGGCCATTCCAATATAGGAGATAAAAACAATGTTCATAACTTAGAGGCCAAACAACAGTCTTCTTTAGAGCTACAAAAGCTAGCTGATTTGGCAGAGCGAAAGGATTATATTAGTGAAACATATTCCTATGAAAAATCTATCCTAGGAGAAGATGAGCCACATGATGGGAAAGCAGTCAGACCAGATAATGTTGAACAAGCACCATTTTCTGAGGAGCTGAATGAACATTCAGATAGTTTTTCCAAATCAAAGACCATTCCAGGTGAAGATAAGATACCTCTTGATGAAGATAGGACAGTTATCCAAGGGAGCGGAGAATTTAATACAAAAGATCAGAATCCATTTTTAACAGAACAACATGAAGCACCAGAATTAACATACAGTGTAAGAAGACCATCACAACAGTATAAGGCTATTAAGAAAGATTCCAAATCTAGCAAATACAATGTTAATAAAAATAATGGTTTAGTCTCAAAAGTTTTGAATGGGAGTAGTCATACTCCTGTCATAGGTTATACAGATGTTATGAAAGGAATACAAGTTCCAGATCCAGTGCCACATTTACATTCAAAAAAATGTATAAGCAACAATATAAGGGCAGATAATGTTATAGATTCTCATGATGAAAAGAAACTTCCTGCTGTTAAAAATATAGAAAGTGTCCCCTCTCATGCCATCCAAGATTATTTTCATATCAACCCCAGTGCTGAAGATGAGATGAACCAAAGGGTAGTTACTAAGGTAGGCAAGAATTTGTTTTCTCAAGAAAGTGCAAAAGAACAAATGCATTTTTCACAGCATATCTCAGAACTTAGTGAAGGCAAACAAGGACACAATGAGAAAAATACATCAAGTATTCAAGGACCATCTCCACTGTCTGAGGAAGTGTTTCCAAGTGAAAAGGAGATTTCCGGGGACAGCAGCCGCATACTGAATTATGATTCTATCGCCTACGGTGTGCAGAAGAAAGGCTTTCAGGGCCCACAAGTGCAGATAGGTGAAAAAGGTGTTGAAGAGGAACAAAACTCAAAAGCAATAGAGGAACATTTTGATAGTGCTCAGGTTAGTGATGCTTCATTAATAGATCAGCAAGAGCAAAGTGTATTTCCTTATCCTAGCTCCTTGGGCACTTTTTCCAAGAAAAGTATTCACTCACCTCAAATGTGTGCAAGTTTGACACATCAGAAGGAGGATAAAGAAGAGTTAAAAGGTGAACAAGTATCATCTTCCTACCTTGACTGTCAGAGTACCAATATTATGAACTTAGTACCTGACAAAAAGTGTCTAAGTCAGAAGGGACATGATAGAAAACAACATTTAACTGTGGGTTTAGAAGTGAAGAAGCTTAGAATCTCAGCTCAGCAGAAAAAAATAGATAGCATTCCAAATACTGAAGAAACTAAACCTGAGTATCAGAAACAAATAGCATACACAACTTCAGAGATAACTGACATAAAACCTGAAGACAGTTTAGCGATAACTGACTTTAATAGTTTACCTCAGAAACAATATACTGTAGTTGGAACAAGTCCTGCCAGTGAAAATCCAGTCCAGCACTTAGAAGTGCGACGTGATACATCTAATCTAGATAATAATATTAATCCTAGCAAACATTTATCACATCATCTTCAGCCTGTGGATGATTATATGGACCCTATCCCTCCACATGCTAAAGATGGCATGGACACACAGCATTTAGCTAAAGATCATCATGATGAAACATTTGCACATGACTTAATTTCTCCTTTTCCTAAAAATCTAAACCATGCAGAGAAAGTAGCTTATTCTGGGCATGCAAGAGATAGTCAAGAAAAAGGCAAAACAGGTAAAGATGGTGAGAAAAAACTAAGATGCAAGAATATAGATTGCACAAGTGACAAGACAGAGAAAGGAGGTGCCGGGAGTAACATTTTTGGTAAAATATCACGGCTTCTTGGAGAGCCATTTAAAAATAAGAACGATGAAGACTCTAAAAAAACTGAAGATAGTAGAAATATTATTGGAACACAGATTAAGACAAAGAGGCAGGAGGCTGATGTAGTGAGAAGTGACTTTGAACAAGACAAAGGTGAGGTTCACAGCACAAAAGCCATCAGGTATTTAGATAATTTTAAAATTAAGGATGAGGGAGCTCAGGGTCCAGGGGAAAGAGACAGCAGCATCCAGGAAAAATCTGTTGCTTCAGACTCAAAAAATTACAACCAGAAGTATGACAGATCTGCAAATCAGGAGACAAAAGTTCAAAATGGTCAATTAACACCTGATACAGAGTTGGACCTGAATGAAGCCACTTCCTTCAGTGGATTACAGGAACTTTATTTCAAGTTTGTTGAGGAATCTAAAAGGATACTTGAAGCAAATATGTGTGAAAGGCATGAACTGCAGCTACTAGAGCAAGAGTTTGAAAAACTTTGCCGTGATATCACCACTTTTCCATGTGAAGATATTCTAAGGGCAATGAAAGAAGTGACTACTTTGGTGGAACATGAAAATAAACTAAACAGTGGACATGAAAAGTGTTTGAAGGATAAAGTGAATTTACTTCCAGAACTGCACAGTCTTGTGCTGGACATCAGAAACAAATGTGGAATCCAAAAGGCAGAATCAGGTACCAGACCACTGTTTTGATAATAAAAGTTAACAAAGCAAGAACAATATCGCACTTTGCTTTTTTATTTTAAAAAAGCAAAATGTCTGACCGATGGGATGGTGTGATTTTTTTCCCCAGTATAAAATGAACTATAGAAGCCGATGCCCATTATAAGCTTACACAACAACAGGATAATATCAAGTTGCATTGTGCTTTGTCAGGAAATATAATATAGAACCGAAAATACAAAAGGGGAATCATTCATTTTCCATCAGTAGAATAAATAGCTGGGTGCTGGAAGGATGCAACAGCCCCACAACAACAATAGTATCTCAGAAGATACATGTTTGGTAGGGCTAGTAACAAAAGGCTTTTTTTGTTGTTGCTTACATATCTGGATTTTAGTCCATTGCAGTTACTAAATATTATAAGGAAAATACATATATAAATTTTCATCTTCAGTATAAGCATTGAAAATATAACATATTCCGTGCCACAGTAATAAATTGATATAAAAAGGCTTCCAGAAGTGATCAGGTTCAAATTCCATCAGTCATGCTTGTATGCATCTCCACCCTAGCCAGTTTCCTGCTTCTAACACATTTAAATGCAGTAATTTTATATTGCCAGTCTTAATTCAGGGATGTGATCCAATGCTTTTTTTCTTCCTTATTTTCTGCTTGCATTTCTTTTGCCAAAATTTGTGTTTCCTTCCCCCCTCCTTATTCAGACAATACTTCAGGTTTATGAAGGAACCTTTCTAGTCTCCAAGAGCTTCCTTGACCCATTTCATTAGCCATGCTTTGCCTTGGTGGTATATTCCCTGATTTTAATAGTAACACCTAGCCTCTCCTTGTTAAAAAAATTATTGCTAATTATAAGTTGGGATACTGTAGTACTGCAGAACTTTAATGATTGAATTGACAATGAGATATGAATAGGGATCCTGGCAGTGGCGTAGTGTGGGGGTGCAGGGGGGGCTGGCCGCACCGGGCGCAACTTCTGGGGGTTAGGGTTAGGGGGCGCAAATCCACGGGTTAGGGGTTGCAAATTACTTGCCTTGCCCCGGGTACTGACAACCCACGCTACGCCACTGGATCCTGGGAATTGACATGCAGGAAAAAAATGGATACAGTAATCAGGTGGAAATAAACATGATACCACTTTACAATTATTTGTAGGTATGACCAATAGTGGAAAATTACCTGACGATCATCCTAAAGAAAAACATCACTTGAATTTGGATAAAGAACCTAACAGTGGTCAACATACAGAAGCAAATAATGTGCCTCCAATAAATACAGAGAAGAAAATACATCCTTCAGCCAAATATAGTCAACATCAGCCAAATTCAAAAAGAAAATTATCAGAGAACAATCTAGTGACTCATAACTATACTATCAGTAATGGTAAGGAATATGATTAATCTAAAAACTATAATTACATATATTATAGTATTCTGTAAAGAAGATATATTGTAATACTCATTGTCTCTTCCTCTACTTTTTCATGAAACAGAAAGAGAATGGCTATTTCAGATAATCCTGCATTTGAATGACTTCTGTGCCATTATAACATCTGTATTTTCAGTGATGGCATCTACCAGTAAAAAGGTACGTTTATTTACTCTGGATTTCTACAATAATCATAAAAATGCACTAGTTACAGCTTTGAAAACATTTTATTTGATGTTTAAGCACAAAATTCCTCCTAAGTTTGCATTTGCTAGTTCACTCCCCTGTCACTTCCCTATGGTTTTCAAATAGCACTGAACCTGATCTAAAGTAGGAATGGACAAAAGTTATGAATGTTTGCAAGCATTCACACTATGTGAAACAATGTGAGAACTGAAATGCAGCCATCCTTCCAAATTCACACTTATCTAGATTTTGCAATGCAGTTGTCTGGGCAAGTAATGTGTGCAAAAATGCATATATTGGGGTAAAAGTGTGCTTAAAACTGAATGCATTATAAACAAAATACATTATATTAGGAGAAAATGCTTGCAGAAATGAATATTATTAGTCAAAGCTACATACAATGATATGTGTATTAGGAGAGATTTGCACTGAAATGCTGAAGTGTTTTTATGAGGTTCGTTTTTAAAGAATTGCAAATCACTGCAGAAATGTGTAGAACTAAATTTAATACTGGAAAAATTAGAAGCTGAGAGGACTGAAATGGACAGGTCCTTTCATCTCTACTGACTCCTGTGATATCACTAAGAACCGTTCCTTATCTCCCTGTTAAATTTGGCCTGCAGTGGGTGAAAGGGATAAGGATCTAATTGTAAATAATTCCTTGAGTGGAAAATGTGCTATTAAGGTCAGCAATAGTGTTGTATTGAGCCTCCTGAATTCTCATATCAATGCATACAAGAGTGCACAGCGCCTCATAGGGAGGCATTTAATTTTTGCATACATATGTAGGAGTGGTTTGAATCCCTACGACGGGTGCTCTGACCCAGTTCCTGCCAACCTAGCAGTTCAAAAGCACACCAGTGCAAGTAGATAAATAGGTACCACTGTGGCGGGAAGGTAAACAGCATTTATGTGCGCTCTGGCACTCATCACTGTCCTCCATGCACCAGAATCGGTTTAGTCATGCTGGCCACATGACCCAGAAAACTGTCTGTGGACAAATGCCAGCTCCCTCAGCCTGAAGGCGAGATGAGCGCTGCAACCCCATTGTCGCCTTTGACTGGACTCAACCGTCCAGGGGTCCTTTACCTTTACCTAATGGAATAAATAACTCTTATCCGGGGTTCCTTAAAATTTAACCTTAAGAGATTAAAAGTGTATGTTCTGAAGAATGACTTGACAGCCTGAACTGAAACTTATGTCCAAGTAAGCATAAGACCCACCAAGTTCAATTCAACTTGTGTCTTATGCATGCTGCATCTTGTAAATCTATCCATATTTAGATAAGTGAAGTTGCCTTAGTATTAAATACAAGTATAAGACAATTACATGAGAAAACAGAAATTAATAAGAAACCAGCGCTGCCATACAGGTAGCATATATATATTTCCTTTCAAGTCCAGCTTTCAGGCCTTGTTGTTAGTGAGTCTGATAAGATAATATTTTCAGCTAAGTCATATACTTGTAAAAAAAGAAAAGAAAAAGTGTTACCTAAGCATCTGTTTAGCAATACCTTTTAAATACTTGCTGCGACTAATCTGATATTTCACAAGGACCTGACTACTGTAATACTATACTGGAAGAAAGTTGCTTGTCATTAACCTCCCTTTTGCACCCCTTCCTTAAACGCATACATGTCAAAGCAGGATCTCTTTCCCATTTGGAAACATAAGCTACGGGGGAACTCTTGTTATCTGGATAAACAACTAGGAAACTAGAGCTAATTTAATTGTTCTTACAGATTTTTTAAACGTAACTTTTATGTGATTACTATACTTGGTTCGTAAATGGAAAGAGCAGAGGAAGAGGTAAGTTTTTAAAGGTAGTTAAACTTTTAACGATAGTGAAAGGTGGGGAATGTTGTATCTTTAGAGTGCCAGACTTTTTAGTGCCACATAGACACTCCAGTCTAGTAGATCCTTTACTGCTGCCTTTTTATTTCTTTTTTGCTTTGTAGTTTTGTCTTTTGACATTTTGAATACTATCACTTGTGAGAGTTGGCAGCTGAGCTTCTGAACTTATTCCTCATGTTTTAGGAATAGTTCCTAGGTCATGACATTCACGGTTGTCCCAGGTTATGACACTCAGGTATCAAGCTAATTTTCATGTTGAAGTAAAGAACCAGCTGTTTATACACTGAGGTGCAAATAGCCTATACCAATTTAATATAAGAATCTACAGAAGAAATTGTTATTAGAGTTAATCAAAATGTCTCCTATTTCATACTCCTAGACATAAATATAATTTTCCAGAGTAGGAGATTTTCCTTTTCTTCCTTGGCCCCCACCCACAGGCTATTAGCTTGATTTATTTCCCATGCAATCTTTGCAGTTTTCTCCCGCTTCGGTGTTTCTACTAAGAACTGCAAGTACTACAAGGAATATTATCCCAAGTATTCTAGGATTCTTAACAACAAACTGTGCATTCTTATCTGTTTGAAGAGAAAAAGCACATGCTTGAACACAGTGTTACTTAAAATGCTCCCAGATTGAAACACAATGCTATAATTGTTATTGGAGTTGTCATATCTATGCTAATGCTGTTTAAAGTTCCCATAAATATAATTTCCCCTCAAGTTTACAAAAAAGGGTAATCTGTATTAAGGTTCTGTAGCTTCAGCCTTTGTGGGGTGACCTACTTTCAGAATGGCTTCAAGATCAAGGCTGAGGAACCTGTGGCTCTCCAGATGTTGCTCCCATAACTTCCTGACCATTGGCCATGCTACCTGAAGCACATGAGAGTCAGCCTCATCTGGAGGGCTGCAGGTTCCCTTCCCTCTTTAGATACTGCACATAAAGTGGGAAGATGTGAAAACTGGGCTATGGACACATAGAAACGCATGCAGAGAACAAGCAGCACAAGTTGCTTGGGCGTTGTTTTCCTTCTGCATTACAGTGTTAGAAGCTCCTCTGAATATAAGTCCCTATCATCTTATTAGGAAAACAAGAAAATATTTATCTCAAAAGTAGTAGTCAACCAAAATTTATTTTCATTTGTGAAAATAAATTTTTGTTGTGGTGCAAAGGCTTGTGCAATACAAATACAGTGGCAATACCATTATTGCTAAATGGACAAGGGAATATGTTTGTTTGCCACACTCTCAGCTGATATAACTCTGTGTTTTTGAAACATGAAACCACAAAGGAAAGAGCTTGCCTGATAGCAGCTGTCCCCCACTTTTTAGCTTTTCCAGGGTGGGGCACACCCTCTTTGTACAATACTCCTGTGTAGCAAATAGTTTTTCTTTAGCACCACACAGCAGCAGAGCTGAAGGCTGCCTCAGTAATGGGGAAAAGAACAAGGGTCAACTTGCTCAATGCTGGATCCTATGCTTTGCACTTCATCTGCTCAACACATGAGCATAGTGTCAAATTCTTACTGCCCAGTATAACAATTTACTCAAGACATGTGTCATTACACCACTGAATTCAGTGTGATGTTGGACTGTGGCCTCAATGTGTTTAGAATGGAGCAGTTGGTGAAGTAAAAAGATCTCAAATATAATTTCCTACTGGGACACAAGACTTAAAGCAGGGACTTGTTACACTGGTTGCATGCACTGTCATAAACCTGTATCATAATGTGGTTCTGCTTGGCTGCTGCTAATTCATGCTTGCTCAATCTGCATTTAAATAAGGCAATGATTTATAATTTATCAGTATTCTGAGAAGCAGAGATACAAGTCTCAAACTAGTTATATTGACTTTGTAAAAATAAAAGTGTACTATTGAAAGAAGATACGTTTCAGCATAAACTAGTTCCCAACATGACTCTACTTAAAAATATCAGTGTTCTTTACTCCAGGGCCAGAATGTTCTATTGGGGAGCTTATTATTCCACCCCATATCTTATCCCATAGGGAGCAGCTACATGTTTGGTCCCTGCTTGTGAAGATTTTTACCCCATGAGACCTAAGACATGTAGCACAATTCTGTATATGCTTAGTCAGACTATGGAACTTGCTCCCCAAGGAGGCAGTGATGGCCACCAACTTGATGGCTTTAAAAGAGGATTAGGCAAATTCATGGAGGAGAGGGCTATCAATGGCTACTTTTATTAAAATTCTATACTACCCTTCACAGGGCTGTTTACAATATAAAAATATAAACATACAGAACACCATAACTAACAAAAACAATACCTCCCCCCTCAGTTTAAAAGGCCATAGATTGTTTAATTAGCCAAAGACTATGTTCTTCATTCGCAGATGGAGGCAGAAATGCTTGTGAGTACCCCAGAGTCGGCCACGACTGGACCTAATGGTCAGGGGTCCCTTTACCTTTACCAGAGAGGAAAGTGCTCTTGTGCTTATGTTCTGCTCCTGATTTCCCACAGGCATTTAGCGGGCCATTGTGAGAACAGGAAGGTGGACCTAGGTGGGCAATGATCTGATCCAGCTGGCTCTTCTTGTGTTCTTACTCTTTACCTGTTTAGGGCTGCAGATTGTTGTTGTTTTTTAGTCGTTTAGTCGTGTCCGACTCTTCGTGACCCCATGGGCCAGAGCACGCCTGGCTCCAGATTAGTTTATACTAATCCTTCAGATTAAAATAGGGATATGCTTGTAGCATGCCTCATCTCGTCCAAGGATCCTGTTGGAAGCCCTAACCCCCTCAACTATCGCAGTGCTCTTTGCATATGGTGCAGTATACTCTGCTATAACTTGCACCGGTTTAAAAGCCAAATGACTGATTTGACTTTGGCCGGAGAGAAAATGTCTTCTTTGGCATTTTTCTGTCTCACCAAATTAACTAACTTACACCACCGCCCTTTCCTAGAGCAACATGAGCAGACACAGACGATGGCAAAGTAGGGATTGCTTGCTCTGTGTCATTCAGGTCGCTGCTTGGAGTTGGTTTGTAGCCTCCTCGGGGCTGGATCATTTATTTTGCCCCTTGCGAACATGCAGAAAAATACAGGGGAGTGGGTGCTTCCTGCTGCCGTGCAGTGGGGGCGACTGAAATGCCTATGCGGCCTCCTGCCCGAACACCGGAACAGCCTCTCCTTCCCCGGCAGCGCTGCCGTCTCTCCTCCTTCCCCCCTCTTTTTTTTTCCTTTTTAAAGAAAACCCTTTCGCGACGGCGGTGTCTTTCTTTCGCGGCGCCCGTCTCCCTCCCCTCCGGCCATGGTTTCTCCCGGCTCCCCCCTCCGAGGCTGCCGGTGGTGCGTCCCGTTGGCCGGGCGGGCGCCCAGGACAGGAAGAGGCGGTGTGGGCGGCGCCGCGGGTTGCCGCTGGGCCGCCCTGAGCCGAGCCGCAGTTGCTGCAGCAAAGATGGCTGCTGCCAGCGACGCCGCCGTTGCGGGGGGCAGCCCGGAGGACGCCGTGGAGGCCGTGGCCGGAGGCCTCGGGCTGGGTTGGCGGGACGGCGCTCGGCGCTACTGCGGGCTGGCCTTGGAGAGCGTGAGTGCGGGGAAGGGCAGGGCGCCGGGGGGGCGTGGAGTCGTCGGCCTTTGCCGGGGCTCTGCGTTGCCCCCGGCTGGGATGACGCCTTTGCTTGCCTTGTGACGAGAGAGGGGCCCAAAGCCTACCCCCCCCACACACGTTGCGCCCGTCTCACTGGCACGCCCGTCAAGGCTGCGGTACTCAAGAGGCGGCGGGATTGCGCCCTGCACATGCTCAGAGGCACGGCCGTGTTGCTTCAAGCGTCCCTTTCTAGGACAAAGTCCAGGTTCAGATGATGCCCTTTAATGACAAAATGCCTCCAGGCTGGCATAATGTTTCACAGGTGGCTGTCTCCCGTTTGTAGATGGTGGTAGAAATGCATTCATTGACTTAAGCCAAGTAGGTTGCCACCTTTTTTCTGATAGGGTTCCTGCGCTGTTAAGAGCTGTGAGAGGCTGACATTCAGGTGGAGCTTTCTCATTGCTTCAGTTTAGTTCCAAAGCTGTATTTCGTCTGTCACCTGTTTGTTAAAGGGATAGGCAGGTCTCTGTCTGGAAGAAGGAAAGAGGTGTCTGCTGTAAAACTCAAAGTGGCTCTCTAATGTAGTCTGTTCCTCTCTCTTGTATCCTATTTGCTTCTGTAAGAATACTATAGGTTGAATTCACGTGTGCATATTTGTCAGTCTTTGATTTGCCTCTGTGTAGCAACCATTAGATGGGACGCGGGTGGTGCTGTGGGTTAAACCACAGAGCCTAGGGCTTGCTGATCGGAAGGTCAGCGGTTCGAATCCCCGCAATGGGGTGAGCTCCCGTTGCTCGGTCCCTGCTCCTGCCAACCTACCAGTTCAAAAGCACATCAAAGTGCAGGTACATAAATAGGTACCACTCTGGCGGGAAGGTAAACTGCGTTTCCGTGCACTGCTATGGTTCGCCAGAAGCGGCTTAGTCATGCTGACCACATGACCCGGAAGCCAGCTCCCTCGGCCAACAAAACGAGATGAGCGCTGCAACCCCAGAGTTTGCCACGACTGGACCTAATGGTCAGGGGTCCCTTTACCTTTACCTTAGCAACCATTATAATCAGGTAAGGTAAAGGTAAAGGGACCCCTGACCATTAGGTCCAGTCGTGGCCAACTCTGGGGTTGCGGCGCTCATTTTGCTTTATTGGCCAAGGGAGCCGGCGTACAGCTTCCGGGTCATGTGGCCAGCATGACTAAGCTGCTTCTGACAAACCAGAGCAGTGCACGGAAATGCTGTTTACCTTCCCGCCGCAGCGGATAAATCAGGTACCTTGGATCAAACCAGCCCCAAATACTATGTTTTTTGGTAGAAGCAATTCATGCCAGCTATTGTGTGATGAGACTTGCATGTGTGGATCAGTTCATAGTGTTGTATTTGAGAAGGTGATGCCCAAGTTCAAGAGCTGGGTTCCACTTGACCCTAGAACAGAGTGATGTTAGACAGCGCACTAACCTTTCTCATACAGTAAGTCTGTTGTCAGAATGAAATAATTGAGGCAGGGATGGGGAAACTGTGGCCCTCCAGATGCTGTTGGAATCCAGCTATCAACAGCCCAGCTGTTGTGTTCAGTAATTACCCGAGTTGCAGTCCAGCAACATCTGGAAGGCCACATCTTTGCCATATATGAGATAAGGATTGTAACACACTTGCGCACAAAAGAATGCTGTAGTATTACTTGCAGTAATAACAAACTGATTTGATATATTGGTAAAACTGGGTTTGTATGTTGTGTATGTAACAATCATTCAGACAACCATGGTTTTTCACTTTATAAATTCACCACAAGTTGTTTTCTCTCTCTGTATGTATGTTCTCTTTTTATATTTTGATGCGTTGTTCAGTCTTGTGCATGTTTCTTCAAAAGCCTTGATGCCAACTGGATGCACGACTGCCTGGGAGCTACATGATGGAAGAAAGGCAGATGAAGATAAATAAACTCCTTGTGTCTTAACTCAGTCTGTTTTTCAAAAGTTTTCCAGGGCATGATGAGTTCAAGAAACTTTAGGGAACATTCACAAGACTGGATGGCACACCAAAATCATGGGGCAGGGTGGAGAAGGAGGAATATATTCATATGAAAAATGATTGTGTAAATCATCACTACATTTTATCAGAGTGTTAATGTGGCAAGTCATAGTTTTGAACATCTTATGCTTTTATTGGTTTAGGCTGTGAAATAAAAAGTTGAGAAGGGAAACTGATAAATTGCTTCTCATGTGGGAGAAATGAATAGGCTACCATGTCAATACAAGAACAGCCAATTCTGAACCAAGGATTGCTCAAGAGCCCAGTTTGGTTTAGAAGCCCTCATCTTGTGTTGAAGTTGGAAGAATAGCATGGAAAGATCTGCTCTGCATTATGTATGTGGTGGTGAAATTTCTGATACAGATTAGTCAAGCTGGTGTGAGGCCATAAAATGTTAATGAACAGTCCAGTGTTTGAGGGATCAAAATGAGAGTAGGGGAAATTGCCTGTTTGGCTGGGTTTAAAATGCAGGTGCACAGTTTTGCAGGGCAGCTGTAGATGTGGCGATAGTAAAGCTAAGATTCAAGGATCCCAGAAATAAGGTGGCTGAGTGATAGAGTTACGATAAAGAGTCTTGTGACACTTCTGCCATTTTCCTTTACTGAGCATAACCTTTCATGGGCCATAGTGCACTTCATGAGATGTGAAAGTTTATGCCATACTTTGTTGTTTTTGCTATAACAGTCTAATCCTTCTGGAAATTTAAGGGTAGAGTGCAGTTAATAGACTAAGAAAAAAGTGTATACGTGGCGGGTGAGGTAAATAACAAAAAAGCAGAAGGAGGCTCTGAAGAAATCGCAATGCATAATGTCAGAATGGCCTGTAAGTTGAGTACTAAGAGGATTGGCCAAAAGGTGGGGTATCTGAAGGGAAAGTGTGACACTGTAGGCAGTAGCCTGAAAAGCAGGAATCTGATGACACCTGATTATGGAGACATGAAGAAATGGAGTCAAGGAAAAATTCACATGGGATGAAAAATAGTAAGGAATTAGAAAAATGATGGAGATTTGAAGGGATAGGTACTGTGTTCCAAAAAGTCACTGGCTATATAAATACCTTAGAATTTAGATCAGGGATGAGGAACCTGGGGCCCTCCAGATGTTGATCAGGCTAGCATGGTCAGTAGTCAAGGATGATAAAGTTGGGAGTCCATGAAAATGGAGGGCCACAGGTTCTCTATTCCTAGTCTATAGAGCCCGACAGGGCTGTTATTCCTTTTAAGAATTTTATGTAAAGGGAGCTCTGCAAGTTGTAGCTCCTGCTGTCACTGCAACATTGTGATTTGGCAATTCTAGAAGGACAGTGAGATGGAACCAAGAAGCAGTGTGCGGAAGCAAGGTCTTTGTTTCATATATTGATTTCATCTAGGCAACCAAATCTTTGACACTGCCTTATATTATAAGTCTGTTTTCTGTCATTTGCTGTTTAGCAGTTTTGTCCTATATGGAGAGAGGCACTGTAAGCTAGTTCTCTTGCTAACAAATGTTCATAGTTCTATTAATAATTTCCCCATCCTTTATGAGCATCAACTTTTGGGGTTTCCTAAAAAAGCAACCCTATGTAAGCAAACATTGGATAGCACACTATCTGTCTTATTTAGAAGTGTGCATACAATACTATCAAGAACATAACTCTTGTTTTCTATTGAACAATGCTGTTAAATAAATGAAATCTCCAGATTAAATACAGGGCTTCTGATAAGTGTCTATATCAGTTCTAAAAAAGTAAGCATAAAAGACTGAATCACTAAACTGCAGAGTTTGCTTATCATGAGACATTCATCTCTTTCCCCCTTTCAACTTTTCTCTTGTATTGATTTCTGTCTTGCAAAAATGTTTTATCAATTGTGTTTTGAAATAATGCTGAATTAGCCTGATCAAATATAGACAATTTATGTTAACACCTTGCTCTTAATTGTTGGGGGAAAAGCTTGTTTTGTTCGTTCTTGTTTTAAGGTTCTTGCAGCATTGCCTGAAAATATGAAACCTGGTCCAGATCTTTATGGCTTTCCATGGGAAATGGTGATTTGTGGTGCAGTTGTTGCCGTTTTTACTATCTTACTTCTGATGTGTAGGAGTTATCAGTCAGTAAGTATTCAGTATGAGTTATACAGAGTTTTATCAAACTTGTTGGATTGCTTTTAAAATATTCATTTGTATTTTGAGAATCCTATGTAACATTCTTCTAGACTTCTCCTGTGATGTGGCTTTGGATTTTAGCTGTAGAATTAAATACTTGTCTGTATTTTGGCAACTTCATTTTTCAACTTGGTGTTGGAAAAGCAAATTTTAAAAAAATCCATCTCCATGTTCAGTTACATTTATTTTAATAGTCAGTTTATATTTATTTCAGTTTTAATAAACTGGCTTTCTTTGAAATATTCAAGACTATATAGGTTACAATTTCAGAATAAATTTTGAAGAATTACTAAATTATACTCAGTAGTGCAAACTGCTGTCCCTGATGATGTAACTATCTAATTTTCTCCTTGAACTAGTATTCTTTATTTTTGTGCACTCGGCCTCTCCCTGACTCCCACCACATCTTTTTAAAGATGTTAGTATATTGCTCTGATGTTTCCTTGTAGCTTGAAGAAACTATGGAAACTTTAATTTGCATGAGATTTTGCGTGTATTTTTCATCAGCAAAATGATGAAACAACATTTGAATCTATTAAATTAGGAATACCTTTTGTGACTACATTATTGTGTTCTGAAGTTCCACATCCATTCAATCTAGATTGATTTTTAAAAAGCTTTTAGATCTAAGACAATAGTCTTCCTGTACTATTTCACAGACAGTGACAGATTACCACAGTACAGTGGTACCTTGGGTTACAAACTTACCGTATTTTTCGCTCTATAGGACGCACTTTTCCCCCTTCAAAAATGAAGGGGAAATGTGTGTGCGTCCTATGGAGCGAAGTCCTATGGCTGGAGCCTCTATAGCCACGCGTCACCTCTCCAGCCGGGAGAGCGCGCGCGGGGCTAAAGCAGCCCCCCGCGACCCTCTCCCAGCTGGAGAAGTGACGAGTGACTATGGCAGCAGCCTCTCCGCTGCGCCTTTCCGCTGCTCCCTGACCCGCTCTTTTCATATTCTGAGAATCCTGTTTATGTGGCAGATGAGGTTAGCTTTAACCGTTGTTAATATCGTGATGTATCATTTAACTGTGATTAAAGGGGAAGTTTGGGGAGGAAGTGTGTGATTCTGCAAGTTGCTTGCCTATTTTTGATCTTTTAATTGATTTTAAGAAAGCCCTGATGTTACATTTGCTTTGGCACTGGGAATCTACTTTGTTGACTATGCTACTCTAAATTTCCCTTAATATTGAAAACTGAGCCTCAATCCCATCTATGCTGTAAACAAACTGCAATATTTGCTCTTCTTTTGCAGATTAGAAGTAGACTTTATGTAGGTAAGTTGAAATTTTTGTCTGTGAGTTGAGTTTAGCTGCAGTTGAAACCGTTTTCTCTCCGTTAAGGTTACCACATATAGCTCTTCCTCTTTTTAGGAAGAGAGAAACAGCTTGCCAGTAAAGTTGCTGAACTAGTTGAAGACAAATGTAAAGTACTGGAAAAACTCAGTCTCTGCAAAAAAGAGGTAATGGTTACTGTTTCCCTTCAAAGCTTAAATGCTTAGAGTTATTGCTTCTGCCCAAATTTTTTAAATACTAGAATATAGATTTCCATATTTTATTTTATTTTATTTTATTTCATATCATTTCATTTCATTTTAGAGTATTGATTTGGCTTAATGAATGTGTGTGTACCTGGAAGTTTTTTTCCTTCATTTCCCTTCAATTGCTATTTCTTATTCCAATGCACTTGCCCAACCTCGTTACATAGGAGCTGCATTCAGATGATGGACGAGTATTTTGGCTACACATACACCTGCTTTGCTCCTTCCTTTGTATGACTGAGAAAACCAACCAACCAGAAAGCTTTCTTTTAATCAAGTTTCCTGTTTAGTCTGAACCAGGAAAATATGGCTAACGGTTATGGAACAAGCCAAGATAGTGAGCCATAGTGGAAACTGACTGAATATCCAGGCTTGTTCTGAAACCATTAACCAATGCAATATGCCTGCAGTAGAAATGCTATAATGTGCAAAGATGCCTAGATCACCCACAGCGAAAGGGTGACAACCATGCTAAGAGAAAAGACTTCATTGGTACCAAGTCATAGAGCAGTGCTCCCCAAACTCCCCCCCCCCCCCGCCGTGGACCACTTAAAAATTGCAGAGGGTCTTAGCAGGCTACTTAATCATTTTTCTGCCTGTGGTAGCAATGGTAGTGCACTGTGCTAGGTGCTGGAGGATTTTAAATTGATTTTTTATAGACATGTCACAGACCATCTGAATGAAGCTCATGGACCACTGATGGTCCATGCCCTGCAGTTTGGGAACCCCTGGCTTACAGAACCTTGTTTTCCTGAAAATTCTGCTAGGAATTGTCCCTCTCTGGGCTCCCATACTACTATTTTGAACACCTTGTTTAGCCTAGTTCTTGACAAGTCTGATAATTATAAAGCTGAAATGTGTGGAGCGTTTGCTAGCAGAGGAGTTTGAGGAGCACAGCCATAGGTTGTCTGATTTCCTTTATTTTAATTCTAACATGGGATTTTCATTTTAGTATGAAGAGTTAGAAAACTCCCTAAAAGATGCCAGTCTTCTGCAAGGGTCAGCCAGTGCATCAAGCATGAAGGTAAAAGTTGAACTGGGAAAAGTACTTATATAATATTCATTTTATTTATATACCAACTTCATATCTTCATATAAGCCTCTAGTTGGCTTAAAAACAACGACAAAAAGGAATCAATGTAAGAAAAAGAATAAAGGTTACACATTCAAAAATAATACAGTTTCTAATCCTTCTAATCATCTTCATCATAATTCCACATTTTAAGGAACATAAATGAATGAACATCTGTAAAATATATTTTATAAACTAGAATATTCTTTACCACCTGATCCTGTGCATGTTTGTTCAGAATTCCAACTGTGTAAGTAAGTGGGGCTCACTTTCAAATATGTAAGCATTGAACTGCAGCACTAGGTAGGTTTTTGTTGTTATTTATGACTAACTCACTGCTTTTTGTTGGCTATTGTGTCCAGTCACAAGGCATTAAGTTAGGATTTTACTAGTTACAGATAGGTAGCCGTGTTGGTCTGCCATAGTCAAAACAAAAAAATTCCTTCCAGTAGCACCTTAAAGACCAACTAAGTTAGTTCTTGGTATGAGCTTTCGTGTGCACGCACACGAAAAGTGTGCATCTGAAGAAGTGTATCTGAAGAAGTGTGCATGCACACGAAAGCTCATACCAAGAACTAACTTAGTTGGTCTTTAAGGTGCTACTGGAAGGATTTTTTTTTTGTTAGGATTTTACTGTATAAGAGCGGAATCTGGAATTTTGGTAATCTCACATTTCATTTTTAAAGGCTTTTAACCCTATCTGTGCAGATAAGCTCAACAAAATGTAGAAAATGTGGGATGTCATACTCTGCATAGGCTCTTTTATCCATGCAAGGCTGGCAGAAGTAGAATCAAGTATGTAAAATGAAGTAGATTGTGCTAACTTTAATTTGCATAATTTATGCAGGTTGAATAATTTGATTTTGTACATCCTTGACCTAGGCATTTAATTTTTAGTGCATTAAACTTAAGTATAATGAATACATCCAATGTAGCCTGGTCTGTAGAGCTGCTCTTTATTGTTTCTACAATACATAATTAAAGTTAAAAATGCTCAGTAGCTACTACTTAATTCTCGATTAATCTTACTACAAATGTCTTCATGTTATCTTTCAAAACTTGATTATTTTAGGCAGCATATGAAGAACTGAGCAGCTCGAACTCTGCACTCAAGAGTGACATAGAATGTTTAGAAAAAGAACTTAAAGAAGAGAAGTCCAAACGATCAGAGCAGGATGACTTGGTATGTCTTTTTTTTCAAAGCAGTCTTTCTCAGGCAGAAAGTTTGGCCTTCAAAGAGAAATCAGATAGTGTAATTCATTTGCATTAAAATCAGAATATCCTGTCCTCATCTCCTCTCTATTTCTTTTTTTTTTTTTTAGAATAACATTAAGTCATTGAAGGTCAATTGCTCCTGTGGCTTTTGATCAGAAACACTTTGTACTTCATATTCCAAATATGTTAAACGTATTGTTTCTTTATCAGACTGATCCTCATTTTTTCAGTGTGTCCTGGAGGCAGCACTGTTTGAATTTAATTATGTACAGCAAGGGTTGCCAACATTTTTGGTTCCAAGGACACATTTGTAAACCAGAGAAACTGCAGTGGGCATCACATTGCAAACAAGTGCACACTGCAGCCTATTCTTTTGGCTGCAATAGAATGCTTCTTTCAAGCCTAATTTCAGCAGCAGGGAGCCCTGTGGGTTCCAAGGAAGACCGTAGAGGGCACGTGTACCACCATATTTGCAACCCCTGAACCCAATGTTGGTTCTTGAAGTGCGGCTAACTCTATGTCTGCATCTTACTCTCTGTGTGTGTTTTGCTCATCCAAGGATGATTTATTGCCATTTTAATTAACTGTAGCTAATTCCTGAACAGGGATGCGGGTGACGCTGTGGGTTAAACCACAGAGCCTAGGACTTGCTGATCAGAAGGTCGGCGGTTTGAATCCCTACAACGGGGTCAGCTCCCGTTGCTGATCCCTGCTCCTGCCAACCTAGCAGTTTGAAAGCACGTCAAAGTGCAAGTAGATAAATAGGTACCGCTCCGGCAGGAAGGTAAACGGCGTTTCCGTGCTCTGCTCTGGTTCGCCAGAAGCAGCTTGGTCATGCTGGCCACATGACCCGGAAGCTGTACGCCGGCTCCCTCGGCCAATAAAGCGAGATGAGCGCCGCAACCCCAGAGTCGGTCACGACTGGACCTAATGGTCAGGGGTCCCTTTACCTAATTCCTGAACATCGGGAAAAGTCCAGTTGAATTCAGTGGGACTTTTCTCACATGTATTCAGCATTATGTGAGAATCATACGTGGACTACAGTTAATTGGACTTCCTGTTTCCATGTGCCAGTGTTGTTTGTTTAGATGAATGTATAAGAGTAGGAAGATCTTTCAGAATGAAAACATTATCGCAAAGCTAATAGAATTGAATGTTTTCTTGACAAATGTGCGTAGAATACCTTCATAGAGAATGAGACATTTGCCTTTGGGGCACAGTAGATAGAGCCAGTTGACTTTTAGAAGTTATTTGATCAACTTTCTAAAGCATCTTTTATAACAGGGGTGGGGAAATGCCCCAATAGCCACATGGGCCGTTTGACAAATGGGAGGGGCTGTGCACTTGTCAATTTCAAAGAAAGAATTGTGACAACACTTAGAATGCACTCCCAACTCTTTCTTTGCAGCCTGGCTGGATTAAGTCAACGAGTGTCACTTATATTTTATTGCAATCTATATAGTATCCTATCAATGAGAGCTGAAAATAAAATGGTCGCAGGTGATCCCTTGAGAAATAGAGTATTTAAATCTTAATTCAATACAGTGTTTGTTCACAGTTGTTTTGACAAGGCAGTATCAACCAGAGTGTTTTATATAAATTTATTTTACTGTTTTTGTAGTTGATTGAAATACGGAGAAGAATGGAATCCTTAGAAAATGAAGCAAAGTCTATTCAAATGCAAGTAGCTGAAGTAAGCCAATCTTTAGATATTAATGTAAATGTTTCATCATGCACCACAGCAAAATCTTGGACCTCACTGTCAACATTTTTCATTAGTCTTGAACACAAGTTCTTTATGTCTGCTCTGTTTAGACATTTCTTTCTTGTAAACAAATTGAATTCCTCTTGGTTTGCCATTAGGTTTGCCTATTTCTGCAGTAATTTGGCATTCTAGTAGGAGAATTCAGGACTTTTAATTTATTTCAACATTGCAAATAATTTAATCCAAAGTTATCTTTTGCCTTGTACGTTCTCCAGAGCAGTTATGCATCAGTGATGTCAATGTGGGGCGGGGCGGGGGGGACCTCCACAAGCTGCTGCTGTGCCATTAGCAACCAGGTTCCATTGTTGTCACTTAGAACACAGGGTGTACATACAGCGTCACTAGTGCTGTTTGACAGGTGGAACTGTGTATTTGTCAGTGGAGAAAGCCCTGCTTGCTTATTTTATTTTATTTTTCATTAAAATATCTTTCAAAAATCAGCATGCAGAGTTAAATGAATGACTCGCAGCTTTAGAACCCCAGACCACTGAGAGGTTTTTGGTGCACAGATCACATGCCTATGATATATATAATTTACTGCTGTTGAAGGTGGGGTGCTGGGATTGCATGCATCTATGCCCCATATTCAGAGGATTGCAGGATGAGCAGAAAGGTTCGTACCTGTTGTTTATTTTGGAGAGCATCGTGTGTTTGGCAGGGGAAAGATGGGTTCTGTGAACATAGTTATATATCTCTCTGCCCTCATCCACAGTATATCTTAGTATCACTCAGTGGAACATAATTTTATGATATGGTATTAGGAGGAATTGATTGTAACAAGGCTAATACCTAAAGGAATTGATAGAAATAACAAAAAAATGTAAATGCAATTCTATGTATATACTTATATTAATTATATATATATATATACATATATATACACACACACACACACTTATATTAGCAGCTTCACTGTGCTTTATTTCACTTAGGCCAAGTCTACCTTAAAAGTATATGAGATCAACAGAGAGAGACTGAAAACATCTGTCCAAGATGCAATAGCTGAAAACAACCAACTTCATGAAAGTGAAAAACAGGTATATTATTTACACTGCATAGTTTTATAGAGTGCCTTTTAGGAACACTGTATCCTCACTTTAGAATAATTTATGATTTAAAATATTGTTAAGGCTCCAGTTTAAATTATTATGTAGTTTAATGAAAGTTGGAGGGAAAGTGTGATAGCCCACAGGCTGCTATAATTTTTGTGACTTTGCCTTCCATGGGTTAAATCAGTTGCAACTTCTATGAGTGGTTTGATGTTCCGAGCTGCTTGGCATTTCAGTGCATTTATTAAGACTCAGGCCTTTTGGTGGGGTGGGGGTTCAATTGCTTCCTTGCCATCAGAGTGGTTGGATGCTCTTTGGTCTTGGAGGGTGTGTTTCCTTCAGAACTCTCTTCGTTCTCTTTGTCTTCCCTATAGAGGCTTTTCTAGATTGATGTGCCTGGGACAATGTCAGGACAGTATTTCTGAGCTACTATCTCAGTCAGCTTTTAATACTTGTCTTGCTGCAGATTGGATTCACCTCATATTTCCAGCTTGGGGATGATTAATCATAGGCTTGGGTTGCGTTCTGGTAACATGAAAGCTGGACTTGTTCCACATAGTCAGGTTTTATACTTTAAATCTCTAGCTCTATATTGGCCAGAACATTCTGGGTTATATTGTGTTGTGACTCTCAAGCTGATGGGAAGTTCTTTGCTCCAGTAGAGCCTTCCATTAGCAGAATGGGAAGGAAGGCAGTTTTGCTGATTTCCCTTCCTCCCTGCAGACCCCTTCTGCCCTCTTACACTATTCTAAGGGCTTCCCACCACCCAACCATTCTGAAGCAGATTTCGTAGGGCAGGTTTGAAAAATTGCCTCCCTTCCTGTTCCACTGATGGAAGGTCCTGTCAGATCAAAAAGTCTTTTATTAGTGTGCAAGACACAATTGGATGCAACATCATATATTCCCTTGCTTTTTTAAAACAGAAAAAGTTCAATAAAAATGATTTTAAATTTCATGTATAGCAAAAGAACAGCTGTCAAAAATTAGAACATATGAAATGTCAGTTAAAATACAAAAGATTCAGAATTTTGCTGTATGTAATGTTGAGAATTTAGGCCAGACCTTTTAGAATTAAATATTATGAAATTCTAATAACTGGTTGGTATAAATTAAGTACTGAACTTTCTAACTTTTGTTTCCAGCTCTTAAAAGAAGCTGAAGGACAGAGTGAACAATTAAGTGAGTTAAATGAACAAGCAAAAATGTTAGAAACCTCAAAAGCAGGTATGGAGGAGACTCTTAAAAACAAAGAAAGTCAAGTCAAGGTAAAATTAAAGATTTATTTATTATATTTATATCCCAACTTTTTTCTGAAAGGATGGTTCTCCTACAACAACCCTGTGAAGTAGATTAGGCCGAAAGGCAGGGACCGGCCCAAGGTCACTCACTGACTTTCATGACCGAATGGGGGTTTGAAACCTGGTTTCCCAGGTCTTAGTCTAACACTAACCACTACACGCTGGCTTTACTTTATTCATATGGACATGTGTGAATTCTGTGCATGCCTAATGTCACCTGGCACACAGGAGGAAATTTGTTACTTATTTTGGGGCTCTTATCGTGGGAAGACTGCATCACATTTTAAAACAGCAGGAAGGGTTCTTGAATTCTAGGGGAGAAAGAGAGAGAAAGAAAGGGGAAATTCCAGGAGTTGCAAGAGAATCCATTTTATTATGTATATAATTCCCTCCCTCCAACCCCCCTCAAAGTATTGCTTGGTGTGCTTCAAAATCCTGCCACTCAACAACAGTTTGCACTCCTCCCTTTGGGAATATTTGGAGAGATACACATGCTTCCCTCAGGCATTGATAACACTGCCTGGAACTGGTTGCCTTGTAGCTTCATTGATTCCTATGGGAGTCACTGGTGCAAAGCTCTAGGAGGGAGCATGGTAGACTGGTATGTTTGGCAAATTGCTAAGCCCTTTTTAATTGGCTGAGCTGTAGGGTTATCTGCTTAAACCTCTTGGAGTCTTCCCTCCTCTCATATCAAGCATTCCATTTGTGTAAGTGAATGGGAGAAAAGGCCTAGGCAGAAAACTAGGATCATAATACAGTGGTGCCCCGCAAGACGAACGCCTCGCAAGACGAAAAACCCGCTAGACGAAAGGGTTTTTCCGTTTTGGAGGCGCTTCGCAAAACGAATTTCCCTATGGGCTTGCTTCGCAAGACGAAAGCCCATAGGGAAATCTCCGGGGACCTCTTTTAAATGCTGGTGGTGGGGAGCAAAGCCTTTCCCCCCCCTCCGGACTTCAGAAGAGGTCCAGGAAGGCCGGCGGGGGCTGAAAGGCTTTCCTCCCCACCGCCAGCATTTTAAAAGCAGTCCGGGATAGCAGGGAAGCGCTTCCCGCTATCCCGGATGGCTTTTGAAGGCAGGCTTCAAAAGCCATCCGGAGGCTTTTAAATCGCCCCGGGCTTCGCTGCCGCCCGCCAGCATTCTAAAAAACCCCGGGACAGCGGAGAAGTCCTCTGCTGTCCCGGGTTTTTTTTAAAATGCTGGGGGTGGGAAGAAAAGCCCTTGTCCGCCCCCCCCCCAGCGTTCAGAAGAGGTCGGGGGACAGACTGTCCCCAGACCTGGTCTGAAGGCGGTTCGGTTTCCATAGGAACGCATTAATTGATTTTCAATGCATTCCTATGGGAAACCGTGCTTCGCAAGACGAAAAACTCGCAAGACGAAAAGACTTGCGGAACGAATTAATTTCGTCTTGCGAGGCACCACTGTATTTCACTGATTTCTTTAGGCATCTATCCACATCCCTCCAAATTCCTCAAAGGGCAATTTCCAAATTGCTTCAGTGGAGGTTCAGGTGGCTTTTTCAGAGACCAAGGAAGCTAGTGGTCAGATACAGATTTGCGGTGCTGGATAGAGAGAAAAACCTGCCTGCAACTTTACTTGGGGTTCTGGAATTCTACTTGTATTGAGTTTGCAAGAGGTCTACCTACCACAGTAATGCATGCTGTTGTAAAAGTTTTTCTCTTAGAAGTAGTCCACACGGAACAGGAACTATTCCTGTAAAACACTCGATATGAAAATAGGTTTATTGAATATATATGAAATGAATAAAATCACGAATTTGCTTTGTGAAGAGCCAAGGACTCATTTGTGCATCTTGTTTTATAAATATGGTATAGTCACTGACAGAGTGCTTGCTGAAGATGAAAGACTGGAGCTGTACATTAGATGAACATTCTGCTGCTGAAGACAACCATTGGGATAATGATATAAAGACTGAAACAGAAAATGGGGAGCACTTAGGTAAATCATTGTTCATTTCCTACGGAAAGGGAAAGAAAAGAGAAATGATTTCATTTTCAAATTCTAGAATTGTCACCTGTTCTCCCCCTTAATATGTGTGAATCAACTACATACAAGGAATTAAACAAAATCTATGGCATAGGTATTAATAGGCAATAGCCTATTGCATAAAGTGGATTTTCACCAAAGCTTTATGTTGACATATGCTAGAGTTCTCTGTGCTGCAGCCGACTGCTCAATGTAACCCCTGAAGTTAAAAAACAAAAAACTTAGAAAAAGACAATCCAAGTTGTTGAGACTCTAACCCCAGGATAACTTGACAAAGCACAAACTGGTCTGACAACCACTGCTCCTTCTTGTCCTTAGCCTGAGGATAAGCAGCCCACATGAAAAGGTCAAGGAACTTAAGCCTGAGGGGTGTAATTCTCGCATTGGATTGATTACACATTTCAAACGCATTTCAGAAAAACTGCTTCTGTAAAGCACAGTTAGATGAATAATGTCCCTATCCCCTCCCTCTCAAACTCACTGCTTCTTACAAACAATACAACTGTTTTTAAAAATTGGGCAAAAGAAATCTTTCCCACTTAAAAGGCAATACTGTGTTTTATAAATAAATAACGAAAGAAAAAGTTGTCTGTGATTTGTTGGGTTTTTTTCACCTTCTCTTCATTTCCCTTAAACCAGATGATCAGGAAAAACGAACTGTAAAGAAGTTGATTTATGCTGCGAAGGTAATACACTAATATTGTGATCATTTTCTTTACTGGTTTATAAAAGCCTTTTTTGGGGGGGGGGATTAAAGCAATTTAAAAAAAAATGTTCAGTAGAAAATATCTGCAAGCTTTTTTGGAATGATAGGATCCAGAGTTGCCCTTCTGTGAATGGAAGAGTTTATTTCATTCATGAAATGGGCTGAGTTCGAACTGAGATCCCTGCTGGAGAAGAAAGAGAGACAATTTTAACTGATTTTTCAATTTCTGCTCTTCTACTGTACCACCTCCCAACACTGTCCCAGAGGGGCTGCTGGGAGAAGGAGGAATCACTGAAAATTGCCTCCGACAGCAGAAGCAGCCTATGAGCAGAGTCCTGCTCATAAGAACTCTGGATTCAAGCCAAAGAATTATTTTAATGGTGTGCCTCTTTGGTATATATAATGCAGTGGGGTGCTCCTATCGCTTAACTATTGCCAGGGATTGGCAGGGCTCTGATGTGTGTGTGATGGAGGCAAGGGGGTTGGAGACTGACCCAGGAGCGGGGCTCCCCAGTGATTTATGGTGTTTGGTGCCACCTGTGAGAAAGGAGCCAGGGCAGGGGGAAGAGGAGACGAAGGGTTGGGGGAGTCAGAGACAGAAGTGGGGGTGCAGGACACGTTGGAAGCGGAGAAAGAGGCTGTTCAGGCGAGGGGCAGGCCGGTCCAATCCCTGCCATCCCCTGCTCCACTGTTTTTTAGAACAAGGAGATGCTTGAAGAGGGAAGAGCAGCAACAACATGTGTGCAGGAAAAGTCTCTGGTTGTGTGTGTGCACTCCCATCAGATGAGGGCACATCATTCTGGGAGAGTGTGTGTGGTCCCACTGTTGCTTTAACTCATTAAAGAAGTGAGCATCAACCAATTGCCTTCTTTGGCTAGGTGGGTGCAGGACAAGTATAGAATGCTCCTGGCTTTGCCTTGGCACATGATTTTGATTAACAATGGGTGCACAACCTCCCTTTAGGTACCTACTGTTTTTGCTGTGATATATTCTTAGTGTAATGTAGTGATGTGATTGTTATATTTATTTTAAATGGCTGTTTTAATGATATACTATGTGAAACCAGCTTCTGTTGTGGTTTGGTGGAATGGTGGGGTGGGGAAAAAAATCAAATACATAAATAAGCATTGCAGCCAGAAAGTGATCCAGAACTAGATAAAGGTTTGTTTTAGAAGTGCAAATGTGCATCAGTAGCTTCTTTTGCAATTACGATTTGAAATAATTTATCTTTTTTCCTTGATATAGCTAAATGCTTGTCTAAAATCTATGGAATCAGAAGTAAATCAAATCTGTTCAAAGCTAACAGATGAAAACAAAGCAAAAGAGGAACTTGCAGGTAATGATGAATTCTTGATTTTTAATTATTATTTTTTTAAAAGGAAGAAGAAAGCTGTTTTCCATTAATGTTTTAGGAAAATCTTTACTTTTAACTGAATGAAGCTGTAAAGATAATTAGAAATCTCTTAAATGATCAGGGTTCTCTGAAGTATAAGGTATCTTGGAAAAAACCATTAAAACGAAGAATTCAATTTTTACAAGACACCAAAGAAGACACCAAAAACAAAACCTGGATTTCTATGCATTACATTGCCATTATCTTAGTAGATTGAGATGCGGGGCTTGTTAGCTGGGAAACTGTTGATGCTGACGTGTGGTATTAGTATTAAAAAGGATTCTATTTAGCTATGGTAAAGCTGTCCTGTGCCTTATTTCCCTCCTGTCTGCGCCTCAGCCCATTTGGTCCAAACATATTTGTCCTGTGAAGGAAATCAAAACAAAATTTGGTCCACAAATCCATGTGAAAGGGGGTGAATGTATCCTTTTAGTGGGATTTCAAAGCATTTTTCAAAGTGACTGGAGTTATTGTACAGGGACATAATGAGGTTTTACGTCTCTTCCAAACCCCTTCAGAAATCATTTTTCTTTTCAGTGTTAGAATACTGTATTCAGTCTTCAATCTTTGTTTCCTTTATTGTATGGGTTTAACATATCAGTTAATTGTAATTAACTCTTAATTGTGACAGAGCGCATTGAAAATCTACAAAAGGAACATGTCACGTTGCATTCTGAAAACACACACTTTGAAAGCGAAGTTCAGAAGCTTCAGCAAAAGCTTAAAGTCATGACTGAGCTGTATCAAGAAAATGAAATGAACCTTCACAGGTATTGATAGTGGTCGATTTGTTGCTTGATACATGAATCTTTGTTTAGATAACAGAAATAGGATGTTATATGTAACAGGAGCCTGCCATGTTTCTTCAACAATTATACTCTTGTCCTGGCACTGGGACCTTGCTTACACTTCTTGGTCTATTTGTTTACCACTTCATAGGCTTTCTAATACTGTGTTTTTAAACAACTCCCTAGCATTTTGGATTGATTTGACCCTCTTTCTTTTTATCAATCCCCTCATTTTGGGAGTGTTTCCTCTTTCATAGCCAGATGTGACTGTGCTGGATTTTCTTGGCAATTGGCCGTTTTCTTGTATGTGCATGAATAGCACTATGGCTACTTCACTTAACTGGCTTGCAACACTTACATCTTGTACCAAGTTCTGGGCACCACTCAGGATAAAAGTCCAGGCTTGCCACCCCTCTGGTTGGTTCCATGACACCATCATTTAGGATATCTAGATAATTTACCGCTTTGTCATGGCTGGAACACATATGTAGCCAGTCTGTATGATGCTAGTTGAAGTCACCCATAACTTGAGTATTCCCTTTTTTAGATTCTTCCTTGATTTCATTCTTTTATCTTAAGATCCCCTGATCATTTTTTATTATTATTAAAGATTTTCTTGTTTTACAGAAGTATGTGTAATGTCTCTCGTATTTTTTCCATGTAAGATTTTTACAAATCAGTTTCATCTGTTGAGACGTTAGGGGGAAATAAGGGGTGGAGGGGGGGAAGATGGGTGGGGTTGGGGTTGGGTGGCAATGTTTCTATTTTGCTTAATGTATGTAGGATTTGGTGTCAGTGTTGCTCGTGCGGGTTCTCTGCTGTTCATTTGTGTTTCTTTGGTGGTGAGAGAGATTGGAGTTGGCCTATCCCCTGATCATTTTGATCACGGGGGTGCTAGCACTTCATCAATACTAAATTTCTCTTGGGGACCAGTTACTATTGTTAGCAGATATTTACCGGCAAGTTCTTCACAAATCATTTTTCAAAGCTACTGCTGCAACCTTCAAGGAGTAAATTTGGCAAGTTCTGCTATAGCCCAGTCCTATGCATGTTTGCTCTGAACTCTCAGTGAGGGTGGTGCTGTGTTGAACATTCTGTCTGCTCATGTGTTGCAGCTTGCCAGATGGAATGATCTCTCCTCTCCTACCCACATGCAATGTTGTCTCCATCCCTAGCCAATTTGCATGGGGGGCGGGCAGAAGCCCCATTTGCACAGGGCTTCTACTGACAGGGATTGTTAGCTGATTCACACCTTGAGAAGCCCTCTTAAGTATGTGCAGGGTGGCACAACCTTTAATGTATTGAGGGTTTTAACACCATTTTTATTGTTGCTTAAGCTGCTTATAATTAAGGATCAGGCGACTAGGGCAAATGGAAATTACTGTATTGTCAGTGTTTGTTTTTTTGAAATGAGCTTCAGCTTTTTGTAGATGTTTTCTTAAAATGACTAGAAAACAGTTGAGTTGTGGCTAATGAAAGGCTTTGTTTCTTTTATTTTTCAAAGGAAATTAACTGTAGAAGAAAAAGATCGTTTGCAGAAAGAAGAAAAGCTTTCCAAAGTTGATGAGACAATCAGTCATGCTGCTGAAGAAGTGAACCGTTATCGGTAACTATGGATTTCATTTGGTAATTTCCTCTGCTGAATGAACAAAATTCAGTGGAGAATTAGACCTAGCATCTTGAAACTTCTGAAAAATCAGAGGAGTCCTGTGGAGTAGTACCTCTAATCAAGTCAGTGAAGCCCCATTACAGTAATCACAACTGACTCAAGCCCCTTCTCATAGTGTTTTGGGTGGAGAGAGTGGTTATCAGAGGCTTGGATCTGAATGTATCTTCCTTGAGTAGAAAGGCAATTCACCAGATTTTGCTGCTTTCCTCCATCCTTCTGGAGCCCACTGTGTCCCATCCCACCTCAGTTCTAGATGATCCCTTCATCCTAAGGAGCCAGGAAAGCCCTGTTATGAAACTGGAGTTCTGCTCATGCTTCTCCGGAACCCACCCAGAACTTCCTCTAAGGGGCAGGCAGCTTTAAGGTAGCTTTGCAGAGCTTGTGGGTCTTGACAGTCACCAGATTGACTGGGTAGGTTATCCCTTTTTTAAGGTGCTAGATATTCTAGTGTCCATTCTGCATCAGTGGAGGAGGTCCTTCTGCATCAACGTTCTAAACAAGGGCTTGTGGGAGTGGTTGGGTGCAGAGATGCCAAAGAAGGATGTCAAAACCATCAGAATGGTCAGTTCTAGTGCTTTATTAAAAGAAAGGTGCAGACTTACAGCAAATCAGCCTGCTAGGTCTTCGAGCCTTTATGGGATTGACATTGAAGTAAGGAGATGGCTGTCTGCACCCACACAAACATCCATACATTATTTATAGACAAAGCAGCATACGTTTCTCGGCCAGGACTTCCCATCACTCCACCTGACCAGATGAGGGCATAGGTGGTAAATGCCCAAGTCTTACAGATAGATGCCCTTTCTGGGCCCAGAACCCAGCACTCCAAGCCCACAGATAAGGATAGCATCATAGCAAGCAAATTAGCTTATGACAAAACAAGTGAATATAAACATATATGAGCTCATTGCTATAGCTGCCAGTTAATAGTGGGGTTATCTTGACTACCAAGATGACATTTGCAGAGCTTCTGGAACAATTTGCCTTTGGTTCAACATAGCCAGGTTAATACCCTCCCCCAACCAGGGCCTTGTAAATCAATGTAGGCTGCTAAGCTTCAATTGGAAGAGACCCCATTCAATTCCAGTTTTGTCTCTTTCACAACAACAGAATTTTGCAGGCAGCTTGACAAAAGGGAATAGTTCTGCAGGCAGGTTCCAATCTGCTTCAAAGGCTATCTGTTCTTGCCTAACTGGTGCTCTGCCTTCTGCTTCAGTAGGGCTCCCAGTTAGATTAGGTTTGGGGTTGTTGCTTTTTTTAAAATGACATACTTTTCAATGTTTCTTAAGGTCTTGTGATAATATCTGGTGTGCAAAATTATCCTTGTATAATTCCATTACAGACAACGAGCAGAAGAACTAGAAGAAGAACTGAAAAAAACAGTTCACTCTTATGAGAATCTGGTATTTATATATATATTGTTTTCTAAATTAGTACATGTGCTATGTTTACTATGACTGATTTCAGTTGGGTTTACTTCAAAGAATGCTTGCTTAGGATTTCAGCATTATAGCATGGTCCTAAGCATGTTTACTCAGAAGCAGTCCTTTTTTTCTTATAAAATGTTTTTAGGGGTACTCTCATTTTGACTCAAGAAAAACACCGTTTTGTAATTCAAATTGGGCGAAATAAATACAGTAAATGGACAGAAGTACAAAATGTTTAGGGGTATGCATACCCCTGCATCCCCCCAGAAAAAAACCACTGCTCAGAAGTAAAATTCAGTTCAATTACTGTAAATTTGCTCCCAGACAAGTGTATAGCAGACTGAGGCCTTTGTTGTTATTATATTTTTATTATTAATAACATATATCTTAAATGCAGCATCTCTCACCTTTAAAGATTTATTGACTTTGACCACAGGTGAGGAATGTATCCAGTGGGCTAGATCCAAAACTTCCCCACCTCTGTGGGCCATTTTGATAGGTGGATGGGGTTGCCCATATGTCAGTCCATGATGGCCCATGACATCAGGTGATGCAACACAAAAGCACATCAAGTGAACTCCCATTTCTTCCTTCTTCCTTCCTTTTCAGCTGAAGCAGTGGCTGCGAAGGAACATTCTACCTTTGCAGACATGGCTCATCTTTGAGTCACGGCAGCAAAGGAAAATTTCTGTTTGTGATTTGCTCCTTTTTGCATTTGGCACCATTTTCTTTCTACAGGCGTCGTACCTCTGCTGAGTTTAGTCATATCTTTGTGTTACATATGAACCACATATTCTGGTTTAAAACAAGCTGTTTTAGCTTCTAAATAAGCCAACTTCAAGCCATGTGTGAACCCAGCCAGTGCTATGTATTTAAGTACTCAAGATGTTACTTTATATTTGATCAAAAGCGTGCCAAATCATTTGTCAGCCCTGTCTCAACTCCTTGTGGAGATATCTAAGGCCCACCTAAGCTCAGCATGAATAGGAGTGGGATGGGGGAATTCTTGTGTCAATTCATGCACTTTCCTCTTCCTCCTCTTTGGTTTCTGAGGCACGCGGCTGAGAAACAGAGGCATGCTAGTATCTGTCCAGATGGCATTCCTTTCTTTTGCCTGAGACACTTTCATTGGGGTAAAATGCTGGGAACGTAAAAAACAACAACCTTGTTTGCTGTTGTGGATGAACTTGGCAAGAAAGAAGTGGAGATAAGAGAAGAAACAGCAGGAAAAAATGTGGTGGGAAATGAGAGGAGGAGTGAGCAAGCAAGCTAGAGTACTGCAGGGCAATGTGAAAGAAAAAGAGTATTGAGGAAGGGACCTGTGGAATGGAGCCACAACAGAGATAAACATTATGGAGTGGGGAAAGGAGAGAGATTAATAGAAGGTGAGTGTGGAGAGAAAGTGAATTGCCATATACAGTGGTACCTCTGGATGCGAACAGGATCCGTTCTGGAGCCCCGTTCGCATCCTGAAGCGAACGCAACCTGCGTCTGTGCGGGTCGCGATTCGCCGCTTCCGCACATGCGGAAGTGGCGAAACCCGAAAGTAACATGCGCCGTTACTTCTGGGTCGCCGCGGAGCAGAACCCGAAAATATTCATCCCGAAGTTACTTCAACCCGAGGTATGACTGTACTTTCCCACAAGTCATGTGCTAGCGTGGCTCTTTGGAATTAAAAAAATGCATCTTGCCTTTCAGCCTGTGGTTTGAGCTCTGCACTTCTGAACTAATGTGGAATTCTCTTTTAACAGGTTAAGTCCCATGAGCAGAAAGCTCATGATAACTGGGTAAGTTGCAAATACTAAAAACTTGCCAGCCTTTCTGAAAAGTGTGATGCTTTCAAAAGGGGCAAAGGCATTTTTATTATTTTATTTTAAAATATTTGTATGCTGCTTTTGAGAGATTCACCTGGATCCTTCTAATACACTCATTTGCCCCTTGCTCTGCAGCTGTCCCAAAACAACTGTTAGACTGCTCCTTTGAACTCCCCAAGTTTAGCCATTATGCTGGCTATATTGACAAAAGTTGTTTTGAAGGTTTTCTGTGAGCTGCTATAAATCCAGATGCGCACCTGGATGCCGCTACCCCACCCCGTTTGTTTTCTTACTCATTTATTGACCACCAGCTCCCCAATAGGATTTTAAAATTATATTTTATAGGGCCTTTTAAACTTGCTCTCTTTAAATAAGTATATTCTGTCTCCTCTGATAAAGTCTGTGTTGGTTTCTGCTTTCTTCTCTGTGCAGCGAAGTGCTTGTCACGAGACAGGTTGTTTACATTCCACAGTCAATGCACTGTTGGGTTTTCTCACGGGAAAGGAGACTGGATGTGACGTACACTGGTTTCCTGTTTTTCACTGTTCTTTGCAGTTTCAGTTTGTGATTCTCTCCGTGCTTTAGAGGAGAGAGGATGCATTTTCTGCTCCGGCAGAGGCAAGATGTTTTTCTGTAACATACCAGCTTTGAACTGTAAATAAAGCAACATAGAGTGTGTAGTACGTACTCCTCATCCTTCCGCTGTGCACGGGACGCTTCTGCTTTTCTCCAACAGTCTGGTGCTATTGCGCAGTTGTAGGATCAGCTGCAGGGCTTTGCGTGCTGTTCAGTGGCAGAATTTGTGGCAGTTCAAGTTGTGTTTGGAGAAAAGCCACTTTGCAATGCACTTCAGAAAGAACTCTTTCAGGGCAGAGGAAGAATGGAGAAAGGGGGGGGAAGCTTCCCATGCCCCTTGGTTCAGAATTGTAGGACCATAAAAATACTCCTTTTCATTAGTACCAGTAAAAAATAGGTGGGGTAAATCCAGTGCTTTTTTTCCTTAAAAAAATGTTTAGGGTTACTCTCACTTTGACTCAAGAAAATCTCCATTTTATAGTTCAAATCGGGATAAAATAAATATAGTAAATGGACAAAATTACAAATATTTTACCCCTGCGTCCTCCCAGAAAAAAATCACTGGATGAATCTAATTTACCTCAAAAAGTACAAGCTTAGGACAGGAAAAGACTATATCAATATGAGCCCATGGATGCTGTGCCCAGTTTCCTCAATGTCTTATGGAATCTTTTTTTATAGTAACAGTAAATCCCTTCTTGTAAAAATAAATCCTTCCAAACCCAATGCCAATTTTAAAATGTTTGATTTGCAACACTCTCCTGGCCTTGTTTCAATGCCATTTTAATAAATACTTTGGCTGTTTTTGCGGCTCTTATCTAAGAATAAAACAGTCTGTCCTCTGATAACATTGCAGTAATGGAGAACAAAATGTGATTGCAAAACCCATCTTTCACACAAGACAAAAAATAAACCCAACCCCTCTCTTTCCCGTTATAAGGCACTCCAGTTTTATTAAGAGAATAAGAGAATAAACGGAATCCAAGGCTTATCCACATGAAAGCTTCCTCCAGAGCTTGAATTAGCATGGACCACTAAAACAGATGGGAAGGGAAAATGTCCCAGCTAGTATTGAGGGCTTGCTCAATAACCGTTGGGTGGGATTCAGTTAGTGAGGCCCCTGCACAGAGACTCCGCACCCCTTCAAACTGGCTTGGGTGGCAGGTGGGAGAACTGGAATGATTCCTGGGGATCTTTCCATCTGGCAAGCCAAACTGCTTGCCCTGATGGAACGATCAGAAGAGCGCAACATTGAATTCCTCCCATTAGTTTGATCTGTACTAATCCTGCTAGACTTGGAGTAGCCAACATCACACTTCTAGATGTTCTAGTTACAGGTAGGTAGCCGTGTTGGTCTGCCGTAGTCGAAACAAAATAAAAAAATTCCTTCCAGTAGCACCTTAGAGACCAACAAAGTTTGTTATTGGTATGAGCTTTCGTGTGCGTACACAGCTGTTGGTATCTGAATAAGTGTTCATGCACACGAAAGCTCATACCAATAACAAACTTTGTTGGTCTCTAAGGTGCTACTGGAAGGAATTTTCTTATTTTACTTCTAGATGTTGTTAGACTACATAGAGAGCCAGTGTGGTGTAGTGGTTAAGAGCGGTAGACTCGTAATCTGGTGAACCGGGTTTGCGTCTCTGCTCCTCCACATGCAGCTGCTGGGTGACCTTGGGCCAGTCACACTTCTCTGAAGTCTCTCAGCCTCACTCACCTCACAAAGTGTTTGTTGTGGGGGAGGAAGGGAAAGGAGAATGTTAGCCGTTTTGAGACTCCTTCGGGTAGTGATAAAGCGGGATATCAAATCCAAACTCTTCTTCTACACTGCCCATCATCCCAGCACTGTTGGCCATACTGATGGGCTGCTGGATATTGTAGACTTCCACATGGAGGGCAACATGTTGCCTACTCATAGTTTGTTTTCACCAGCTCAACAGCACCGTCTCTGTGTAAGTTGTGGGTGTCAGAGAGGGTGACGTTTTAGTAGCTACTCCATCTAAGGAGCATGCTAATTAATCTCCAACTTTTATGGGCAAGAGAACACCATCAGTATTCCAAAGCTTCTTTGTCTGTTAGTACTCATTGGGTCAAATTGCTAGTGAATAAGAAAGATCAGGATATTTAAAAGCAGGCTTACACCCAGACCCTTGATTGGAGTCACAGTGGTCCAGCAACTGCAAACTGCATTGAAATCAGCAGTCTTGCATTATGGTCTTTGCTCACAAGAGGGGAGGGGTACTTCACTTTTAGTGTCATTTAAGCTGTTTCATAGGCTTTCTAATAGACTGCTGTTCTACGAGAGGAGATAACAATGTGTGAACTTTCAACTGGAAAGATTTCTTGTGCTTTAAGGAATAGCAGTATTTAACAAGAACTTTTATTTTTAAAGCTGGCAGCACGGGCAGCTGAAAGGCACCTCAGTGATATAAGAGAAGAAAATGCATACAGTAGACAAAAGTAAGCATAAAAATGTACATACTGAAGAACTTGATTTTGTTGGCGTACTGTTGTCACTGAATAATGTGCCATTGTTCAGTTACTATGTGGCACCAGTGATCAGTTATGTGGGTTTTCTGGAAAAATAAAAATTGATACATATGCATAGGCTGATGTGTGTCATCAGCATATTACTGTGGACGCTCAGGTTGCGAACGTGATTCGTGTGGGAGGCACTTTCGCAACCCGCAGCGCCGCGTCTGCGCATGCGTGGGTTGCGATTTGGCGCTTATGCGCAATGCGTGATTTAGCGTATCTGTGCATGTGTGAGCGCTGCAACCCAGAAGTAACCCATTCCGGTACTTCCAGGTTCGGTGCGGTGCGCAACCTGCAAATGCGCAACCTGAAGCATCTGTAACCCGAGGTATGACTGTACTGACAATGTACTCCAAAACTCCGGATTTAACCTTCTGATTTAACAATTAATGCCTGTAATCTATTTCATTAACTGATTTTTACCTTTTTCATCAGTTGAAAAGTTGAGTTCTGGAAAAAAATAGGGAGGAAGTTAGTTGATTAACATGTTCTTCTTTCCTTTAGATTAACAGAAGCAGAATTTAAATTTGATCGTTTGGAAAAGGATCCTTATGCTCTTGATATGCCAGTTAGGGCATTTGGCAGAGGTACAGTACTTTTTAAAATGTGCATCTTGTTGAAGTGTAAAGAGATCATGACTCCATTTATGTATAAAAGCATAGCTGGTCTTTATTCATGCAGGGATCATTTTTATTTCATCGACCTGTAGCAGCAACAGCATATAGTATTTTCATTCCCATTGTAATTTTTGTTCCTATTAACAATCTGTAGAGCATTTGAAAATTATTTAAAATGACTTTTTTTTTTTAAATTCCATGACTGATAATGAAGTCAAGAGGTTGACTTTTCTTTTGTCCCAAACTAGTTTTAAACCTAGGTGAGAAATGAACTATATGTCAGCCCATTAACTCTAACCTGTGAATTTTAGTCTTTTGTTTTAACTGTTCCAGAGCACTCCCCATATGGACCCTCACCAATGGGCAGACCTTCATCTGAAACAAGAGCTTTTCTTTCCCCTCCAACCTTATTGGAGGGCCCCTTAAGATTTTCACCTGTGCTTCCAGGTGGTGGAGGAGGAAGAGGTACAATTCTTAAATTTGAAAACTTACCTTTCATGGATTCTCTCTCCTCTTAGTCTATCCCTCCTTTCTTGGTAATGGATCTATCTGTAAAAGTATACTAATAAGAACCCGGTTAAGAGTAAGCTTAAATTATCCATATAAATTCACTCTAGCATACAGGTCAGGAAGCAGAAGTATACAGTACCATTATGACTTTATGTTCCAGTGTGTTGAATCTAAAAATGCTCTTTTACATGTGAAAGATGTATTCTGCTCATGGAAGGATTCTTAACAGCACCTACTAGTGCTTTTTGTGAAAATCATGAAACTATGCTTCCACTAGTGCTGTCCATCCATTTGTGGAACAGTCTATTTCCCCTAGTTTCTGCAGCTCATTACAGTACATGGGTGTCCAACGCAAAACAAAAACAGAATAAAAGCTTTTTTAAAAAACCTACTTTACTCTTAATTTTTTAAGCCGACACTGATCATCCATCTAGCTACTAAAAGTGAAGCCAGTGCCATCTTTCAGATTCAAGAAAGGGAGTTTGAAAGAGTAAGCCTTTTATATCATTGTAGCAAGAATATTTGAGTCTATTTGTATTTTAGGCTGTTGATCTCAACAGAAAAAAACAAAAGAGTTTTGTTTTTAACTGATATGTATTGACAGCATGTGGTGAATAATCTCAGGAGCTGTTTCTTTTTGTTCTGGCTTTCGTTGGAGAGGATGGAGGAAATATGCCAGTTTGCTGACTTGAAAGTGCAACTATACCCAGATAAATTCAGAGCCAGTACAAGTATAACAAAATAGGTGATAGACCAACATAAATCAGTACATATGAGCCAGAGAGTGAGTCAAACCCTAAAAGCTTCTCAACAGCTTGAATAATTAGAAATGAAAACGCTTTAATGTACAGTAGTTCAAAATATTGCCCTGCTGGTTTAAAGCGTGTTTTCTCATTTATTCTTCTAAATGAGGGGGAAATTCTCTATAATCTTTTTCAGCTGTCTTCTTACTTTAAATATTTGAGATTTAAGGGAGGGGAGAATGTTGCATTTGAGGGATTTGATCAAATTGCTAGGGGAAGGGGAAGCTGAATTGGGCTCTGAGGGAGGAGGAATCTCTGCCAAGACGTTGCCAACACTGATGAGGTTGATGAAAAGACTTTTAACGTTCTTTTTCCTCCCTTTGCCCAGTGAGAGGAATCAGAATATAATGTAGACTTTGTTTCAGGGTTCCTTCCACCCTCTTTCAAAGCAGCTGTCTTAGTATTTGCTGTACTTTTGACTGACTGAACAGTTGCACCCCTCCTGGAAAAAGAGCACAAGACTGACATTCACCAAGGGAGCCATGTGTGTTATTCTACCGCCTTTCAATGTGTTGGGATCTCGTGGTTTGGTACTCGGTGAAAACTGCAATGACGGATGTCTCAAGTGACTGAATCCATTGTAACTTGTTCAACTAGGATCAAGAGGACCGGGGAATGCTGGCATGTATGAAGTTAGTAATGAAAGAGGAGAGTTGCATTCTGACAGGTTATCTGATCCCCACAGACCACCTTCTGACACTGGATCTTTGTCACCTCCATGGGATAGAGATCACAGGATAATGCCCCCGCCTGCAGGTAACTAAACACAGCCCATCATTCTTGGACATTTTCTTTTTTAATGGCAATTACAAAATGAAATACTGCTGAGTTCCCTTTTGTTTTGGACCGTGCTGTGACCTCTGCAGGGATCATTGCCAGGGCTTTTTAGATTCAAGTGTTTGATGGTGTACCTAAGGGATAGCAGCATATGAATGATATACAATGGTACCTCGGGGTAAGTACTTAATTCGTTCCGGAGGTCCGTTCTTAACCTGAAACTGTTCTTAACCTGAAGCATCACTTTAGCTAATGGGGCCTCCTGCTGCCGCCGTGCCGCCAGAGCATGATTTCTGTTCTCATCCTGAAGCAAAGTTCTTAACCCGAGGTACTATTTCTGGGTTAGCGGAGTCTGTAACTTGAAGCGTATGTAACCTGAAGCGTATGTAACCCAAGGTACCACTGTATATGAGTCTGATAACTGCTTAAAGATTCCAAGACCATATTGTATAGTTGATCAACCTTGATAAATGGGATAGATGTGAGATTTCCATTAGCTACTAGGTTTAGCTAGCTATCGCCCCATGTCCTTTAGTTTGTATATTCCATAAAACAAGGAGTACAAGATATAAGCTGTTGATAAGCCATAATTGAGTAATTCTAATAAAACCTACTGAATAAATTGCACTTTTTTATTGAATGGTAGGTCAGCTGTATAATGAGCAATCTCTTCCTCGAAGACCAGAAAGATTTTATCCCAGTCATCCAAACTCAGGAAGACTTTCAGGACCAGCAGAACTAAGAAGTTATAGCATGCCTTCATTTGATAAAGCAGGTAGGAACTGCTTTCTTTTAGCGCCCAAATAAAGGAGTTCATTACCAAATTTGGCTGCAGCAGCAAATAATCCTTTTCTGCTCAGAACTAAAGCCCAAAGAGCTTGAAATCCAAACGCTCAGAGCACTTTCTGTTCTCTTGTTTGTAGCATATCAAAGAATGCCAGTAATGACTTTGGTATTTTGAAATTAATGTTCTTTGCTGTTTGTAATACCAAGCTGTAATCCATGTTTGTGATACAAAAAAAAAAAAAGGCAGCAATAAAGTTTAAGAAACTTCTGCACTTTCTCTATGTTAACTGGACTGCTATGCTTACCATAAGTCACATTATTACTTTATCTCCATTCAGCATCTGTGGTCGCATGTGGGAAGGAATAACCTGAATTCATGCTGAAAGCAAAAAGCCTTTCATCTTAGACATTTGACCCAAGATCAGTAAAACATTGATTTAGACTTTGAAACAGACCTTGTTCTCTACAACCGGCATAGCGTTTAAACAATGCCTTTGGTGTTTACACACTGGTTGTTTTGAAAAGATAAATTTTCTTCCCTGAAATGATCACGTAGTAAATCTATACAGCAGCCTTGCCATTTATTTAACTTCAGTAGGAAAAACAATAGTTCAAACTGGTTGTGAGCGGGAATGGCACTATTTGTTTTGTTTTTTGAAGGGCACAAAAGTATCAGTACAGTCAACACCTCTGTTTAGTAAATGTGCAAAAACATACCCATCTGTTCTTTGGAGGAAAGCTGTTTTGGGACTACTTAATGCTAAAGTGCTTGTTGGGTATTTCCCCCCACTTCCAGATGGACAAACATCTGAGAATAACTCAGGAACAGACTTAAGTGGAAATGGAATAAGAGATCATCCCAATGACAGTGTAAGTAACAGACAAAAGACTGAGAAGATCAATTTCTTACTGAAATCCCATTTGGTGTGAAAAAGGTTTGCCAAGTTTCTGCTGAATTTGACAGTTCTTTAAATTGATTTTACACAGTATGTATTTTGCTGCAGCATTATTTATTACCTTGTGGGCATTTTGAATTACTGAATACATGTTAGGTAAAATAATAGTTTCACAACTGAATCTATTTACAACCTGCAAGAGCAAGAAAGATGAAAGGACCGAAAAGAAAGGTAGTTGGGAATGAGTGGACTAGCTTTTCAGCGCAGGGGTGATGTTGTGTCTTGCTTTAATGAACTTCCTACTTGTAGCCTTTGAGTTTGGCTCCATCTCAGTCCTGTTAGCCCACATTCCTGATTTGGATTGGGCTTCTGCTTTGATCTGCCCTCTTTGTAGCTTGTAAATCATAGCTTCTTTTCGGGCTTACGTGCTTTGACAAGTTTCTCAGTAGCTTGAAAGAGTGGCATGAGCTTCTTTCTAAATCTTAACTTGCCCACTTCCCTTTCTTCACAGAATACGCTCAATGCCTCGGATCAGTCTCATGCACCTGACAATGGAGGCTTTGGCCCTGGAATTGTGCCGCCACCACTGCCCTTACTGCGAGCTCCTCTAATGCCAATGGACCCAAGGGGGCCTTTCATGAGAAGAGGCCCTCCCTTTCCACCAGTGCCTCCTAGCGGATATGGACCTCGAGAATATTTCCCAAGGGATTTTGCTGGTCTGCCACGTCCTCTTCTGCCAAGTATGTTCTTGCTGCTCTTACATTATTTTTTCTCTAAAATAAATAATGAAATGCATTCCATGGGGAAACGTTTGGAAACCGCAATAACTTGAGGCACAACCCAGGAAAAATGAATTGCCCCCAAGTTCCACTGAAATGAATGGGCTTAAGTTAGTCGAGAGAGCAAACCTGCTCCCAGTGTCTCTGTTTCCATCAGCTTCACGGAGTGGGAAGGTAGGAAGTAGGACTCTTCACATAGACTCCTCCATGTGGACGGGAATCTCTTGCAATCAGCTAAGTACATGAAGATTCCCCCTCCAGACCTTCCCACTCAGTCTGTAAAGTTCTGCAGCTAGTAGGGGGAAAAGAGGCTAGCATGTGCAACTCTGGTCCTCTCTAAATACCTGGAAGGCATCAGGTCCGGGAAAGCTCTTCTTTATGTTGGAAGTGAATGCCTGAACGGGTCTTGCTCACTTGCTGATGGTGCTCAGTAACTTTTAAAGGACATTTTCCCAAGTTCAAAGCTGTGTTAAGGGAATTAATAACTACTTTCAGTGGAAGATACGATTAAACTTTACCTCGTAAGCTATTGTTAGAAAACCTAACAAGCCTTTCTCAGCAGCTGCACCCAGGTTTTAAAATACCCTACCTGGTGAGGCCCATTTGGGCCCTCTAACTGCTTTGTGATGATTGATTAAAACATTGCGGTGAAACAACAACCAGTTTTATTATACGGTTGCTGCTGGACAAATTATTTCTATAAGGTAGACTTTCATTTTAGAATGCTCCTAGCATCCGAGCCGGTTTTCATTCCCGGTTAATTGTAAACCACTCTGAATGATGCGGATGTGTTAGAAGGGAAGGATATACATTTTGTAGAATAAATAAATTTGGAAATTCTCTGCTCCAAGTGCTACTCTACTTCTCTTGTCAGATGAAGAGACCAGTGCTAGCAGAATCTTCCACAGCAAAGGGGCCCGTGAGTTAGGCAGTCTAGATGCCATAGCTTCCCTTATGAAGTTGGCCATGGCAACAGATAGTTAGTCGTTGAACCCCACATCACACGAGCAGCATTTCCCTTACACAACAGGACTTCCACCTCTTTTTCTCCTCCTGCAGCTCCCTTCACTGAGTTCCCTCAGTGCTCCAAAGCAAGTGTTGGGCACATATGGGGCCTGCAGAGGTGAGGAGAATCCTGTTGTACAAGGAAAATTTCTGTCCCACTTGCACAACGAGGCTCCTGGATACCTCAATGGGCATTATTGAAGTTACAGCTAGTGTTGGTTTTAATGTGTGTGTGTTTGTGAGTATTCAGTGTCAAATCTGTAAGAAAGTAGCTCCATTCTGAATACTAACCCAAACGGGCTTTGATCATTCTCTTTGAACAGTGAGAGGTCCATTTCCTGTGAGGCCTTATTCTCAATACCCGCCTCCAAGGGCTGGGTTTTTTCCACCACTGCCACCTGAGAGCAGAAATGAAATGCCTGCTGAGTTAACACATCCATCAACTGCATCTTCTGCAACTCCTCAAGAATCACAACAAGAAACTTGACTCTATTTTGAACTAGCTCTATCCTTTTCCTCTCAACTCAGTAATTTGCTGTTAAGTAGCTATTGTTACTTAACTGACTGTATTATTGCTCAAATTGAAGCTTAATAGGATCATTCTCAGGAGAGTGCCCTGTAAATAATGGTCTAACTGTGAATAAATGGATTTTCATTGTACAGCAGTAACTAAATTATTTTTAATTTGCATATCTAGGTGATGTAAAAATTTGTACCATGTAAGAACTCTCCCGTTGTTTTGGTCTCATAGAAAATAATTGCATGTGAAGAGAATACTTGTAACAAAAGGCAATGTGAAAAAAATTAAATGGATTTAATAATTTTTGGTATTTTGACTCTTCAATGAAACAAGTATCTCTGCTTTTTTTGTTTTCTAAGGGTAGAGCATATGGGTTTAGAATAGGGTTTCCCAAACTTGGGCCTCCAGCTGTTTTTGGACTAGAGTTCCCATCATCCCGGATTACTAGTCCTGCTAGCTAGGGATGATGGGAGTTGTAGTCCAAAAACAGTTGGAAACCAAAGTTTGGGAGACCCTGCTTTAGAAGTTACACTTCCTACATAGCTATTGCTATTGGTCTGAATTCACAGGTATTAGGTAGGGAGGTGGCCTGTTATAGATGGGGTTGCACTCACCTGGGAAAAGCAGGTCTGTCCTTTGAGCAGGGGTGGCAGTGCTCCTGGATCCAGCACTGTCACTGAAGACTCAGATGGCTTTGGTGGTTAGGAGGAGTGCCTTTTTCCAGCTTCAGCTGGTTTGCCAGTTAAGACCCTTTGACAGAGATTACTTGGCCAGCCACTACTCCATTCTCTGGTCTCTTCCAGATCAGATTATTGCAACGTGATGCTATGTTCTACAAAAGCTGCCCTGGTTGCTAGCTTCTAGGCCCGATTCAAGGTACCCACATTAGTGTAGAGGGAAGTGAGGGGCAGATAGGGCTTATCAACCTGCGAGGGTAAACCCATGGAGAAAACACTGACCCTAAACTTCTGCTGCCTTGTGTGAAGAAAAGGCTTAAGGAGTAAACCCTACACAAATCCAGATGGTTGGATGGCGTCTTGTATGCCTCCTCCCATCAACTTGTGCAGCCACGTTAGGGCCAGACCTATTTCTGGTTTTTTGGACCACATCAGCAAAGCCAAAGGGAGGGTCTTGTCGCTTGGATAGCCCAGGACCTTCATACGCACTGCCCAGGCTTGCGCCCTAGGAAGGTCACTTCAGTGCTGCTAATGCTGCGGTTTGCCTTCACCCCTTGGAACTGCACTCATTGTTGAGAGACAGATGGATGCTAATATCATTAGTGTTTAAAGTCTTAAACTGTTTGGGTCCCAAATACCTGAAGGCTGCCTTCTTCGCTACAGATCCTCTTGCATGAGGGGGTCCTCCTGATAGCATTGTTTAGCAGGTGGAAGCCAGTTTCCTGTGGAATTCCCTCCCCAGAGAGGTGCATGTAGTACCTTCATTTCCTATATGCTGACAATGCACCTGGGTATGCTGGTCTTTTGACACCAAAGATATGTATGTTATGATCCATCCTATTATTCCGATTATAAATTCTTTAACCAATTTCAATACTGAATCTATCCTGGAACCTTTGGGTCGTTTCACACTAAAAGTTCTCTTCATTATGAGGTGCAAATGGCTCTGTCTGTCTTGCCTTTTAAATGGACACTGAAGACACTGTGTTTTGTTGAAAGGCTGGTGTACACTGAAGTCTTAATTGCTGTTTTTCATTTTTCGTCCACTATTTGAAACATTAGATAGTACTCAACACTAGTTCTACTCTCACTGAAGTTAATGGACATGCTTAACTTAATTAATGAACTCAAGTAGGATTTGATTGAATACAACTCTTTGCAAGGTGCCTTGCATTCAATATGATCTCACAATTTGACTTTCCCCTCCCCTCATCCACGTGTTACAAATGCACCTGCCTCACACACCACAGCTTGTTAACAGCTTTAGTGGGTTTTTTCCTGTGTTGCACCAAAAGCCGGCTATTAGAACATCTTTGTTTCAACTTGTGCATTTCCATACTTTTCTGCAAGTTACGTAGGCTTAGGGACCATTCATTAACCATTAAGAATGAAAAACTTCAAGGGAAGCTGGTTCTGCCAGTTGCCAATACAGGTAAGTGCTAATTTACTTGTAACATCATGATCTACCTATGCCATGTGGCCCACAAGTCAAGCATTTTGAAGGGTTAGCTACACATTACACATGCATAGCTGAGGTCACAAAGCAAAGAAAAGCTGCTTTGGAAGGCAGGGAAATTTTAGTGTGCAGAAGCAGCTGGAAGTGGCTGATTGCCCATTCCTAGTCACTCTCCAAGTAGGTTTTCCTTCTGCGAAGTTCAAAGACCGGATCCAGGTCTCAGATCCATGTGTTTGCTTGTAACTCTCTGTTAGCCCCTTAGTTAAATTGATCTCACAAGAGCAGTTAAGTGTGTGGTTGACTCTTGTACTGTTAATCAAGGGTATGTACAAACACTTAGCTTTTGCTGGATTGTATCCTAGGTGTAGCAGTTGCAAACCTGTGGCTCATTAGTTATTGAACTACAGCTCCCATCAGTCCCACCCAGGATGCCTGCCCCATGTTCAGGGTTGATGGCAGTTGTTATGGGAAGATACCACATTAGCCACCCCTGTGTGCTGTGTGTGTGTTGTGTTGAACTGTGTATAACATGAAGGAACTAGTAACAAATTTCAAGGGGGGAAATGTAATTTTATCACACAGAACAAGCTGCTGTTTGTCCATCTACCGTATAGTCACCCAGAAAGTACAGCGATAAGAATAAATAGATAACATGTAAAGCCAAAGGCATGGTAAGTGTTCACAGTCTATTTAATAGTGGGACATGGATATAAGTACTACACAGTTGTTGCTGTTTTAGAACACATTCAATTTTGATATAAGCATTTGCTACGGGAGGGATTTGGGCTTTCCATATTCTACACTTTTAAAGATTTATTCTGCCAGTTTAAGCAAACAATATCAAATTATGATAGCTGGTCTGGTCTTCTACTTAGCTTGGTTTCCTAAAAAAAATTGTTCATAAAGCATTAGCCAAATAAATGTCTGACTTACTTCAGAACTCAAGGCTTTCTGGATTTAAACAGTGGAAACAAGCAAGATAGTTTTCAACGTAAAGTGTGATTTGTTCAGTGCTAAAACTACCATGCTGATATAATAAAATATTTTTCCATGATCAATTTTAATGCTTTATTCATTGATTAAAAGAATATACATTTAACATAAACCATACAACATCAGTCATCAAGTCAAACACTCAGCTGGTTTCCTTACAATTTCTGTCAGGAGTTACTTTAGTCTGATCACATTTATAAGATAAAATCTCACCACATCTGGCATTCACACACACTGTGCCAGTGGATTCACTCTACTGATGTACATATAAAATCCGCATGGTATGTGCTCACTGGAGACAAAACAGCGCACACCTGTCAAAAGGTCATTTTAATATAAGATGGTAAAACCATTTGTAAAACACATATAAACTTTTCCATAAATAGAATCATATCTGGACATCTGTTGCATAAATTGTGTTTTCCAAAGCTTACAATATGGCAGCCAGGTCTCAGCACTGCTGGGCACCCACGTTGGCCACTTAACTTTATTATTGCAGACTGTCCTTTAACATTAAATGCACAACATTCGTACCACTTAAAACTTGGGTCAGGTGGAAGTCTCACAGAGACCACGTCTGTACCGCGGTTGCCCTGAAACAGTTTAAATCGGCTTTTAAAGCCTCTCAGATATAACAAGATTTTAAAACATACTTCATGGAATGTTCTTCATGCATCATAGCAGCTCATACCTGTGATAGAACAAGGCTTGTATTATCTGTTTTCCTTTCTTTCCTTTACATTCACTATTCACAGTGAAACAGGTGCATGTTTAAGAGTTCTGAGGTTGCTGACCGAGCCACAGCACAGCTGTGTACCACAGGTCGAAATTCGACCTTATATATTACAATCTAGCAGTATCTGGCTGGCCAAAAATTGGCCTGCCCCTGCCAGCATGTGGGCACTTCTTCGTTTTAAATCTATTCTTTGGCAGCTGACACAGGCGCTGACAGAGAAAATCCAGTGACTTAGTTGCTAGGGATTTCACGACTAATGTTTGTTTGCAAGCAAAGTAGACTTAAATTTATATCTTTAAATCATTATGGTTTTACCCCATCGGAGTGTAGAGACTTGACGTTTCTTTTTAAATCTGGGCCCAAAGCTAACTTGTACGGAGAAGCTGACAGACCACAAGAAAAAGAAGCTACAATTAATTTACAACGAAACTACGATTGATAGCTTTCAGAGTCAGGTAAGCATCTGAAGAAGCTATACTGTGCAAGAGACAACTGCTTCATATTTAAGGAGGAGATTGCAGAGTGGCAATATTTCATGCTCCAGATATTGTACATGAAATCAAAGCAAAGGTTTACAGTAAATGGTATTGGATAGTCCTGATTTTTCTCTCTTAAAAAAAAAAAAGCTTTAAGTAGCATGCTACTAGTTTACATGACAATGACTGCATTCAAAACCACTGGGCTATGGATAGTAAAAAGATTTTTGGCTCCTGAGCACAAAAACTCCGACAATAGTAAAATCAGTGAAGTTGCAGAGTTACTCAGTACAAAAAGAAAGTTAGCCGGCAACCTCAGACAACCTTCAGCCACATCTGAGTTTTGCTTTTTTTTTTTTTTGTAGACAAGTCCATTAACCGTGAAAGCCCTAAACGTTGCCACTTTCAGCTTCTAAACCAATACCCGACTACGTTCTTTGATCAAGAAGTAGAATATACATATATAATTCTATATAGCTAATACTGATTAAACACAGCACAAGAGGGGTTAATTCACACTACTGAAAAACATAATAGGACCCTACTTGCATATGTAACCACAGGAACTGTAAATAAAGAGAACTAAATGCCTTCACTGAAGCTTTGCATTTCTCTGTAAAAATGACGAGTTGGCTCAGTAAAGACACTGAGTAATTCTATGTCCATGACTGCGTGCCAAGGTCGGCCCAATCCAAGGGATACCTGCTCAATGAGATTGTGCACCGGATCCACATCTTGATCGGCCAATTCACCTTGGTCAAAATCAATGCTTTCTTCTGTGACTTCAAGCACTTTCAAATCAGAGCCACGAAGACGAGCAATGGCAATCAGGTTGTGAGCCCAAACAGTATAACCTGAAACACAAAAAAGCAATTACTAATTTTTAGGACTTTTGTCTTTCTTCCCTCTCCCTCCCCACCCTACCCCAAAGGTAATTTAATATTTTACAGCCTCACAGCTAATGTCTCCCTATTTAGCAATTTTCCTAATGAGGTTCTTTTCAAGAAATCACCCCAGTAATTGGTCAGTTTACTTACTCGGTTAATTAAAAAAGTGAATATTGCTGCTGTTTCTTTTTGTATTTAATTTTTGCGGAGCTGCCTGTTTTTCCTTCCCCAATAATTCCGGGCAGATGAGTAAGGAAATGTCTCATGGTATTTCTTGGTAGTTTTGCAGCATGATATGTATGTAGCATAAAGGCTCGTGTTAAAGGAGCCAATAATCGTAAAATATGTCGGGTGTAATACAACTTTGACGGGGAAGCCGTCTAAAGTAAGGACAATTCAACAGTGCAGGAAGTTATTTTCCTATCAATTAAGGGTTGTTGGATTGTTGTTTTTTGGCAACTGTGAGTCTTGTGTTCTGAAGGTAGTAACAGTTTCCCACCATATAATCATATTGATATGCACAGCGTATCTTACCCTGAAGCCAGAGCACAATTTATTCCCTGCCCCAGCACCCAACACTTTGGGAATTCTCCCAAACCTGGAGAAAAATACTTGAGTGGGAAATCTCAAGGGCATACCCATACCCATATGAATGTGTAGGTTTCTAAACTAGCAGTGTTTTGCCCCTCTGTAATTGCCTACCATGCACTGCCAGAAGAGAGAGCCTTGTGCACCTCCAGGCCAATAAAACCAATGGGTCTTCGGTTCGGTTGTCGCTGAGATCTGGGAAGCCAGACATATCTATCACATCATTCATTAGTATGAAATGAGTGAGGAACTTATCATACTGCCTAGATATGAGATCAACAACAGCTCCTGAAACGCAAGTGATGTAGCTGTCGAAGTGAATCCTCTCCAGTGGGATACTGGGTTTAAGAATCCTTAGCATGTCATCGCTCTTGATATCAAAAGCCATTATATAGACCCGAAGATTAGTGCTGTTGCGTGTCAGTGCCTTCCAATCTTCGTCTTCTGGCATATTTTCCAGGGACTTGTGCATTACGGAAATATTGTGGACCAGAAGAGACAGTCGATGCAAAGGCACATGGTTACTATCAGCCAGGACTCTTGCCATTTCTGCTGTAAAATCACAGAAATCCAAGGCGAGTGAGCGAAGACTGACAAAACGCTCCAATTCAACCGCAGTGATAAGAGTGGTATTACCAGGGATGTGGTTGTCCAGTAAACTCAGGTGTTCCATAGTGTTGGCAATAGGATTTGAGAGAGATGACAATGATGTGGGTGTTACGATTTGTAGCATAAACCCGCATGACAGCCATTTCAGTTGCCTGCTGTTACCCAATATTTCTTCAAACAGCTGCTGTATTCTGCAAGAAGAAACAGAAGCAACCGTCTTAATCTTTTATAGTTTAATTTTTTTATTCTGAGCCAAGTTCAATAGACAAGGAAGCAAAAACGCTTTACACTTTTAATGCAAACTGTGTTGCATTAGAAACACACTGGCTGTAGCAGGGGTGGGTGGGGTGGAGAAAGAACACACCATTTAAAAATAAGTCTAAAGTTCCAGCAGCAGAATTGCACTTGCTTTTTAAAGTTCTGTTGTCTTCCTTTTTGTTTTAAACAAATATAAAAGAAAATTCATTTTGCCCTTTTGGAACTGTGCATGCTAACTTGTTTTGATTCTCTTCCCCACATTTTGTAACTAGCATATGTGTAGGGTAGCTACCAATTGCTAGAAGTCCTAGAGAGCACAGCGTGGTGGGTTCAATAGTGCTTGAATCTACTCACTGTATCAGCACTTTGTGTATCTCATTCAAACGATACTCCAAAGGGAAAATCAGGACTGATTAATACTGTATATGCTTTTACATCATTCAGCTTGACGCTTGATTTGAAGCCAAATGGCGGAAGTGATATTTGATTATATGAAAGCTCTATCCGTGATGCTTGTTCCACGATAACCATTTCTCACATGCGAGTCATGACTTGGTACCACATTCAGAGTGATGAACATCTGTATGTAACCTATTTATACTGGCTGATGAAAATAATGGGGGGTAGGAAGTAACGTGCATCTTACGCTTATTTTACTTATGCAATTGCAGCTTTGGTTGGTGGGGGAAATAAATATCTAACTGGAGAGTGGAGGAAACCCATTCTCCATTCATTTATTCCCCCACCCACCCACCTGTGCAAAGCTGTGATTGCTGGTTTTGGAACAGCAGCTCTGGCAGCAACCAGACAGCCCTCCATCTTGCCGGGGTGTGTGTGTGTTCCAAAGGGTTCCTGGCTTTATGCATTTTTGCATAAATGTGTGGACCCCTCATGTAAGATGTGAGTTAACTGTACCAGAAACCTTTCTTCTAATTAGCAAGTACAACTCTGATAATGATGAGCATTCTAATCCCACCCTTCCACCAAGGAGCTGAGGCCAGCGTACATAGTCCCCACACGTCTCATATTTTACTCCTGAAGTTAATTGTGAGAATAGTCAGGTTAATTGTGTCTGAAGCAGTATGAAAATTGCTCAGTTTTTTTGCAAAATGCATCTGCTTTTAGCAATGCGACATGGATAGCATAAAGTTTATACTGAGAATTGCTGGATGAAGATACTGCTATAGCAGTCCCTGGCACCCCTTCCTGCTTTGCTTAAAATGATTTATCCTAGAATGTGAATTTTGTAGGAGAAAATCTCCCAACTATTGCAAATGGCTTGTTTTTAGAGTAATCATGTTCTGCGAAAAGATGTCCAATTTTCAAAGGAAATTGCAACAACAAAGAACGATAGACACAGTGAAACCATGAGCCATTATTTTCAGTACTAAATCATCAGAGAAGACAATGGATTATATTCTAAAACAGCACATTTACAACACACACATCCCATTTCTTTAAACTGCAATACTGTAACAATATATTTTGGACAACTTACTGCTTAATCTTTTTTCCATCTGGATCCACTTTGCTGAGGTGCGTATTTGATATACTTCCATGTTGTTGCAGAATGCTTATGTCACCAAAGAGACTTAATTTCTGGAGATTCCTATTTGGAAGGGGAAAGTGTCAAGTCAGAGGCTTTGCATTAGAGGAGCATTTGAAAATAGCTCAAGCTTTTGTGTTATATGAGACGCAATCCACACGGTAACACTATAGCCTTGAAATCTAGAAACTAGTTGCCCCTTCTAGCCAAGGTACATTTGAATGACCAAGCTAAATAGCTTTACAATACATTTAAATTTGTTCAAAACTAGAAAAGAACCCAACATAATTCCGTCACAATATAGTGAATCTTTTTTCTGAATCACAGTATACTAGAAATAATCCTCATGAATATAGACAGTGGTAAGGAAATGGTTATATGTCTGATATTAATACAAGTGGACATAACATTGTAGAGGGGCTTGCAAAATATATACCAGAATGAAATCTCCTGTACCTAGGGTCACCGGGTGCAGCTATTTGGGACTTGCCATGCTAGTGACAGAGACTGTATAGAACCTATGATGCAGATGAGCTTTCTTTGCACAAACCAGCTTATTTTCTTGGCTTTTTTCCACCCAAGAATAAAATGCTTGAATATAAAGGATGGAATGGAAAAGCCATCTAACCAGATTTCCTTCTAGCCCACCTTCACAGACTGCATCACTCTCCAGGTTATGTGGTTATGTTTTTAGCAGAGTTGCGACATTTTTGGTAAATTCTATATTGCGTGGCTCAGGCATAAACACGATGCCCTGCCTAATATTTACTTAGAAGCTCTTGGATTCTCCCAGGTGCAGATTAGATAACTTGCCAGATCTTCACAGAGGACAAAGTAAAAGGCAGCAAACAGCAGCCATTCCCTAGATTATTTTCAGTGAAGCTGACTAATAACAGCTGTTTCCAAGGCCATCATACTTAAAGGTACATACACAACTTATCTGGAGACGAGTTTATAGTTCAATACATAGCCTTTCATTTATTACCTATACTAATGCTTCACTGAAAATCATGTTTAAATATTTCAGGGTGTACACTTTTGCCCCCCATATTATTCTAAATTCTCAATTCTGCTCCAACCTCCTCTACTTTGGTGTTCTGTAGGCAGCCAAGTAAAACAATTTGCTCACTTTTGCTCCCATAGATGTACAGTATTAAAAATAAAACTGTTGTATAAACAAGTCTGAAGAAGCATTCCCCAACTTGGCACCCTCCAGATGTTTTGCACTACGACGTTTGGAGGACATCAGCTTGGTGAAGGCTGGTCTATTAAAAACCATCTACTGCAAGTAGCGCCTGCTACCCACTCAATAGTGGTCTAAAAAACAGTAAAGAAGGGTCAGGTTTCTTCCAATTAACAAAAGCTTGCTTGTCTGGTTGTAGCAACTCATATTCCCATTAAGTGACTACTAGATGAGTGGTTAGCTACAGCCCTGAATTTAAATATTGACTTTTGATCATAAATTCAACCAGAAGCATAAGCACTCTCTGCAGAAAATTAACTATGTTTATGTCAGTTCAAACCTAAGTTTGGCAGGGTGCCACTCAATTGGTAGCTACTCAGAGTTGTCATAATGTATTGCGCAGAGATCCGAAGACTAGTCACATACAGCAAAGTTCATGCCTCAAATACGTCAATATTTTGAGCGCATCATTTATTGCCAATATGCAAAACACAGAGATTGCTTTCCAGAGGATTTTCTAAAGGGTCAGCTTTCATACCTGATCTATATGCTCCACAATAATGTGAACATTTTAATTAGAAGCAGCAGTGAGCACCCAAGAACATCAAGCAGTATTGCTATTTTTAGCTCTGCAGCCAAAGACTTCTTGCCTCAGGTACCGTAAATTCTAAAAGAACAGCATTGTCATTTGAAAGTTGTGTGTAGTTGCATAAGCTGTACATGCTGCACAGCTGAAAGCCAGGCTAAACCTTATAAGAGGGCTACAGCTGCCACTGCTCTCACTCTCCCTTGTAGCATCATCCAACACATAAAATGCATCACACAAAAAATCACTATGCTAACCCATCTGCCAATGCTGTGAGGCAAAGACCGGGAGATGAGCAACGCAATAGGATGCCATGTGTTGTGTTGGAGTGGTGGTTGCTGCAGGGACAAAGATAGTAAGCCTCACATACCAATTCACGTGAATAACTAATCAAAATATCTGGGGTCAGTTGCTTACTTTAACAATCTGGCACTATCTATTCTACACACACCTTTAGCACAGTGGGCACTGCTTGCACATCATGACTTGAAGTGTATGTGAACGTATCTGCCCGTGTATGTGAGAAAGAGGGAGACAGAGAGATTAGGTATCACAGCACACACTTCAATCCTATATACATTTACTTGGAAGCAAGTCTCACTTTTAGGGGGGCTTACTCCCAGGAAACTATGCACAGAGGGATCCGAGCCATACTCTGCAGACATGCTATTACATTTCCATTCATTTCATGCACAAGGCTTCCACCAGCCCATCAGCAGCCAGAGCCCAGTCGATCCCACAGCAGCAGCAGCAGCAGTGACAGCTCCTGGCGCCAGGCTAACTTGATGAACTCTGGATCTCCTTCAGTCATGTGTTATCATGAACTGTAATGTCCTAAAAATACATGAGCAATTTAGTAATACCCATTAAACCACTGTGTAAAACACAGCATTTTTCTAATGTATGACATTAGCTCTAGGGTTTATGCACAATTGTTTCCAACCTGCATTAAGATTGCATTTGAGCTTTAGAGCAATTTATGGAATTGCTTGGAGAACCTTGTGTTCCATATTATGTCCCAGATCCTTCAGAAACTATTAATTCTTCCCAGCCTTATTTTATATGCTGCACTCAAGCAAAGCCATTAATTCTCTGTTCAGCAACCAATTTTCAGAAGCCATATTTTCAGTTGAGCAATGGCCGAAAGGCCTGCAGTGTGGGCTCTGCTTGGACCTACATGAGCAAAATTAAAGTGAATGCGCTCTTCAGCATCCTCTTCTCCAGCACAATCTGCGTCAGAAACTTTGGCACTCTATGCACCTTCACTGCTCACTGCTATTTCTTTGTGCTTTGGCTTGTACACAGGAGTTTAGGTGCACAATGAGATAAAGAGGTCTGCCCAAGTTTATTCTGTTTGTAGTGTAGAAGACAAGTGCCTCACTCAGGAAGAAAATGGCTGACTACACCATAAGAGCACATGGTCCTGTCTGAGACATCCTGGTGATCAGGGGCTCTGCAAGGAGCCAGGCAGAAAACCTTTAGAAACTAGATTTATTCACTAGGCCACCATTTGTCTATCCACACGTTTAACTTTTAAAGTATAGTCCATGCTATACTTCTTAGTCAAACAGAATATAATTTGCTAGATTTATATCATTGCCACCTAGTCCACAACAGAAACACATCTAATGTTATAGAGTGATCTAGTATGTTCAAACTCTGACATTCTGCATTGTGATTTATTTTACTTTTGTGGTAAAGAGCCAGATGCAACAACTTGCCTGTGTAGTGTTAGTGCATTGGCAGAGATTAAAAGTAGTCAGTGCAACCATTTCAGCTACACATTCATGTGCACTGCGGTTTCTGTGAAATACAGTTTCGGAATACAATACCAAGCTATGAAGCAGAGAGAAAACTAACACCTACTAGCTATCAGAAAGCAAGTACATAGAAGAATATAAAAAGTAAACAAGTCTTGCCACAACAGATACTGCTGTGGCAAGACTTTCCACAAAGGCGGGATTGGAAAGATGCCCCAAACCTTTATTAGCGAAACTAACATTTTACTGACATCCAAAATATCTACCAATTAGTGGAATACGTACATGTGTAAAATGTTGCCTAAAAATATTAGCAACCACATCACAGTTCCCTCATGTTCGTAGGTGGAAATCTGTCAAATTTCACTAGTATTATATCAGACAGTGAAGAGGTTTCTCAATAATTTCCCACACACTTAAAAAATTATAACAGTAGAATGATTACTCTTTTTTAACCAGTGTTTTCTTGGGAAGAAAGTTTTTAAAAAGTTTAGGGATCTACTACAAATTATTTAATGGCTTAGGTAATGCCTTAGATAGGAACATTGGGGCGTATCGTTCACCACTCTATCTGCCATAATTGCTGCATTTTCCACCTCCTCAATTATGAACTGTCTTCCACTGAACACGTAGAAGACAAGGAGGAAACTAAGACAGGCTGCTTCCTTCAGCCGGGTGCTGCATTTTCACATCACAGTCCTGACACAGTGGCTGCTCAGAGAGGGCGATGTCCAGGCTCCTAAGTATTGACCAGTTTCAAAATAGGCCTGTACTCTGGAGGCTGTACACTCATGTCAAAAGCATATTTTATAACTGCAATTTCTGAGAATCCCTGGGGATCTTGCTGCAGTTTAATAAAGGCGAAATTAAAAGATTGGCCTCTTTTGCTCTATCGTTATTCAAGCTGTCAAGCAAACATCAATGACAGGGTGAATTTTGCTCTTTTTTCTGAATTTAAGCTTTCATTAAAAAAAACAAAGCACCTACCTCTCAAATGCATTAAGTCATTTATGGTAGAGGGAATAGAGTTACTCAGACGTAGCAAACAGGACAGCTCCACTTTATCTGCCCACACTATGCCATGGAGAATTGCACTGATCATATGAATTTCCAGCTAAGTATACTGTGCTTTTTGATGTAGCTCTGTCCATTTTTAGCAGTGAGCCTTGCTCACGCTGTATGTCATGATGCCACTGCATTATGTGGGTGGCATTGCAGCCAAGTAAGTTATCATGGTGTGAACTGCAAACAGGGATGTTCTCTGAAGGGCTTTGAACAAGATAGTTATAAAAACATTATCAGAAGTCAGAACCATTAGTAAATGTAAATCATGAGTTTGTATTCCCAAACCTGAGAACCACTACATTGTTCTCTCCTACGGAGAATATAGGTTCTTCGCTTGAACAGAATAATTTAGCTTCCTCCCCATGCCACTCCAAAATTCTAATCAGAACACAAACATTTCGAAGCATGGGACTATATTTCCTTAGTTTCCAGGCTGTTATGTTCTTGATTAGTTACAATAGTCACTTAAAGTTGACTTTTTAGGCTCTGCACTTCAGGCCATTTGTGTTTGACAAAGACATACTGTAGGTTTTGAAGAGATTGTAAATTTTATCACTGCCTGTTATGTAACTGAAGAATAAATGAGACAGTCAGAAGCAACATCAGCCTCGGCCACTGGATCATCAACCTAAGCATATCTCCTTCATTTCTATTTCTATCTCTCCAACTGCTTGATGAAGAATATTTTGCTTGCAAACCATTTTGAATAAGTAGCTGGTGCAATAAAATATGCCATTTTAAATCATGCTGTGTGAAAAACAAAGCCACCAACTCTGATCTCATACAGCGATGACATGGAAATTTCCCACTATTCTGTAAAATACTGAAAATCTCTCCAGAACAAGCAATCTTGCTATGCTGATCAGTAAATGTGCCTCCGGTGTGCCCTTTTTCTTTCAAGAGTTCAATGACAGAAATAAACGCCTTATCTTTCAGAAGCCTATTTGCTGCATAATGCTGAACATGCTAATATGCCACTTTCTTTCCTAGCTTATTTGCCTCCTTTTCAAGCCTATTCATTTTTATTACACAGATGCTCTAACAAGTTAACATTACTACATAATTTATCTCGTACAGGTCAAGAGCAGGCGTATTTCCCCAGAAACCAAATGTGACAAAAGAAGATAACCAACCAGCAGGCATTGCAGATGGAGGAAGAGAAAGTAAAGCAACAGGAAGAACTAGTTTAGTATCTGTATTTCAGACCTTGAAAATATTTGAAACAATTCAAAACAGCACCTTTTCAAGGTGCTATGAAGAAACTAATTATGGAGAACAAATTAAAAAAAAATCAGTTTAATACCACTGCACCTGCAACCAAGGAGAAGGAAGAGAAGGCCTCAAAGGATATTATTATTTCAGGGCCTCAAAAGATAAGGCTATTTCATCCTTTGATTTCCTACCCCCCACCCAGTCTTAAGTATGTTTACATGGAAGAAATGAAGACATACAAGAGCAAGGTCTGATTGCCCACTCTCCAAATCACACACACAATCACTTAGTTATTTCATAGTTTGTGGCAAAGGTTTCACAGGAAATAGGGGTGTGCATCAGTTTCAGAAAAATGGTGAAGCCAAGTGGGATGTCTGGGAGGAGGTCTCCAGTACAAAAGCCCCTGGATGTGCTAGTCTACTATGGATGAGTTGCTATGCCTGCAAATTTCACCTACTTCTATCAAAAGGGGGGCAAATTAGAGCCATTTGAATTCCCAATCTTGGAAGGGTGGGGGGCAAATGGTACTGATTCACTCTCCCGAGCCAAACTGAGTTGTTTTATAAAGTGCCAAGCTTTGGGATTCAAATCAAATATTATGGTTGGTGCACACTCCTAACAGGAAGTAACTAAAAAAGAAGATTCCATGGGGTCTCTAATTATCTGTGGCCTTTTAGAAGTGGGTGGAATATTTAAAATTTTAATCCTCCGCTTGCTTTTTAAGTATATATTGGGAGAGTTGGGCTATAAATCAGTTTGAGTTGCCTTGGGCAAGATAAAGTGACTAACAAATTCAATAAATAATAACAACGTATGAACTTGCGGCTCCATCTCCAACACCAAACAATGGTTTGTTTGTTTGTTATATGTGAACTGACCCCACTCTTATAACAGAATTTACTTCAGTAAGACTATTTAAAATTGCAATCTACTAAGGAGATCCACACATAGATGCTGGCTTTCCAGAGCAGATTTCTTTGCTGGATGAGGATTGTGCATGCAACAAGGAACTGGATGTTCAGATATTATTGCTGAATGCCCACATCCATTAATGAAGGCTATGCATTATGGAATGTGAATTGTGTACACAGTGCCCAACTCATATGCAGCACAGATGGAATGTGGATGGGCACCAAACACATGCAAGCTCTATCAGCACTGTAGAGTGGGAAAGATCCTGAGATTTTCCATTCACCCAGGGATGCAATCAAGGCAGCACATCCCCATCCATTACCTGAGACAACAGTACATGATCATTACTCAACATGATCGTTACTCAACACTAAACAAAGAATAGTCTTAAAACTCATGATGCAGCTGAAACTAAGCAAGCCTGGCCCTGTAAACTGGGAGGCTGACCAGGAACCACATGCAATTTGCTCTTTGAGGAGTAGAGCGTAAGCGAAATAAAGACAACTTCTTGGGTGCGACATCTTACTTACAGCACAATCCTCCGTATTAATTCCAAAGTGAATTCTACGGTTTTCCCACAGGGCTTATTCAGGGGAACATGTGGTTAGACTTGCAGCTTTAAAGGTTTATTCAGAAGGTGCTGCTGCAACAATTAAGTATTTTCCTCAATAAATTCTGAAAGTTAACCGCGGGGGTAGGGAGAGTTCTGCTTCACTAGGAGAAGGAAAGAGTCAAACGTATTTGCTGGATTTAGTTAATGAACTCTCAGAATGGTTCTGCCAAATGAAACACATTTCCTTCTACTTCTCAAATAAGCGTGCATGTCAGAATTCTGGCAATATTTGAGTCGTGTGCGTTCAACAGCACAGGACCAAAACATACAGTTCAGACACTACTTTTTGCTCACACCCTCGTCTAGCAATCCTTTCTAAAGGATCATGCTCTGGCTTATTACCATAGGAACGAAGTAATATGAAAATGCACATAATGAACCCTGATGCTCTTTTTGTGTAAGGAAAAGCAACTTCAGATGGAGAAAGTCTTGTGCAGAGATGCAACAGGGTGGGTTTACTCTTTCATTATCAACTATTTTTTTTCTTTCTAACTCACCACTTGAGCTGCTTTCCCCCTCTGTGGGGTTCCAGGAATAAATTTGTGGTGGTAAATATGCTTCTAGAGCATTTATATGCAACACATAGTCTACTCTTTAAGCTAACTGATCATTGACATACTAAGACAGCCTTGTAACTAAGTCCACTGGAGTTAATAGCCTGTAAAGTAAAACCACTAGCCTGCTAAAAAGCTAGTAGGCTGTGTTGTTATGCTGCTCAGAGGAATAAAAGCCTCTTCCCCAGTGGTGAGAACAGAAATGAAGTGGGTTGGTGGTGCCTGGACAGAGCAATCCAACCCTCCTTAGCCAGACAACTAATTAGCCGCATGGAATTCCTTGTTGCCTATGGTCACAAGGCAAGTTGTTAAGATACAAGGCTGACATAGAAGCTTTGCATGTTTGCTGGTCCTTTCAATGGGGTTGTTTACATAAACACTTTAAGGATTGCCTCTGCAATCTCAACCAGCTGCAGTTAGAATTACTGGGGTCAACTTCTACAGAATTATTATCTTGCCTAGCTGGTAAAGAAATAAGGCTATATAAATAGAATTGGAGAAACATTTTATGCAAGCATGGCCTCAACTGGTAAGCAACAGGGATGTTCAAAAGGAAAACCAGCAGCCAGTATGCAGGATCAGCCACAAGATGCAAATAGCCCTTGCAATGCCATCATCTTTACACTCTTCAGATTCTGCAGGATTGAATAAGAAAGCCCATGAAGTCATCTATGTACCATGATTAGCTAACAGAGTGAAAGGGAGGGTAAGTCCTATAAGAAACTGCTGAGGCCCAAATTCCCTACAGCTTTAATAGGCTGCTAGCTTGAGAGGGGCTCCTCGAGCCTGCCACACCCTTGTTGCAGACCTAGCACTTCATCAGTCTAATGGTTTCCTATTAATTTGTCCAGGCCTGCTGATAGTGATGCTGGTTAGAGTTGGGCCTTAGTGTTGCTGCTTTTAGAATAGGTGCATGATTTTATTTTGTTTTGTTTTTTATATAACCATATATCCTGCAGTGTGTGCTGTATTGTAAGCCTCTCTTCTAGATGACGGACAGGGTATCAGCTCAAAGAAAGGACTTTGCTGCTCTCTCTTTCTGGTTCTTGGCTTGTTACTTTTCATGCAGATTACCTCCTTCCCTGAAGCAAGCAGCTGCCTTTTCCACAGGTGAGTGTAAGAGTGTCAATCATTGTCTCCAAGTCTAACCTACATCACATGGGTGCTGTGAGGATAAAATAGGGAGAGGAAGAACCATGTGTGTTACGCTGAGCTCCTTGGGAGCAAGGTGGGATTTAAATAAATGTAATAAATATGCAAAAATAAAAAGTGACAGAAAGGCCCCACAGCGGGTCACCTAGTGAGCTCACAGATGAGGTGAAATATGAACTGCAATTTCCTGGCTGCCATGAAAGTGAACTGCAATTTCCTGGCTCACAGCACACATACTTTAGTGTTTCAGTATCCACATGACAAAAGCTGGTCACTGTAGCACCCAACAGAGTGAGACGGAATTTGGAAATCTCTGAAAAAAATGGCCACAAATCTGATCTTGGCTGCTTCAGATCTTATCACATCTTTCATTGACATATGGTTGCTGTACCAGTTGCAGCAGTTTAATTTTCTGAGATGTGTGATCTGAACAGGATTTTCTTACTGCAAATCATTTAAGATGTGCAAACTATAGTCTATTCTATTGTGCAGAACTGGCTGTAGGAAAGAGTGATGAGCACAGCACGGACAACTGCACAATCTCTTCTTGAAAAGGACATTTCATTCTGTAGTGGAGCAGAGAGAAACAAGAGTAACACAGAAGGAAACAAAAGGAAACAAACAGCTCTGGAATATTACTGATCAACTTAAGATTTCTTCATTATATGACCTTGACAGAATGGGAATTTTGGAAATCTTGAGGGAGAATGCAGAGCTAAAGGCTTACAAATGCAAAATATGTTTATGCTATTTTTGTGATTTACAAATGACATGAAAAACTTGGTATACTTATTTGTAAAACATTCTTGTTTATAAAACCCAATTAAAAATGCAAAATATGTAACTAACTGTGACACCTTTGTTGTATGACAACAAACACTAGAGTCACTGGAAAGGAAAGGATACCACTTTGGATCAGCTGGTATTGCTGTATTGCTCCCTTTAAAAAAGAAGAAAATGTTCTTTAACTGGTTTCCCAATTATGTAACAGCCTATAGCTGAGCAAATTATTAATGTGCCCTGCTGCTGGCTTCAGAATAGTACACTAACAGTAGGTGTTCTAGAACGGACACCACAAAGCCACTGTCTCCCATTTTGAAGGATTTAGGCACTAAAGAAGTGACATGTTAGCTGAGAAGGGTTAGTGTTTCTATCAGTCAAGAAACCAAAAGCAATTGTCAGGTTTTCCTAGCAGCTTATCACAAAAAGTATTATGAGCCCATCAAAACAGGGGGCACAGGGCAAATAACTGTCTCAACAGCTCCCTGTTTTTGGTGGCATCCCAGGGAAGGTACTTGACGTGCGGAAGGTAGTGAAGCTACCTATCCAGAAACACTCCTCTCCACAAGGACCCCCCCCCAACCGCAGCACTTTTGGGTGGCGACGTGCAGACGTGTGTTCCTTCATGTGATGTTCCCTTCGAGTTGCTCCAGAATGGCTCCTTCCTCGCCGCTCACACATCCCTCCTCCCCCCCCCTCCCGGCGCGCACAGCAGGAGTAAGGCATCTTTAAGTGGATGCGTGACAATCGGGAATTCAACAGGTGCAGCTTCCCCCACCCAGTAATAATAACTCAATCGGCTGAACTTCAGGCAGATGTTAGAAAGCACAGGAACCTTTGAAAGAGAGAGCTCCTGCTTCCCAGCTAAGTAGCTGGGAAGCAGGAGGCTTTGCAACTCTCCCTCCCGCTCGGCGTGTGTTAGTACGTGTGTGTGTGTGTGGATGTTAGTTAACGCTGGCTGGCCTCCCACCACGCCGTCCTACCTGTTGTTGCGGACGCTGCTAAGCACGCAGAGTACGAGCTCCAGGTAGGTCCTCAGCAGCTCCAGCCAGCGAGGGCAGAGCTGTGCTTCTCCCTCCGCCGCGGCCGCCGCGGCTGCCGCTTCCTCGCACACCCCGCTGGCGCCTCCTCCTCCGGCTCCTGCTCCGCCGCCGCCGCCGCCTCCGGCTCCTCCGCTGGGGTAGTTGTCGGCGGCGAACTGGACGCGGAGCTCGCGCACGAACCAGCCGCACTTGCGCATGAGGAAGTCGAGGCGCGGGCGCTCGGCCGGGCAGACGCGCAGGCTGAGGCGCAGCCGGGGCCACAGGGCCGGGTAGAAGAGGCACTCTCGCCAGTGCGAGCAGGCGGCCGAGGCCCGGAGCCGGTCCGGGGCGGCCAGGAACGAGAAGATGTGGACCACCAGCTCGCTGGGCAGGGAGCCGGCGCCCACCGGCCCCCCACACACCGACGACATGGCCGGCCCAGCCGCCGGCGGCCGCAGCCCCGAGCCCGGCCTCGGCCTCCCCTCCGGCTCCTGCGACAGAAACAACAACATCAATGACAAGGCGGAGGGAGGCGGGGCGGGACCGGACGGGACTCTGCTGCTGCTGCTGCTGCCGCCGCTGCCGCCGGAGCCAACCACTGCTCGCAGCCGCAGGGGGAGGGCGAGATGTACCATTGGGCTCCCGGGTTGGGTTGTCGGGGCGGGATGGAACGCACCAACGCGCCGAGAGGGAGGGAGAGGCGGAGCGTACCAAAGTGCGCTCAGCCGGCGGGGGTGGCGGGGAACTGTTGCTCTCATGACTCAGCGCGCGGAGAAGGGCTGGCGTGGCCGATGGATGCCACCTAACGAAAGTTTCGCAGAGGAGGGGGAAGGCGGCGCGATAGCCGACCTGGATTTTTTTTCTTTGCAAGGCCGCGGGGACGCTTAGAAGAACCACGGGAGGCGCTGCCGCCTAGGAGCGCCTGCACAAAGTCCTCCGCGCGGCGAGGGAGACGCCCGGTGTCTCTGCATCTTTCCAAAATTCGAACATCGCCGTACTGTTAAAATGAAGCAGTTTATTCCAGGATAATTTTAAGGACTGGAATAGGCAAGCACCGGCGCCTGATGAACGAACCTGCCATTATTACCACCTAAGTGGAGGTTTTTTTTTTCCTTGGCAGATAAGAGCAGAGGGGAAATGTTCTCCCTGTCCTGTTTCATTTGTAGCAGAGGCATGAGCATGACTAGTGTGCAAAATAACAATTTTGTTCACAGTGCTGGTGCTGACCTTCAAACCCCAAAATGACCTCACCTTGTATACACAAAGGAGTGTCTCCATCTGGACACTGAGGTCCAGCTCCCAGGGCAGCCTGATGGTTCCCTCACTGTGAGAAGTTACAGGGAATCAGGCAAGGGGTGTTTTTGGTAGTGGTGCCCTCCCATCAGTTGTCAAGGAAATAAAGAACTATTTGACTTTTAGAAGACATCTGAAGGCAGCCCTGTTTAGGGAAGTTTTTAATGTTGATGTTTTGTTGTGTTTTTGGATCTGCCCACAGTGGCTGGGGCAACCCAATCAGATGGGCGGCATATAATTCTACCGCTTTGTGGCCGGAAAGATGAACAGAGTGCTCTTAGAGATGGAAGGAACCAAAGGCCACTTTGGCAGCCCTTAGCTGAAGAGCAGAACCATTTCCTGGCCATCTTCCCACAGAATATAAATCACGCATCCTCTCACTGGACTTTCAGCTCCCATCATCTCCAGTTAGCATGACAAATGGTCATGCATGATGAGAGTTGCAACCCAGGAACGTGTGTGTCTCAGGTTCTTCCACTCCTACTCTTACATGACACCATGATCTTGGGCAGAAAACCTTAGCACACCACTCACAGTATCATTTGTCAGCTGCCAGTTCCCCAAATCCTGTCACTTTCTTTTTTGACCAATAAACAAACCAGGCTGCCAACGTGCAATTGAAAGAACACTGCGATGCAGGGGGTCACCAGGAGCATGGAAGAGATTTCAGCTCAGTGGTATTCCCAAGTGACTCCTTAACTTTCTCCCATATAAATGAATAGTTGCCATTCATTTCCTGTGTAGAAAAGGAACTGTTGAATATAGGAATGCACTGAAGGTAAAACCAGCCACCCACAAGTGACATGGGTTTTGCAGGAGTTTATAGTATGTTTCTTGGATATGGAAGCCTATCCTTTGCAGCACATTCCATAATGATAGGCAATTTTGTGATGGTATTGATTACAGTATTGATGATGGTGGTGCTTTTTTATTTCCTCTTGCAATTATGAAGGCATACTACCTAAACACACTTTCATAAACAAGCGTTCACATAACATCCATATACCTTTAATGGCTGCAGTCCTAAACGTACCTGCTTAGGAGTAAAACCCCTTTTCATTAATAAGGACCTACTTCTAAGCTAGCATGTACAGGATCAGGCTTATGCATGGCCACTTTAGATACAACATTGTTTCCAAATATAGGGTGTTATTTGCTCAGTGCTGATGTCACTGCTCAGGCATAACTGAACCGTGAGTTCATAATTCACAAGTACACACAGTCAAAATATGCTGAGTTGATGTCATGATGCAACGTCTCCACAATATGCAAGATCACAGGCACTTTTCTAAGGTCTCTGGCAACACAGCTTATAGATACGATGCTTTAATACAGGCTTTTGCGCTGTTACAAAGTACCGGTATGTGTCTGAAACCACACATGTGCCCAGCACAGAAGTTTAAGATCTTTTGCTAGTGTTACAACATGCGTCTGTCAAGAATATGTGTTTACTCTTAACCTTATGCCCACAATAAGTTCTTACACAAACTGAATAAAGCTTGGTGTATTATATGAAATGAAAGTGGGAGAATATATTAATGCCAATCAAGAAAGCAACATTTATGCAAGCAGCACAGTGCTTTAAAAAAAAATGTTCAGGGGTACCCTCATTTTCCTACTCATATTGTAATATTGCCCATCAATGAGGCCAAACTTAGATTCACAAAATGTTTAGGGGTATGCGTACCTCTGCGTCCCCCCAGAAAAAAGCACCTTGATCTAAAGAGTTAAATAATTCCTTACTATTCTCAAAATTCTACAGAAAGTGAGTGTGACAATTGTGCCCCAGAGCCCACATCAACAGCAAGTCAAGAAAAGGATAGGCATACCTATCTCTAAGGTAGAGTGTGTATTGGTTCATTGAGAACATTGAGTTAGCTTTTTCCAAGCTCTAACAAACTAATCATTTAAAATCTAGGGTTTTTGTACTAATTTTAGCCAATGCATTGTATTGGAGAAGGGAGGGGGCTTCATAATTCCAATATTGTGCTATTGAATTTATCCTAGTTTTCTGCCTATTTCCCACTTCGCCCATCTTGCTTAATTACCTTAACAGTTGAAAGAACATGATCCTAGTGAACTGATGACTGAACCAGCCTTCCTTGTCTGCCTCCTGTTTCAAAGTTCATCCCACTATTACCTTTATGGCATCCATTCATGTGTTAATTTTAATGGTAGTTAGATTTACATATGCCAATCTTTATACAAGGTGTGAGGAAATCAGGATGTCTCCTGAATGCTTCCAGGACATGTTTTGAGATCAGACTGGTACCAGAGTCAAGAAAGTTCATAATGGAGGGTCGGTCTCCTGTCATATTACCATATACCCACCTTTTTATTCATGCCAGGGTCTACAGTAATAAACCACAGAAAAGGTTTAGATCAACACACATCTATCCACAGTTTAATCTGTGATTGTTCAACTGTTTTTTGTAGCACTCTCCCCTTTAAGACCCATTTTGACTATAGTATTATTAATACTATTTATGTTTATCTGAACCTTAGTTCAGCTGAATTCAGTGGAAGTACAGCCCAGTCTTTTAAACCTGTTAAACATGCCTGCCTGTGCATAGAACAAGACTGTGAAGCATTAACCAGCACTCGTAACCCACTTCTTAGGGCAGAGGTTTCCAATCTTTTTGGGTCCCTTGACCAACTACATTCTTTCTGTGGCACCCCTGTGGGGCTCATGAGCCCAGTTCTGTCACCCCTTGCCAGTAGAGCTGGCAGCCTCTCACCCTTTTTTCAAACACCCTCCCTTGTGGAGTGTTCCCTCAGTCTCTTCTCCTCTCCCCTTTCATTGGGAGTTCTCTGGGCAGCCACAGCTGCCGCCCCTGGTCTCTGAGCTGTCCTTGCCCCCGCCCCAAAGAGAGATGTCTCCTCTCACTGCCTTACAGGGGCCTGGAAAGCACCCTCTGGCCAGTTCTAGAGGCAATATTCACCCAGGGAGCTTGTAGCCAGGGCTGCTGCAACAAACAGCATGCAAGCCTTTGGGAGGCAGAAACGCGAGAGGGCACCAGAGAAAGGGAGGGAAGGAAAGAATGAATGGCAGAGGCCAGTGTTGCCAGCAGCACCCCTGACCATCATTCAAGGCACTCTAGGGTGCCACGGCACACTGGTTGAAAACCACTGTATTAGGGGGTTAAGAGTAACGGATTACTCTAAATGAATTGTAAATCTAACAGAATGCCTAGTCTTTCATTGATTCAGGTTGAATGTCTGGCTCTTTTGCAGCTCTGCTCTGTAAGAGCCATATCCAATGTAGCTAGGTCTCACTGGTTTCAAGTGACATCATTTGCTTTCTCATCATTTTGCTGGCGACTGCAGTGTTCTAGAAAGGCAGCCATATTACTTTTCTGCAGCAAAAAAACAACACACTTTAGCATAAAGTAGGCTCAGCCAATGTATCATTAGATGCATAAAATGGTATTTTCAGCTTGCAGATGTGTACATGGCATACACATGTGTAGTGGTGACAAAATAAGGGTGGGTGAGGAATGTGAGGTCAGAAAGCCCATAAACAAACATATGTGTGTGTGTTCATTAGTAAGTGGAACACAAATGCAAACAAGCAAAGGGTAAAGATCAGACTCCCAACCGATAACAGATCTGCAAAGCAAGCTAAATACCACGCATAAGCACACAAGGAGGTGTAATTCTTTTCTACTTTAAATAAATTCCCATTTTGCATTTAGCTCATGTCTTGTTAAGTGTGAAACTTGCATATGAATCCCAGCTTAAAAACGTCCCCTTTTTTTGCTGAAGTGTGGCAAAGTCGGATGTTCAATATCCAGAGAGATCGAAATACACCTGGACTCAACCCACGGATTCTAAGCATCACCATTTTTTAATATTAGATTTGTGGCCATTAATTATCTGGATCAGTGACAGTCTGGTTTAGAGAACGAGCAGGAGGTTTCAGGCTAGGCACCCAAAAGTATCCGTCAAATATACTGGGACTTGATCAAACCGCTGCATAGTAAATAGATTCCAGAGAACATCCGTAAGAACACGCAGCAAGCACCCCACGCCGCTAGAACATGACGTCAGAAGAGGGGGCGGCGCTTGCTATGCGAGCCGGAAGCTACCCGTGATTCGGGCGTCCTGGCCGGCGTCTTTCTTCGTGCAGCATAAAGTCACAGGCTCAGTGGGATTATACACTTCCGGTTCTAAATCGAGCATGGGGCACTGTACAACCCACTCTCCCATTTTGCACTATGAAATGAGGGCCGGGGAGCTGCCTTAGTCCGCTGCAACAAAAAAAACAAAAACCCACACATGCCGCGCACACACACAAAAACTCGCCCTGCTTTTTAAGGTGCAACGGACGGACTCTAGTTCTCTTCTGCACCAGCTCCGTATATGGCGGTATTCCAACGGAAACCGGAAGTGAGGAACGCATTCAGAGGCGAATCTTCTACCTCTACGCAGTCGTGGGTTGTTGTGGTTTTTTTTGTTAAGGGCCGGCCGAGCAGCAAAGGTGCGACGCGCTCGGCTCTCCCTCTCTCTATGGTCTGTTCTAGATGGGAGCGAGGCATTTTCGATGGCTGTGCGCGTCATATCCGGACGATTCTGAGATGCCGGTAAGAAACGCTCGTCTCGGGGAAGGAAGGAGCTGGGGGGGGGGAGAGGAGGGGGCGCGAGAATACGTCGTTTACGCGCCCTCCGCCCGCGCGCTCCCTTCCCTCACTCCGGGTGGTCTCGGCCCTCCGCCGCCTCCCTGCTCCCCTTTCCCTCAGTTCTTGGGTCCAGCCCGGTCCGTGAGAGAAGCCCTTCCCTCTCCGCCCTCGGTGCCGGGGGAGCGGCCTGGGTCCGCCTCGGCCTTGTCGCCGATATGGGACGGGTCTTTGCTTCTTCCCCTCTCAGCGCCCGTCCGGACCCAGGGGCTGGCGGGAGACTCCGGGTGACTCCGGCCAGAAGGTGACCTGCTTGTTGCTTAGGCCCCGGAAAGTTCTTCGGTGTTTCACGAGGGGTCGTGTTGTTGGATGAACCTCCTTACCGTCCCCCGACCCTCCCGGGTCTTCACGAACCGCCGCCTCCTTGGGTGGTTGGAAGGCTCCGCGGTCCTTAATGTTCAAAGTAAGGAAAAGTTTAGGATTATTGGTATAGCGATGGTTCCCACTCCCCGCTTTTCATCAGCGCACCTGGGGTTTCATAGGGTTATGTCAACAACAAAAAGTCAGGCTCCTGCCCTGAAGAGCTTTGCATGATAATATAGCCGGGATATTTATTATTTTTGTTGTTTGTCGAATTTATGCCCCTCCAATAAGCAGCCCTGGGCGGCAATCGAGGATAGGCAGCCGAGGAAGATGACGAGGGAGAGATGGAAGAGGCAATGAAAACCAAGGAGACGTGTGAGCAAATTGGTTTTAAGACAGACACAGAGCCTAGGACTTGCTGATCAGAAGGTCGGCGGTTCAAATCCCCGTGATGGGGTGAGCTACCGTTGCTCGGTCCCCGCTCCTGCCAACCTAGCAGTTCAAAAGCACGTCAAAGTGCAAGTAGATAAATAGGTACCGCTCTAGCGGGAAGGTGAACAGTGTTTCTGTGCGCTGCTCTGGTTTGCCAGAAGCGGCTTAGTCATGCTGGCCACATGACCCGGAAGCTGTACGCCAGCTCCCTCGGCCAATAAAGCGAGATGAGCGCCGCAACCCCAGAGTCGGCCACGACTGGACCTAATGGTCAGGGGTCCCTTTACCTTTAAAGACATACTGCTTGGGGAGACACATGGAGATTGCAGAGTTTTGAGTAACTAAAAGATAAAGTGCGAGATTGGCTACACTATTACCAAATCAGAGAGGTCTTTAATATGGATAAAAAATAGGTTTCCAGGTGGAAAAATCGAAATTAGAAACGGAATTGTTAAAACCTAAAACTAAGGTATTGTCAAGAATGTACAACTTGCTGTTAAAGTGGAATACTCAGGATGAAACGGTCAAATCAGCTATGATTAAGTGGGCACAAGACATTGGTTATAACATTATGTTTGCTGACTGGGAACGGTTATGTACCACTGGTATGAAATTCACGGCATGTAATGCTTTGAAAGAAAATATTATGAAAATGATTTATAGGTGGTACATGACACCAGTCAAGCTTGCAAAGATATATCATTTGCCTGACAATAAGTGTTGGAAATGTAAGGAAACTGAGGGAACATTCTTTCACCTCTGGTGGACGTGCTCAAAGGTTAAGGCTTTCTGGGAAATGATCTATAATGAACTGAAAAAGGTATTTAAGTATACCTTTCTTAAGAAACCAGAGGCCTTTCTCTTGGGCATTGTTGGCCAGAGGGTATTAAAGAAGGATAGAACCTTTTTCATGTATGCAACAACAGCAGCAAGAATACTCATCGCAAAGTATTGGAAGACACAAGATTTGCCCACCTTGGAAGAATGGCAGATGCAACCGATAGACTACATGGAACTGGCAGAAATGACTGGCAGAATCCGAGACATGGGAGAAGAACAAACAGAAGAAGATTGGAAGAAATTTAAAGATTATCTGCAAAAGCATTGTAAATTATTTGAATGTTAAAGTGATGCAGGATATAGAGATAGTGTGGCATTGGTGACAAAGTTGAAAGGAATGTGCAAAGATGTTTTATAAGTAACAAGTAAAGAAATATAGCAAAATTAATCGATGGGGGATTAGAAGATAAGTGGATAGCAGCGGTAATGGTTAATTTAAAAGAAATTAAGCAATATTAAAATCAGACAAAATAGAGGAAGAATTTGCTGAAACTAAATTGGAAATTGGAATACAGAAAAGGGAGGTGTGAGGAAGTTGGGAAAGTAAGTTACATGAAATTAAGAGTTGAACTTATATATTTTTGTTTGATTTTTATGTTTTATATTGTTTATTGTTTGTTATTGTGTTGTCTTGTTTTGTTTGTTATGATAAAATTTGTTGAAACCTTAATAATTTTTTTTAAAAAAAAATAAAGACATACTGCTTGGGAGAAGGATTAAGAGGTCTTGAACACATCCAGCCCTGACATCAGCACCTGGCACACACAGGCGGCTGCCAGGGCACATGCAGTCAATGAGGTGGCCTGGCAACAACTCCTACTGTCTTTGAGTGTGTTTCCCCCCCACACACTGGACATTGTTCAGTAGCCCTTCTCTAGTAGTGTTACCACTAGTTGGATTCCCACCCCTGTGTTGCTATTCAGCTTCTGACTTGTGGCCTTACCCAGGCATTCCTGTTGCGCTTTCTAATGGATGTAGTAGCTCCCATTTTTTAACATACTGCTGTGTGTGCAAATGCTGTGCAGCGTATAATGTAGTGATATCCCGTTGGGTGCTCTGTAGCATGAAGGATTATGACCACTCCCTATAGGAATTGCAGTTCCTCCAGTTCCTCTGAGTAAGCTCATGGGGGGTTATAATCATTGTAGTACAGCCAGGTAAAATGGGAGGTACCAGTATATGGTGGTTGTAACACCAATGGCACTGTCATGCCTTTTGGTTTCACTACGCTGCTGTGGTGAGGACTTGCTGAAGCTTAGAGTTGGCCTTGAAAGTATCTGGAATGGGTTTGAAGGAAGAGAGAAATAAGTGAATTCCTGGCATATTTGAAAGCAGGAGAGAATGGACAGCTGCTTAAGAGCTTTATGTATTAAAATGTTTATTTTTGCACCCAAATTTTGGTCCTGACCTCCAAATAAGCTTGTTGCAGTTATGTAGGAGGGAATTAATGATATTCTGTAATGGTCAAATAAAAGCTTTTCATTGTTGTTACTATATCCCTGTAATGAACCATAGAACTGTAAATGTTTCTTGAGGCTGATCTCTTGCAAGGTCTGGGCCCCTGGCAGTGGAATTTAACAGCTGCAGTTTAATAGGCATGGAGTGGAGGTAGAAAGCAAAGAGAATCAATGCTATGTTACTGCTGTTTTGTGTGTGAGAAAGAATTATGTTTTAAAATATGGCAGCATGACTGGCAATATGTTGGTCATATTTTTAATATTTGGTTCTTTTTCAGGTTAAACTGAATAGCTCTCTACTACGGCTTCTCCTAAGAAGATCCTCACAAAGCTGTGAGGCTGGAATATATTTATAAACACAGAACGTTGTTCACTTTGAACTCTTAAGCTTTGTGCCTTATCCAGATCGACTTTGGGAATCGGAAACTTGAATCAATGTTATCGGATGAGTTAGAGTCTAAACCAGAGGTCAGCAACCGCTAGATTTGTTTTGTGGCTCAATGGCTATATTTTGGAATTATTATTATGACAAATGATAATTTTCCTAGTGATTTGTGTAGTTGGCATATGGTTATCATGCATAGAAGCAATGCAATCTTTTTTGCTTCATTAATGGCTCCAAAATTGCTCATCAGATTTTCATCCACAAGGTCTCACTTGAAAACCTATAATCACAAGTGACACTTAAGCAGAAATTCTGTGCAAACTTACATGGGAGTGAGCCTCACAATGTGACTTACTTCTGAGTAAGCCCATGTAGCATTGCAATGCACAGATGTCACAATTTTAAAATGTTTAACAGTCTACATGGCTCTTAATGCAAAAATGCTGAGGTACCAATAACGCCCAATTGCTTGACATAAAGACTTCCAGCTCAGAGCAGTTATGCTTATGGCCTTCCTTCATGGTAAAAAGCTGCCAGGGGGGCTAGTCAGAATGAAAGGAAGGGGTGTACTAATCCTTTACTCCTTCTCCATTGTCCTGACCCCCCTTCCCCAACTGCTATTTGGCATGGGAAAGAAGCTGCCATTGATGTAATTTAGTATAGAAGAAAGCTGCCATTATCAGCTTCGGAGAGTTGTTTCCATTGGAATCAGATGTGCAAGAGAAAATAAGGCTGCTTATTACGGTTTTGATTCTTCACAAAATATACTACATATAGTGTATAAAAAAATACATGTAACAAAATATACTACATAATGTGTATAAAAAATACATGTGACGTTAAGTTATATATTTAACAGCACGTGTAATATAGCCTGCACTCTGTGACCAGTGCAAAAGTGTTTTGGGGTGGTTCATGTAGATTACCGGTATGTTGCCTGTTGCTTCTTTTCAGCTCAAAATCAAGCTGGGGAAGGGCCATAGCTCAGGGGTAGATTTTCTGCTTTGCATGCAGAAAGTGCCAGGCTTAGCCCCAGCATGTCCAGGTAGGGCTGGGAGAGGCCCCAATCTAAAACTCTGAAGAGTTGTGCTGCCATTATTGTGGAAAATACAAACCAATGAACTAACTACTATGCAAAGGCAACAGTAGTTGTGAATTTAGTCAAAGAACAGGGCATGTAACGTTTATGCTTGTTACCATAAGAATTAACATTTGCACAGGGAAATAAGAGTTCAGAGTAAGTAGTGAGTAATTATTTCACATTGGTGATTTCTTATTGTTTTTTGGTTGAGCTCAGAATGACAGAATATTTACTTTTTAGTATATTTGCTACAGTGTAGTTTATGAACTATTTCTCTGTGTTACTGCCTTTTGCAGCTGAAGTTGTAGAATGGGAACCGGGGGGGGGGGGAATTGACAGAAAGCATTCAGCTTCAGATCTAAGCATTTGCTGCTGTTTTAATATCTTTGCTTTCCCCCCAGCTGCTGGTTCAATTTGTTCAGAACACGTCTATTCCACTAGGACAGGAGCTTGTGGAATCAGAACCTAAAGATATAACCTGTTTGTCTCTCCTTCCTGTTACTGAACCCCAAGAATGCAACAGACTGATGTTGCCAGGTAAAACCTGAAGCCTGATTATGCTAAAAATGCTGTTTGCATTTTTGAGATATTAACAACACAGTTCTCTGCATGTCTACCTGGAAGTTAGTCCCACTGAGTTCAGTTTGGCTTGCTTCCAGGTAAGTGTGCATAGGAGTGCATGCTGTGTTTAGATGTGCGATACTCATGTAATGCACAGTTATTAAAGTTCGGTTCTTTTGCAAGGAATGGTGGGATAAAATTGTAATAGAGTAGATATTGGCAAAGCTGCTGGCAATGCTCTAATTAATATTAAATGCTCAATAAGTCATTTAATGTTAATTAGAGCATTGCTAGCAGCTTTGCCAGAATCCACGCTCTTACTTATGGAATATGCAGAAATGGTGAAATTTACCGGAAAAATAAGAAATCAAGATAACAAACTTTTTATAAAAGAATGGAAATGGTTTATTGAATATTTACAGATAAATTGCAAACAGATAAAAACATGATAGGGTTATTGTAATAACCTGCAGTTTCATAAGAGTATATATTTAAAGTAGGTAATTAAATGAGCAAATTAAATGAATTTGGATATGCAGAAGATATTAGAAAATACATTTAAGGAACTGCAGAAAGAGGGGGAAGGAAGTCAAACTTTGAAATGTTAAATTGATTGTACAACTAATGAAATGTATAAACTTGAAAAGTATAAATAAAAACTTTTTAAAAAAATAACATTAAATGTACTGCTAAGGTTACTGGTTTTATAATGGTTTTCTATCACGTTTGTGCTGAAAGCATGATTGTCTTGAATAAAATGCATAATCTTACAATTTTTTTTCTAAAATTTCTTCATTAGATGACTCTCCAGGTCATACTAGCTCCTCAAAGGATGTCTCCTCTTCCGCTGTTTTGCGAAGCCTCCAGGTGAATGTTGGCCCTGATGGTGAGGAGACAAGGGCACAAACAGTACAGAAACCACCTGAGCTTCTGCCAAGCCCTGATACTTCCAGCTTATTGCAAGACCTCCAACCCACTGATAGCACTTCTTTTATCCTTCTCAATTTAACACGAACAGGTAACTCCATCAAGCACTTCAAAGCACAGAAAGAGATTTGGGCAATGCTGCATTTAACAGGAGTCATCACCTCCTTCCAGTAAAGTGGCTGGAGAGCAGGGAAACTAACCTGTGGCACCTCCAGATGATGTTCTCTCATCTCATCTGCCCTGGCCATTGGCCATGCTGACTGGAGCAGAAGGGACTTGTTGCTGTGCAATGACATATTGAGGGCTACAGGTTAGCCATCCCTGCTGTAGAGGTTCATTGTGATATTGTGGGAAGCAAGAGAGTTTACTCCCCTTTTTATTGTCTCATGAAAACTGCCTCCGTTCTAGGCCTAGGTTCTCCCTCAGAGCACTTGGTGTTTGTCCAAGATGAAGCAGAAGATTCTGGGAATGATTTCTTCTCGAATGATAGCACCGACAGCAGTACCCCATGGTTTTTGCGAGTGCAGGAACTGGCTCATGACAGTTTGATTGCTGCCACTCGAGCACAGCTCGCAAAGAATGCCAAAGCAAGCAATAATGGTAAGAGGGCTTTTATTTCTGTTGGGTTTTTTTTTCCCATTTTCAAGGTATGTTACTTTCACCCATAAAATGAGTTTAGGAAATCCTGTAAAGCTCTTATATGTTGTTGAGAACTTCAGCCATTTACTTCCTGCCTTTTAAGGTAAAAAACTTTCAATGTCCCTAATAGGGCTGGGCAACATCTGGTTTTCAATATCATGGCTGTGAGGGTAAACGGAGTTCTGGGGTTTAGTAGCTCCTGGCTCTGAGCTGTTTTCACCAGTTGTTGCTGCATGACTGCTGGGCCATGCAATCTGCTGAATGCTAGGTATACCTGGGAGTTGCTGATGCTTGGCAAACGCAGCTCCATTGCTCAGGTAACCAGCCTGATGTTCCCTTCCTTAATCCAATTGTGTGTCGTCGATTTCTTGCCGATGAGATTGGGACGCACATTCCATTGGAAGTAACACATTCAAAAAGAAATGATTTGCATTCTGTCGCAACTTCACCTGTTTGTACGGCACTGCTTATAATGGGATGCACATCTCCATGCCTGTTCTGTCCATTAGGCATGCCTAACTATGTGCAATGGGAGAAATATATGCTGCATAATGATAGTAAGATAGTGAAACTGCCAGCATAACATGGTATGAGTCCTCTCAGTTGTCTCTTTCCCCCCATAAGTGTGAGAGCAATTGAACGGCATTGTTTGCCCTCGCTGTTGTCACACAACTACAGCTGGCCACGTGGTGCCAGTTTTACTATGAGATCTGTGAGTTGGCTGGGATCACATAGTGAAGAAGCCCTTTCAAGTTTTGTGTTTTGTTTTTAAGAAGGCGACCAAGCAGCAATAGCAAGTCAGGGAAACAGTGAATGTGAACAGGTATGCAAAAATGTGGAAGGTAGTGCTTTATAATTTTAACGTGCCTTCTCTACCCTCCCCCTACTTTTGGGAAAGGATTATAGCTCAGTTGGCAGAGCACTAGCTTTGGATGAAGAAGGCTCAATCTCTCCAGGTAGGACTGGGAACGCTTCCAGTCTGAAACCCTGGGAAACTTACTAGTCAGAGTGGTCAGTGCTAAGCCAGATGGACCAGTGGTGACTGGTTATAAAGCAGCTTTCTATGCTAGCGTTTCACCATCTCCACTGCTCCTGCCCTTAGAAATGGTAAATTTTGCAGAAGAAAATGGAACCTCCTGAAAATTTGGGAGAGTACAGATTTGAAGTATGAAGAAAAGCATCCACTTCAGGGGGCCGACTAAACAAAATGAGTGGAAATATTTCTCTTTTTAGATGTATTTAGGTGACTCCCCCCCCCATGTATCACTGTCATCTTACTACTGTATTCTTTTTTTTTAACCCCTTCCAGGTGAAAATGTTCATGTTTGCTCAGGAGACCCTCAACCGAAAGAATCCAGCCCTATCCCTCACTTGCCTCGGGTGGAGAAAAAGTTGAAATGTACAGTTGAGGGCTGTGACAGGACATTTGTGTGGCCGGCCCACTTCAAATACCACTTAAAGACTCACAGGTGCATAGAGTCGCTATAGTTATGACTTTGCTGAGCACTGCAAACTGTATGCAGCTATATGAGTGGTCCTGCTATGGAACGATCGTCAACCAAAGTACAGAAATCTGAAATAGAAAAAGCTCATCTCTATTTTGCAAATACACTCAATGTGGTTTTTAAAACACTGTTTGTGTGTTTTAACTGCCTGGGAGTGGCTTGTGATTTTCAACTGGCCCAAACAAAACTGCTTTGTTTTGTGTACAGTATATGTAACCTAAACGTTTAAATGAGAATATTTGGTTTATTAAAATTATTTATACAGTGTAAGGCAAGGAAAATGCAATCTCTTCATTTAACTTTAACTGTTACTTCAGGTGGAGCCAGTAACTGGCCATGTCACTTTTCAGCCTCTTCATTTTGAACTGAAACAAAAATGCATACAACACCACATTAAGGAAGGCCAGAGCACCAGCAGAGGAATACTTGATTACAGCAGCATGTATAATAGTGCCATGAAAGTGATGTTGTTTTCCAGGAATGACCGTTCCTTCATTTGTCCAGCAAAAGATTGCGGGAAAAGCTTCTATGTCCTGCAGAGGCTGAAGGTGCACATGAGAACGCACAATGGTGAGAAACCATTCATCTGCACCGAGCTAGGTTGTGGGAAGCAGTTCACGACAGCTGGGAACCTGAAGAATCACCTGCGGATTCATACTGGTGTGTACCATTCTCCTTTTTTCGAATTCTTCTTTTGTTCCAGTATTCAAGTGTTAAAGAAGTTTCTCTACATTTCTGTCAGTCAGATTATGAGCATGGCACTGACTAGGCAGCTGCTGCCTCTCTGCCTTTATGCCTGTTATGAAGTATTTATTTAGGGTTGCCAAAGTTGTTGAGCTTTGAGATATTTTTAATGAAATTAGGCAAAATCTACACTTCCGACATGGGTTGCCATATATCCAGATTTTCCTGAACACTGCAGCGATTTCCACCTGGACGCTGTTTATGAGAGCCAAATGCCGGCTATGTTACAGCTAGGGAGGAGATAGGGAGGAGAAAGCTGATTCAGATGACCCACTAAGCCAAACCTGGCTTGGCACAGCGGAAAAGAGGACCAGGGAGGAGCAACGTGGATATGAGCTCCTCTGTGTATGGTCTCAATAAGTCAAGGTTTGGCTTAGCGGGTCATGTGAACCAGGCCAAAGTTTTCCCCCACCTCCTTTAGGTGGTCAAAAGGTTATATAATAGCAAACCATGTTGGTGGTTATTATATTAAATTTCTGAGACTTCAAGTCTTGGAGAAATTGTGCTTTCACTCTCCAAGTAGAAAGCTTCAAAGCTTCAATTCATGTAAACAATGAAAGGTGTTTGACTGAATTTGAGAAACTGCAACTTAATAGAAAGAAGTGGATCCTTGCATATGAGGGCATATGCAATTCAAGTGACTTACTGAATTAACTGAAGCAAATGCTTCAATGCAGGGGAAAAGCCCTTCTTGTGTGAGGCTCAGGGCTGTGGTCGCTCCTTTGCTGAATACTCCAGCCTTCGGAAACACCTAGTTGTCCATTCAGGTAAGGGGACTTTATTCCTTGAGATATACCCATACAACAGACAATGTCTGTCTTGAAGACAGCAGAACATTATTCCCTAGGTCTTACTGAACAATTACTAATGTGGTTCCCCCTTTGCTTTTTATGCTGTCTTGCCCTTTTCTCTTCTTGAGCCTCATAACTTCAAAGGTGTAGGCTAAAAACTGCATCTTGCCTAGTATATACAATTATGGGTGTGACAAAGTGAGATCTTACGATCTCTAGGTCAAAGGCTTCTTGTACATACAGGCCTGAGACTAAATTTTCCTGACAAAATTTGACTGTGAACTTGATAGCCCCTTTCTAAAGCTAAGCCTTTGGTGTCTGAATTCAAGAGAAATGAAAACTACTTAAGCATTGAAAATGGATATTTAATTCTCTGCTCTAGCAATTATTGTATATTGTTTATAGGAGTAAAGCCCCACCAGTGTCAAATCTGTGGGAAGACATTTTCTCAGAGTGGTAGTAGGAATGTACACATGAAGAAACATCATTCCAGAGTTGGAACAGATAGCAACAGACAGCATGAACAAACAGGTAGGAACCGAGTAGAATGGGAATGTTTGATTGGATCTTTCAAACAGTGATGAGAAGGGTCGAGTTGAGAAAGAGAATCGGTTCTGCCATAGAAGTGTTAGCATGAGATGGTGACAGAAATGCGGCTGTTTCTGAGGATGTGAAATATATCACATGAAGAAACTGTAGGAACAGAGAGGCTAAGAGTGTTTGATCACAAAGCATTAACTATTTACCAGCTTTGAAAAACAGTTATAAAATTGATCTGTGTGAGTAAAGTTGTGCTTTTCAGATGTGTATGCCCACATCTCGAAATATACTCTACAAAGTCAAACTCTCTTCCTGAAAATACAGGTCATGAAGAAGAAATCTTGGATAAGGAAGAATGAGAAAACAATTCTCCACATTCTTCAGATTTGTGAAGCAGAAATCCCTCGCTGTGTGATAGTAGACACTGATGCTGTTGTTCCTCAACTTGGTGTTTTGTTTTTGCAACAGAATCGTTGATGGGCAGTAGTTTGTTGGAAGAATCTGAAGAGCACAGTAAGAATCTGGTGTCCATGAGCTCACCTCCCAGCCTTGGTGTAGAATCCTTGCAGTTGCCAGACACAGAATCAATTATTGGTGTAAAGGAAGGTGAGAAAAATATTTCTATTAGCAATAAAATGTTTACAGAAGCTAAGTTGGGAGGGGATATCTTTCTATCAGGATAGTCTTAAACGGGATAATTTACTGCAGTTCCAACACATAGTTTTAATAGGAAGGGTGGAATGCAATAATAATACTTTTATATTGGTTTCTGATACTGTATATGTTTTCCTGAGTGCTGATTTAGCTACTGTTTCTTATATTTGCCCTAGTCTAATACATCCACACAATGCATACTTCATTTTTTGCCTGAAGATCGGGTTGCTTGAGAAAATAATCTCCAATGAACATTTTATAAAGCACAACTTAGTCTCCTGTTTGATTTGCAGAGGTTCTTGCTGAAGCAACAACAAACTCTCTCCATGCTGCATCTGATGTGGTTTTGCCATCTCATCACCTGATGCCCATGTCGACATCAAGACACTCCTATGGGGTATCATCTTTACTACAGTAAATCTACAGGTCAGCCTAGAAGACTTCTATTTCTTTTTGAACAACATAATTCTAGTCTTTTGAAAGTGCAGGAAAACATCACCTTTTCTACTACCTGAGAATTTGATAGCAATGAGGCTTTTGGTTATTATTTAGTCTTATAAATATTTGTTTGAAATTTTAGTGGAAGATTATAGTAATAATAGGTTTAAAAGAAAATTCCCATTCAATCTTAAATTGAAGGTAATAATAATAATAATAATAATTAATAATTTACTTGATCTAGAAGCTATATAACTATAGTCGCATACAGCTTGGTCTGACACAAAAATCACAACCTCTGCTGGTGCCTGTTGGTTTCAATTAAAGCTTACTATAGTCTACTAACGGGACGCGGGTGGCGCTGTGGGTAAAAGCCTCAGCGCCTAGGGCTTGCCGATCGAAAGGTCGGCGGTTCGAATCCCCGCGGCGGGGTGCGTTCCCGTTGCTCGGTCCCAGCGCCTGCCAACCTAGCAGTTCGAAAGCACCCTCGGGTGCAAGTAGATAAATAGAGACCGCTTTCTAGCGGGAAGGTAAACGGCGTTTCCGTGTGCAGCTCTGGCTCGCTAGAAGCAGCGATGTCACGCTGGCCACGTGACCCGGAAGTGTCTTTGGACAGCGCTAGCCCCTGGCCTCTTGAGTGAGATGGGCGCACAACCCCAGAGTCTGGCAAGACTGGCCCGTACGGGCAGGGGTACCTTTACCTTTTTATAGTCTCCTAATTGTGATGACTGTAGGCAAGGCTCTTTGTTACAACCTTACTATATCCATTTCTTCACTGAACAATGAATGGATGTGGTACCACAATGTTGCACGACAATTCTTGCAAAATAACACTGTCCTCTGTCGTCATGCTGTTCCCAACCCACAATGCCATCTTTCATAATATGACACAGGCAAAGTGTGTATTCCTGTGATGTTTTACTGACACAGAATCTTTAGTACGAGTTGAATCCTACGATGCCTTCTGCTCAAGAATACACTTGTATTAGAGTGAGAAAAGTGAAGCAGTCTAAAGATGTTCTGTTCAGCTTTTTGTGCAAGCGTGGTCCAGCCCACCCTGCCCAACTTCTACCTTGATCGGAGTGAGCCAGTTCCTCCCACTGCCTTAGCACTGATCAGCCAGGCCCTTCATTTAAAACAAATACGTTAGAAGGTGTTACAAGTAAAGGTACTTCTCCCATACATCTGTGCTGGTAATTTGTCATATAGAGAGGGCTTGAAAGAAAGAAAAAAAGATGCTGTGAAATATAATAGAGCAGTGTGTTGCTTGAATATTCTATTATTCCTTCCTTCCTTATAAACAAGTCTGAACTAGTATTGATAAAAATAAAATGTGTTGATTTGCAGTTACAAAAGGAAGAGCAAATGAATGAAGTATTCAACACAAGATACGAAGCTAAAGAAGAAGCTTGTGTGATGATGGGCTCAAGAAACCATGTGGTACTTGAATCCCCAGAGTTTCTACTGTGCCTCTAGTGTACTTATTGTGACCTGTCAGAACAGAGGCCTGGAATATGGTTTGCTTCAATCACTGGAACCTCTGAAGAAGGGCTTCAGGAGCTTTTACTAATGTCTGAACATGGTACTGTTCCTGTTGAACCTGGCACCCCAAAGCGAGGAGGTAATGCTCTTGGAACTAGTTCCTAGCCACTTTTTTCTCTCCTGAAGCTGATCATAATCTCAGCATTATATTGACTTGTTCTTCTTGGAGGAGTATCTTTAGATGGTAGTGAATTCTGCAACAAGGCACTGCAGTTCTGTTCTTGCTTCTGAATTATCAGGTGGTTTGTGGTTTCTCTTTGAGCTAGATCTTCCACATCTCCTTGCTTGGTGCGGATATACTCTCTAATATGGTTTCTGCTCCAAACCGAAGACATGATGTTGTTCAGAGGATTGCCTCAGACACCCTTGCTTCTTGCTGTGATTTTAATTTCTAATTATTAGGGCTTAATTTAAAAATAAATAAATCAGAGGTAGAATCTATTCAGTATTCTTCAGTTGTAAATAAACTATCTACTTCCAACTCCTGATATTTGTGTATTTTGTGCTTTTCTTTGCCTATTCAAAGATGCTCATGGGTACCTTAAAGCCAAGTACCAAGCAATTATATGTAATACAAAATCCTATTACTATATACATAAAACAATTAAACAGAAAAAATAGAACAAAAATGAGCAGGAATGTTCTCATTGGCCACTCTGTACCAAAAGTACTGTTGCTGAAGCTTCTCCTATAGGTTCCACTTTAAATAATTTTTTTTGGGCGGGGTGGGGGTGGGGGAAGATCATGTTTCTACATTATATTTTAAAGGCCATATATTTTTGTGAACATATAAAAAGGTGAAAACAATTAATCTTGTAATGCCTTTAAGGTCAAGCACATTTATTATAGAATAAGCTTTAATTTACTTCAGACAGTTCTACTTGTAAAATAGGAAAATGCATAAATCAGACAGAGCATAATAAATACAGTATTTGTGCCACTCAAAGTTCTATGGGCAGCTTAAATATTTAAAAAACAATTATAGACCATTAGAACAAGAATACAGCACAGCACAAAAAATATTAACTGAGCAGGGATTAAAAGTCATGTGCAAAAGCACTTTTTGAAGCAGCTCACATGTACTTGCAAGCTGTTTCAAAGTAGCTTTTGCAAAGGGTTTAAAGGCAGCTCCTGTGCTCCTATTTGCTCCAAAGGGAGTGCAGAGGCTGTCTTAAATCTTTTTGCAAGTCTCCCCACCCACTTTACATCCCCAACCCTCTGGGAATTGGAAAAGGCTTTGCAAATCTCCTGCCACTTCTTTTTTGTGCCTCTGAGATCAGTGTGCAAGAGAAGTGGGTGGCTCCACTCACGTCAATTTTGGCCTGCAAGGCAGATCTTGGTAAGAATCTGGCCCATGGAGTCAGAAAGGTCCCCCCCCCCCGCAACCTGTCCTCAATGAATAAAGTAACTTTAAATGTTACTTTAAATTCTATGAATCTTGGGTTTAATGATTTTATTCATGTTTTTGAAAATAGAGTTAATTTTTACTAAACGTTCAGATGGAATAACAACTCATCATGCTTTTCAGTAGTTGCTACTAGACTAATATACCACTGCTTTTGGAGCACAGGCACTTCAGTTTACTCCCTAAGTACATTTATCTGTAGCACATTTATCCTCAATGGGACTTACTTCCAAGTAAGCCAGCACAGAATCATAATGGCATCTTGGACTGTAAATCTCAGTGAACTTGTAACATTAAGAAATCTAGGTTGCTAGGGGAAATATAATTTTATTAGCCTTGCATGGCCAAGGGATGGAGAAGAGGATTTAGCATAGATCCTCTGGCCATCTTTTGTTTAAAAAAATAGTGCAAATGAGTTACTGAAGGGAAATCTAAAAACTCCTTGTTGCCAACCTGTTTGTAGAAACGAAACTGGCTAAAAACATCTACCATAGCAATTCCATTGTACAGCTCCCTGAACCTGAGAGGCATAAACATTTAAAACATTAGTATGGTACTTTTCAATTTAAGTTAGTGCAGAATCTGTATGGGTACCATTAGCATGAAACGTCCAAACAGGATGATGCTTCCAAGATCTGTGTCAGCACAGCAGGCGGCATATGCACATACCTCCCCACTTCCACCCACCCAAGTACAGTGGTACCTCTGGTTAAGTACTTAATTTGTTCCGGAGGTCCGTTCTTAACCTGAAACTGTTCTTAACCTGAAGCACCACTTTAGCTAATGGGGCCTCCTGCTGCTGCCACGCCGCCGCCACTCGATTTCTGTTCTCATCCTGAAGCAAAGTTCTTAACCCGAGGTACTATTTCTGGGTTAGCAGAGTCTGTAACCTGAAGCGTATGTAACCCAAGGTACCACTGTAGAGGGATGGTGCCAAATCTTTTGAGATTGCCTAAAGAAGTGTAAAACATTTGTTATCTATAATCTAGTATACATTATGATTACAATTTTTTATATAAAAGCATGTTAGCTTCAGTTCTTCGTGCTGAAGAAGTTGCCTAACCCTGATCTAATGACATTTGATTAAAAGGGGGGGGGGGAATGAGCTTTAGGCACCTGAAGACTTCCATTGGGTTCCTACTTTGTTTGTAGTATTCTTTGCCCCTCTTCAGCTAGTTCTTGTATAATGCCAGCTTTGGTATTCCTCTGCGACTTATGAGTCCTGTTGATTAAAAATTGTGATTTCAAAATTTCACGCTATAAAATCACTGGAAGTGGTGGTCATAGTTGCAAAGTTCACATCTGTATCCTACTCTACTTCTAAGGAGTTCCGAACATCCTATATACTGTTTTCCATATTTCATCCTCACAAGAACTGTGAGATACTTTAGGCAGTGTGACGAGCCTAAATCCAGTCTGTGAGCAGGGACTTTTATTATTATTTCAGTATATATTCTGAGTCCAGGGTGGCTAAACACATCAATAATGAAACAATTTTAAAATTCTAAAAACATTCTTTCAACCAGTGATCTCAGGGTTTCCAGGAACAGGTGTTTTTTTCCCCCAGCCATCAAATGACTTGAGTAAACAGGAATGTTTTAAAAATCCTGAAAGTCAATGATGAGGGGCGACACACCACACAACGGGGGCACCAACTCCAGGGTCCTGGGGCCTGGCTTCTGCCGGCTGGTGCCTTACTTCTGGCGGCAACTGGGCCGGGGCCTGTGCCTCTGCCGTGAGGCCTCTGTTGGGGCACATTGCAGCCATGGACGTGCTTCTGGGATGCAGTGGGCCCCTCGCCTTTATGACAGTGTGGGGCCCAAGTCAGCAGTGCTGCCTCACCAGGAAGGATCTATGAATGGGGAACTCCTGCTGAAGAGGCCCTGTCACATGGAACTGCGAGCTGGGGAGCCCCCAGCGGCACCATCACCAACAAGGCCTCACCTGCCAAACAGAGGTAGTTTCCTATTTGGGAAGATTCTTTCAAGTACAGTGGTGCCTCACAAGACCAAATTAATTTGTTCCGCGAGTTGTGTCGTCTAGCGATTTTTTCGTCTTGCGGAGCGCAGATTCGCTGGGTATTAGCGGCTTTAAGAAAAAGAAAACAAACTCGCAAGACGTTTTCGTCTTGCGAAGCAAGCCCATAGGGAAAATCGTCTTGCGAAGCAACGCAAAAAGCGAAAAACCCTTTCGTCTTGCGTGTTTTTCGTCTTGCGAGGCATTCGTCTTGCGAGGTACCACTGTAATTAGGTCCCAAGCCAGTTCATCTTGAATTGGGTCTGGTAGCTCACTGACAACTCCATGGCTTGTTAAGTGCAAATTTCTTTCCTTCTCAGCATAAATGTATGCCCTTATATCTAATAGGTGAATGCAGAAGGCTATTTTTTACGAAGCTACAGGTGATTTTCTGTTCTTTAAATACCTTTGTGATTCAGACTGCTCCTTCCCTACTAGGTCAGTGGTGTCTCCTCCTTTGCTTTTCACAAATTCTTCATTCAACCCAAACTGCTGCAAGGTGTCTCGAAAAAGCCTCTCTGCCCCCTGACGGGCACCTTGCTGTGGGATTCAGAAGACAGGCGGTTTAATAGGCCCTCTTCCTTTCATGAATACTTAGTTATTCCAGGCGATCACTCTAAACTAGAAAAGTAATTGGATATTTCTCTCAATATGGAAGAAGCAGTTATATTTTTAAATGTCTGCGAATTCTTTGAAGACCATTATATTCAATCATATACCTCAGTTTATTTTGAAAACAATATTTTCCTATTTAGTGTACAGTAGTTTCTCTATCATTACAGCTGGTCAATAACTAAATTTTGTTCCCTATCAAACTCTTTTTCCCATGAAGTTTTTTTTTACCCTTCAGATTTCCAGAATGGCAAAGAGGTTACTTGAATATTGTATTGACTCCCTGCTACAGCCTGCTGGTATTTACTGCTTGATCCTCTAAACCTTGACAGTTTCCTCATACCAAAATAGTTACCTTTGTGACCTGTTCAAACATATATGGTCTGTTTTTCACTCGCAACTTCATCTCTTCTAGTTCCTTTTTATACTCTTGTGTTCTTTTTCGGTCATTTTGCCTGAAACAAAAGGTTTCCGTACTATGCATCATCTTCAGTTACTCTGTGCTGCACTTTTAATTATCGGGTATCATTTAGATAAAGGAATCTCTCCACAGAAACAGGCTACATATAGATCTGCTATGTGGGTGCAGAAGAACATCTGGGCACCTATGCTCCCTGGCACCAACCAAAGTTGGTAATGGGTGCTCAGAGCCAACTGGGCTTCTAGCATCAGTGATTGATCTAGCAGCACCCTCAAATGATGCTCTACCTCCAGAATGGGTACAAATTCAAATTCCCAAAACTGAAAAACTCCCACCCACAGGATCTCTGTCTTGTCAGGATTCAGTTACAATTTATTAGTGCTCATCCAGTCCATGATAGCATCCAAGGAAGGAAGGAAGGAAGGAAGGAAGGAAGGAAGGAAGGAAGGAAGGAAGGAAGGAAGGAAGGAAGGAAATAATAAATAAATAATAATAATAATAATAATAATAATAATAATAATAATAATAATAATATTTTTATTTTTAAAAACCCAGTCAGGCAGAGAAGAGGGGCACAGTAATGAGATGTTGCTTTTTTGGGAAAGCCTTTTAGATCCAAATCTGAATCCCCTTTCTATTACAATATATTATTTTTCAAATTATGGGGCTCTGTTACCAATTATATCTAAGGATAGTGCTGAGATAAGCATGAAGTGTAAATAAATAATACGACTGCTGCCTGTTGGCCATGAACACTTGAAGCCCAAACCCATTTCTTATACTGAGCTATAAGTAATTCCAACTAAAATGATTTTGCTTCAATAGTACGCTACCAAAGCCAATTAGCATACTGACCAGTTTTGCTTCAGCTTTTCTCTGTGTGTTTCCTCCAAGCTTCTATGGGGATCCAAAGCTTTTGCTCGGCAATTCAGAGACTTATGCATAGCTTGACCTCTCTTTCTCTGCAACTCTGCCCAACGAGCTCCTTCATTTTCCTTGTATTTTTTATCCTCTTGAAGGCGTCTACAAATATATATGCAGATAATGGGATATGATCTTTTCAAAATAAAATCATTAAGGTTTCCAAAACAAAACTTATACAAAGCCAGTTCATATATCCAAGAAGAAGAGTTTGGATTTGATATCCCACCTTTCACTCCCTTTAAGGAGTCTCAAAGCGGCTAACATTCTCCTTTCCCTTCCTCCCCCACAACAAACACTCTGTGAGGTGAGGGGGCTGAGAGACTTCAGAGAAGTGTGACTGGCCCAAGGTCACCCAGCAGCTGCATGTGGAGGAGCGGAGATGCGAACCCAGTTCCCCAGATTACAAGACTACCGCTCTTAACCACTACACCACCCTGGCTCTCCAAGTTAAAACAATATTGTTCAAAGTATATGTGGTACTCTCTTAACTCTGAATTTTAGCAGGCTTTGGGGAATTTTGTTCAGGGGGGTATCCAAAAGTATAGGTGGCCTCCACCTGCCATGCGGGGCAGGCAGGGTTATATTACAAGGTTTTGAAGGCATTGTCTGGATCAGGATGTTCCACCTTTGCACTTATTCATACTTTAATTAAATGAGTAAGTTACTCACTTAATAGCAGACTGTCTCTTTCTCACTGCATCTGTGATATATATTGGAAGTGTGTTGGAGGAGAGGGATGAAAGGTAATTCAAAGACCGACTCCTTTGTATTGGTGCCCTGGAAGGTTGTTGAAAATCCTGAAAGTAAGAATATTTAATATTGGTGTTTTTTAAACACACCTTTTTGTACAGTGCTTAGTTGCAGCTAGACTCTCTTTGTATGTATGTATGTTTGTATGCATGCATGCACATATATACCGGTAATTTGCTCTTCGTTATTATCAACCTGCAAATGCTTGTCTCTTATGAGGTTCACATTTTTACATTTGGAAAACATTATGCTGACAGGTAAGTGGGGCAAAGAGCTGCTGATGTGGAAAGCAACACATCCTGTACACAACAGGATGTTATCCTGCTACATACATAACCATTTCCTGATCTAGAAGAAAATCTCTCTTTTTACTCCATGACTGCTAAGATGAACAAGAGTCTTGGGTGAGGTACTTTGTTGAAAGCTTTTTTTTTTAAAGTCTGAATACAGTGGTGTCTCTCAAGACGAAAAGAATCCGGTCTGCGAGTCTCTTCGTCTTGCGGTTTTTTCGTCTTGCGAAGCAAGCCCATTAGCGGCTTAGCGGATCAGCTGATAAGTGGCTTAGCAGATCAGCTGATAAGCGGCTTAGCGGATCAGCTGTTTAGCGGCTTAGCGGCTTGGGGAAAAGGGGGGGAGGGGAAAAACCCCGCAGGAACTCGCAAGACATTTTCGTCTTGCAAAGCAAGCCCATAGGAAATTCGTTTTGCGAAGCACCTCCAAAACGGAAAACCCTTTCGTCTAGCGGGTTTTCCGTCTTGCGAGGCATTCGTCTTGTGGGGCACCACTGTACACTGTGTCAACCTCTATGTATATGGTTGCTGACACTCTCAAAGAATTCTAATTGGTTGGTGAGACAGGACTTGCCTTTGCAGAAGTAATGCTGGATCTGCTAAAGCAAGAATACAGAAGAACAAGCTTTGCCGATCTAATCTTTAACAATACTTTCCACCAGTTTTCCTGGGAGAGATCAGATGTTAAACTAAACAGCATTTATTTTCCAGGATTCCTTTAAAAACAATTAGGGTTACACTGGCCACTTTCCAGTCCTTGGGTATGGAGGCTGATCTGAGAGACAATTTACATATTTTTGTTCAGCAATTTTACATTTACGTGCTTTAAGAACTCTTGGGTGGATGTTGTCTGGGCTGGGTGATTTGTCAGTTTTTATTTTGACTCTCTCTGTTTTTCAGATTACCTTCCTTCAAAATTTAGTTCAGACACTGTGATTTGCTATTTAATATTAATAGTAATAAAGTTGTTATTTACTATTCAAAATGCACTTCAATAGAAGTACTACTACAATTAAGACTTCAAGCATAAGTTGGAGCCATTGAGACTCTTCTTGTTTTACTCCATAACATTTGTTCCAAAGAAAGCCGACCTTCATCTAAAACTATCTCAACACTGAGTTAAACGGATGGTAAAGTATATTTGGTGTTTTGCACTCATGAGTGATTTGTATGTAAAGGAATACAAAGCAGTACAAAGATAAAAGCAATCCCTCTTACCATCATCCCCGGATTAGGCACTTGATGTTTGCAACAGAGATTAGATGTTCTAAGTCTGAATGGTTTATTATGAGTCGTTTCTTTGATTTCTCGTTTGCTTAAAGCTTCTCTCTGGAATGCCCAGTAAAGTCCTTCAAAGTCAGGCACAGATGAATTGATTCTTGGTTTAAAACTGAAGTTATCCTGCAGAAAGCTCAGTTTTTTCTCCCTGTTTATAGAGGTAATTTGGGATCCTTTTTTTCTCTTGCCAAGCTCAATAGGAGCCCAGGAACTTTCCAATAAATCCTTGGCTCTCATCTGAATACGGATTTTTCGTAAGAGTTCAGCTTCTGGGGAGTAAAAGCAACAGTGATGAACAGTAATGACTGGGCTGGGAGAGGGTATGTAAATCTGGCTAATGCAACAGAAGAAAAGTGTTAATGGCACTAATAACAAGAGAGGCTAATGGTTGAGCCAAGCGTTAAAGCAAAAGCAATAACTGAAAATCCAGAACATTTGAAACCGCCTAACATGTATCTTTTCCAAATAAAAAACTAGTTATGGGATATATAATACAGCACAACTTAATAATCTCATTCTTTTTATATTTCTATTTCTTTTTCTATTCTTTTTCAAAAACTTGTGTATTCTAGAAAGGAAAATGATCAACATGAAGTCTCCCAGACCTTTGGCTAATTAAACAATCCATTGCCTTTTAAACAGTGGGGGGGGCATAGTTTCTGTATGCTACTGTGTTATGTGTTTTTATATTGTAAACTGCCCAGTGATCCTCAGATCAAGGAGTGTATAGAAATTTAATATAAAAATAATAATAATAAAATGACATTTGCATAGCCCTGCTTCAGGAACAAGCCAAGAGGAGCAATTCATTTCTGGATACATTTTACTATTAAGAAGAATTCAACCAAAGGGATGGTACAGGTTGGCATCCTTAAAGAGTAGGATACAGTTCCTAGCCATCACTGTTTTTCAGGCTAATCAGCTCCAGAGGTTTATGAGGTGGGGCAGAGGCCAAGGCCCTGAGGATGCCCAATTCATCAACCATTGCAAATCTGTGGCATCAGAGAAGTTTCCTCCTAATTTTTATGTGATTGTTGATCACCTTCCCTGAGTCCTGTTTTTACTAATTCCACAGATTGGCCCTACTCACTCTGAGATAAGAAATGTGTTTTGTGGTATGGCAGGATAAAAGGCCTATTTTCTTTTATTTCTTTTGTACTGGTATGACAGACAATGAATCTACTAACTGGAATGTCTCCTATAGCAGATGAAGAAGATACCTTCATACCACCATTAGGTATTATTGACAGTGCATTAAAAGCTGTTTTACCTTTGAATTTATCCCCAAACCTTGGTTCATAGGTGGACTTGGGGATCTTCTTCCTAACTTTTGGTACTGATTTCTCAACTGGAGTCAAAACTTCTAGCATCTTCTGTCTGATGATGTCCTTTCGTTTTTCTTCTTTTTCCTGAAAACTGAAGGGTTTTTGCATTGAAAGGAGTAGTTCTCTTCTCTTTTGTGTTTCCACTTGTCTGCGAATTTCATTCTTTTCCATTATTTCTTGGTAGAGTGGCAGATAGATGTGAGCAGGCACAGGTTGTGCTCTGAACTGTTTCTGGCATTCAGCTTCTTCTAGGCTTTGTCTTTTGTATTCAGCTGATTCAATTTCAAACAATGCATGGGACTTCAATTTTCTGCAAGCTTCTCGAAGTGTCATATTGAAGGGTTGAGGGACAGTAATAGGGGAGATCCATGTAGCTGAAGCACTCTTTGATCTTGAAAAGGACTGAAGAAACGAATGATGATTTTGCTCATCTTTTGGGTTATCAGCAGTGATGTTAGTCAATGAATTGAACCTTCTTAGGTTGCCAGATCTGAGGATATGGTAAAAAAATGTTATCATTGGCAAATAAATCAGAAGAAAGGTTATATTTGAGAACTCTGAATAAATGAAAGGAGATAGTTTAGGAATAATGATATTCTAAGATCTGTTTCATTATTATATTTGATCAGTTGTCCAACAGGAGCACACAAGACTACTGTAAAAACTCTATGCCTGTGTAGGAGAATCAATGTATGGATTTCAATAGATTCTCTTGCATCTCACCTCAAAGCTTCATGGAACTTTGATGGCAATGTCAATCTTCCATTTTCCTGGAAAAAGTCTTCCAGCTCCTTGTTCTCTGGTGGTTCCTGGTGGTTTTCCAACTGTACCTGGTACATCAGACCTAGTTCTAACAAACATTGTCTGTTTTTCCTTTTGAGGGCCTGAAGCGAGTCGTAAAAATCCTCTCCTGAACTCGAGGCACCTACTATTTGTTCCTCTGACTGGAGGAAATCTAGCAGCTCACCGTCATCGGGCAGAGAAATATTACTACCCAGTTGCAAGTCTGGAGACTGTGCTTTAATTGGAAACACCTAGGCAAATCAGAACAACAAAACAAAGGTTTCAAACACAAAAGAAAAAACTATTTTGAAAATGCATTTCCATTCGAAATACTGTATACCACTTTGCACTTTGTATACCTGAAGGAGCGTCTCCAGCCCCATCGTTCTGCCCGGACGCTGAGGTCCAGCACTGAGGGCCTTCTGGTGGTTCCCTCATTGCGAGAAGCAAAACTACAGGGAACCAGGCAGAGGGCCTTCTTGGTAGTGGCGCCCGCTCTGTGGAACGCCCTCCCGTCAAATGTCAAAGAGATAAACAACTACCTGACATTCAGAAGACATCTGTTCAGGGAAGTTTTTAATGTGTAACATTTTAGTGTATTTTTGGTCTTGTTGGAAGCTGCCCAGAGTGGCTGGGGTACAAATAAATAATAATAATAATAATAATAATAATAATATGATAGTAATAGTAATAATAATAATAATAGTAATTATTAAACCAGCATTCCCCCCCCAACAAGCCTGTGCTCAGTTAACCTGGGAGTAAAAAAAAACCCTTGAACTTTGGGTTCACATGCAATGGGATCCCGCCGTTGCACGAGAGAGGTTATTCCTTGTAAAATAATAATTTTTTTAAAAAAAATTGTTATTTGCTATTTGTGGTGACTGTTGCTGTTACAAGTCTGGCCCGCTCCCCACCGGTTTCCTCCAGGGATGCCCTCGCACTTCCATCCCCATCATACCCGACCCCCATTTCCCGCTCAGGTGAAGCCGTCGAGGAGCAGCCATGGCAACAAACAACCGCCACCTGTTGCCATGGTAACAGACCGCTTACAACCGCCCCGCATACCCGTCGAATCTCTTCCTTCGGGAGCACCGCTTCGGCCCCGCCCGCGGCCCCCTGAGGTTCCGACACTGTCATCGCCCCCTCGCACCTGCTGCGCCGCCCGCAGCGCTCCGCAGCTACCAGCTCGCCGTGCCCGCTTGTAGCTCTAGCCAATAGGCACCCTCCTTTTTTGTGTCGCTCCTCGCACATTGGCCAATGACCGCGGTCTGTTTTCCGTAGCTCCCGCCCAACCCGGTAGAATTCTCGGCTCTCATTGGTCCGGTTCTGTTGGCCGCTCTCGGTTGCCAAGGTGCTGCTGAGGTTAATGCAAGGTGCGCGAGAGTGACGTGAGCGTCACTTCCCCCCACAAAATGGCGGCCGTGGTGGGTCTGTCACTGTGCCGGGGCGTTGCGCCCCTTTTCGGGAAGGGCCTCTGTCTCCGGAGCGGCCTTGCCCGTTCCCTCGTGAGACCCAGTGGCTCGACGGCGGTATACGACGTGGTGGTATCGGGTGGCGGCATGGTCGGGACCGCCATGGCTGCTGCACTGGGTAGGAGGCAGATCACCAGGCTAGAGACCCCCCTTGCACAGGTCATATTCGTAATTTTAATCCCTGCAAGTTCCTCTCCTCGGGCTCGTTGGTGGTATATAGGGAAGCATTGGCCCTCCCGATTTAATTTAGGCAATAAACGCGTTGTGGGCTACAGTGTTTACAGCTGTGCTGATGTATATACATTGTTATTGTTTTCTTCAAGTACAGCATTTAAGCGGCGAATCTTCGCGATATGGACTGAAATCTCATGTCGTGTTGAGGAGTTTCATACCAATCATGTATTTCGCCAACATTCAGTGCATGCCAGTGGCAGCACCTGAATAGACTGGAGGAACAGCTCTCTTAAGGGCTTTAACTGTAACAATATTCCACGATTATTGGTGCATGGAATATTCTGGCTGCGTCCAAATATTGAAGAATGCATTAACTTGTATTCTTCTGATCAGGTGGAGTTTGTTGTTAACAGTGTTAGCTTATTCAGTAAAAACAACAAGGAGTTTTGTGGCACTCTGAAAACTAACACTTCGATTATGCCATAAGCTTGAAAGAACTAGTGTCCATTTCATCAGAGTCCGTTTCAAGTGCTGCCCATAGTTGTTTTTGTGAATATTTATTCATATGTACACTGACATATTTCTGCATTTAATTTTACTTTGACTTCACTGCTTACAACCCCTTCCTCCCTCTGCTGCAACCATGTGTTTAGATATCAGAAACTCAGGATAACACATCATGTATTGGATGAGGTGGACTGTATTCTACAAAAATCTATACTATAATTTAATTTTTGTTTTTAAAGTGCCACAAGATTCAAGTCATCTCAAAAGCTTTTAGTAGCTATTTTTTAAATCAACAGTTTATTTAGGCTCTAAAAGAGAAAAGCTAGAACTGTTAGCTTTCACTTTTTGGAGTTAAAGAGTGCTAAACAATTCTGCATGTTCAGGGGAAGATGTAAAATAGATCTCTTGTAAACTCCTGTTGCAGAATGTTAAATTATTGATTAATCTTGGTTAAAATGTTATTAAACATCTGGCTTTTTCTTTTAATAAGGGCATGATGTTCATCTGTCTGATAAGAAAATTCTGCTACTTGAAGCCCGTCCAAAGAAAGTGTCTAACCAGTTGCCCAAGACTTACAGTAATAGAGTCAGTGCTATCACCCCTGGTTCAGCCACACTTCTCAGTAGTAAGTATAGCATTCGCCCGTTATTTGGTTGCCAGCTATGCGTGCATGGTGTTTTGATGTTGGAATATGAAACTACAGATGTGAGTCTATAAAACCCTGTGTGCCGCATAGGATACTGGCTTGGGATAGATGGGGAAAATAAACCCCATACATTGTAGAACTGGCTTGAGTCACCTGGAGTAGAATGCACTTGTAACGGTCACTTGTTGAAATTAATTTTCAGGTTCACACATGAGCTCTTTGTTTGGAGGTCAAAAATGGTTACCAGCCTGTCATATTTCTGGCCTCAGTAATCCTCTAGTGTTGTAGCTAGCGTCTAATAAAATAGACTGTTGATGTGAAATTCTGGAGTTTCTTACTACAATATGTAGTGATAGCTGCTTTAAAAGGGCAGCTTAAAAGCTGGGCAACTCTAAAAGGGAATTAGACAAATTCATGGAAGTTAAGGCTATCAAGATCTGTTTGACTGGACCTAACTGTCCAGGGATCCTTTACCTTTATCTTAGTCATGTATTCCCATCAATATCAGGCTATACAAGTCTGAATACCAGTTGCTGAAAAAACATAAACAAGAGGGTACTATTATGCACATGTCCTTGTGGCCACTTTGTGAACAAAATTCTGGACAAAATGAGCATTTGGTCTGATTCAGCAGGATTTTCTTTGTGTTATGATTTCCTAGTTAGTTGCTTATTGGGCCATGTCCAGATTACGTCACTGTTTCTGTTCATAATTGCTTGGCTCTGTGCATTGGGGCTATTTTCTTAGAAATTGTCGAGTATAATTAAATGGTGCACCATTCCTTTAGTCAGCTTCTAACAAACATCTTAGAACTTTCCTCTTCATAACTGCAAATCTGCTCATCTGTGAAATGACGGGTGCTTTTTCTTATTTATCTCCCTAAAATAGTTTATACAGACAACTAAGCATTTGGAGGAATACAGGTTACTCATTGCTACTCCAAGGTTTGCCCTGAAGCTTCCATAACAGTGTCCTTGCTTTCACCATCCTTGGGGATTCACTGCTTTTGTTTCTTACAACCCTCCACATCCCAACTAGACAGTTGGGCCACAGTCAAACCACAAGCAAATAAGGGAGAGTAGAAAGAAACCAGATGGAAATAGTGAGGGAATTTGAATTGGTCCTGAGGGTTCCCCATTAAAAGTTTGCAGAGTGTCAGAACAATTCCTTTAACGTTCTCTTTCTTTTCTAGGTTTTGGTGCTTGGGATCATATTTGCAGCATGAGAATCAAGCCATTTCGGCGGATGCAGGTGCCTGGTACTGCAACATATATACTGTGCCTGTGGGTGGTAATGTAATTCTGAAGTCCATGCAAGCAAGGACATTTTATTTTGTTTCTAGAGTCTTGTGCAAAGGGTTCATATATATTCTTTGCAGGGAGATGGGTAAACTATACTCTCAACAGGAACATTAGTATTTCCTGGTGGGTTCCCCCTTTGCACAGACCTCAAAAGTGTGAAAAGAGAAAAACTCAGTCATGCACCCTCTGCCTCTGCTTCCATGTGCATGTTCAGTTGATTAAGGCTAACTAGTTATTTGTTAATTACCTGAACTTAGCCTCCAGGAAGTGTACCATATCCTTGCCACTTGCTCAATGTCCTCAGAAACCATTAGGTGGGAGGTGTACATATAACTGAACTCATGTTTTGGGGCATCTACTTTTAGAACTCTCTGCTTATTTTTTTTTAAAATATTTTTTATTAAGGATTTTCTTGTTTTACAGAAGTGTAGTGCCTCGTATTTTTTTTTCTTCTTCTTCCACGTAGCGTTTTTACAAATCTGTTTCATTTGTTGAGGCATTAGGGGGAGAAGAAAAAAGAAAGAAAAAAGAAAGGGGGTGGAGAGAGGGAAGATGGATGGGAGTGGGGTCGGGTGGCGGTGTTTCTATTATGCTTAATGTATGTAGAGTTTGGTGTCAGCGTGCTTGCGTTGTTCACTTGTGTTTCTTTGGTGGTGAGAGAGGTTGGGGTTGGCCTAGGGTGTGATTGTTTGCTTGTGATTGGCTGTGGTGATCTTTGTTTTCGTGTGTGAGTGAGGTGGGTGGGTGTTTTGGATCAGGTTAGCCATATTGATTTGTATGCTGTTGGTGGATTATTGTCATTGTCCTGTTGGGCTGTGTATGTGATAAAGGGGAGCCATACCGGGGTGAAGGCGTCTTCTTCTGTTTGTCCCCGTGTCAGTTTCAGTTTATTAGTTAATTTTTCTAGTAGGGCTGTTTCCCATACTATTTGGAACCATTGGTCCATGCTTACTCCTGACAGGTCTCTCCAGTGTCTGGTTATGATGTTTCTGGCTGCTGAGAGCAGGTGGGTTATGAGTTCTTTGTGGTGTAAATGGGCATTGTTGTCTTGGAAGATGTTTAGTAGGGCCAATTCTGGGGTGATGTCTATTACTTGCTTAGTTATTTTACATATTTCTTGTATGGCTGTTGTCCAGAATAGTTGAATTTTGGGACACTCCCACCACATGTGGAGGTATGTGCCTGTGGAGGTGCACCCTCTCCAGCATTTTGGTGAGGTTCCTGGGTGTATTAGCGCTAGTTTCCTTGGTGTTAGGTACCACCTGTAGGTGAGTTTCAGTGTGAGTTCTTTTCTTTTCATTGATATGGATTTAAAGGGGGGTTTAGACCACATTCTGGTCCATTGAGTGGGGTTAATCTCATAGCCTATGTCATTCTCCCATTGTTTTTTGATTGCGTCTAGGGGATTTGCGGGATTTTGGAGTAGTATTTTGTATATTGCGGATACCGTCCCTTTACCGTTTCCCTTTGTTGTTAGGAGGAGGTTTTCGAAGGTTGTCAGGGGCCTAGTTGCTGCTGATTTTACTGTTGGGTTGTTTAAGAGGGCATGTAGTTGGTGTTGTGTTAACCAGGTCATTTGGGTGTCTTCTAGTTTGTCTTGTATTTCTTGTGTTGACAAGGGTTTGTTATTTTTATAAAAGTCTATTAGGCGATATAAGCCTTTGGTTCGCCAGGTTTTTGTCTGGAGGTTTTGTGCTGCATGGTAGAATAATGGGTGGTGCGCCAGGGGGATTAGTGGGGATGGGCTTGGGGATAGTTTGCCTATTTGTGTTTTCCATGCTTTGAGCATGGTCTGTGTGTACCTGTTAAGCGTTGTGGGAATTTTCTTTAGTTTGTTTGGGAGGAGTGGGTATGTTGTGGTGCAGGTGTTTTCAATTGTGTCCCTCTCTAGGTGTACCCATTGTTTTGTCTCATCTTCTAGTATATATGGGATTATATGGCGTATTTGGTTGGCATTGTAATATGCTTCTATGTTGGGGATTCCCCATCCTCCTTCTGAGGTGGGGAGGTGCAGGCATTTGGAGCTTATTCTTGGTTTTTTATGTGAGAAGATGAAAGAGTGTAGTTTTCTCTGCCAACTGCAGAGTTGGGTTGAGGGGATCCAGATTGGGAGGGTTTGGAATAGGTAGGTTAGTTTTGGGAGTGTGATCATTTTGATTATGGCTATTTTGTCTGAGAGAGTGAAATTCATGTTATTCCATCTCTTTAGGTCTTTGTTAATTTGTCGCCACAGGGGCTTGTAGTTGTGGAGGTACAATTTATTGAGGTTTCTGGTTATTTGTACCCCTAGGTATCTGAACTTGGTGTGGCAAAGTTTTATTTTGGTGACCTTCGTGAGTTCTTTTTGGGTGTGAGGAGGGGTGTTAAAGCACATAGCTTCTGACTTTGTAAAATTTACCTGTAGGCCCGACACCATTGCAAATGTGTTGAGTTCTCTGATTAGGGAGGTTGCTGTGCTTATGGGGTCTGGTGTTGTGACCATTAGGTCATCTGCAAAGAGCCCTAATTTATAGGTTCTGCCTTTTATTTCCACTCCCTTGATGTCTGTGGCTGCTCGGATGCGGATTGCTAAGGGTTCCAGAGCCAGGATAAATAAGAAGGGAGACAGTGGGCATCCTTGTTTCGTGCCTCTTTGGATAGCTATAGTATTAGAATCCATATTATTAGTTCTGCATTTTGCTGAGGCTTGGGAGTATATTTGTTTGAGGATTTGTAGGAAGTTGGGGCCAAATTTCATGTTAGTTAGTACTGCTAATATGTATTTCCACTCCAAGCAGTCAAAGGCTTTGAGGATGTCTAGGGACATAATTGTCAATGGGAGTTTGGTTGCCTTGCTGTGTTCGATCAGGTTCAGTAGTTTCCTGATGGGGTCTGTTATATTGCGGCCAGGGACAAAGCCAGTCTGGTCTGGGGCTATTAATTTGTGTAGGAAGGTTTTTAGGCGGTTGGCCAAGATTGATGTGAATATCTTGTAGTCTTGGTTTATTAATGAGATTGGGCGGTATGATTCTACTTTGAGGCTATCTTTTAGTGGTTTGGGGATGGAGACTATTTTGGAGTGGGTCCAGGTTTTGGGGATGGGGCCCCCTTTTATGATGTCGTTGAATAGGCGGGTCATGTAGGGCATCAAGGGTTCTTTGAATTTCCTATAGAATTCTGCTGTGAAGCCATCTGGGCCTGGGGCTTTGTGTGGTTTCAGGTTTTTGAGGACCGCATCTATTTCCTCTGGGGTGATAGGGCTGTCCATGAATTCCTGTTCCTCATCAGTTAGGGTAGGCATGGTCAGTCCTGCTAGGAATGTTCTGATTTCCTTCTCTGGTGGGTTATGGGAGGTGTATAGGTTGGAGTAGAATTCTGCAAATTCTGAGGTTATTTCTTTGGGGGAGAATGTTATGTTGCCGTCTTTTTTGGTGATGCAGTGTATTCTTGTTTTGAGTGCTTTTTTCCTACATCTATTTGCTAGTAATCTGGAGTTTTTCCCTCCATATTCATAGAAACGTTGTTTAGAGTATAGAATGTTGATCATTGTTTTGTTAATTTCTAGGGAGTCTAGTTCTCTCCTTTTTTGTTCTATAAGTTTGAGGAGTTTTTTAGATCCTGTTTGTTTATAGCGTGATGAGAGGGCTGTGATGTCTTGTTCTATTTTGCTAATTTTTGAGGAGGTTTGTTTTTTAAGGAATGTTTTCTCTTTTATGCAAGCTCCTCTGGTGACCGCTTTCATTGCGTCCCATAGGAGGGGGGTTGTTATATTGTTTACATCGTTTTCCTTGAAGTAGTTTTGGAGGGTTTTTGTGAGACTCTCTCTAATTTGTTTGTTTGTAGTTAGGATGGGACTGAAGGACCATGAAGGGGTGGTTTGTGTTCCTTCTCCTATTTTAACAATGACTTCTACTGGGGCGTGATCTGTGATTTTAATGTTACCTATGTTTGTTGATTCTACTGAGGGGATCAGACCCTGTGTGAGTAGAATGCTGTCCAGTCTGGACACTGTATCATGGCGTCCCGATTGGAATGTATGGCTGATGTCTCCCGGGTTTTGCTCACCCCAAATGTCATAGAGACCCCTGTTTTTTAGCATTTTTAGTAACTTGTAAGAGTTCCTAGTTGTTGGGGGTTTCCTTCGGAGGAAGGTTGCCCATGGGGTTGTGGGGTGGATATCTTTCAGGGATAAACCTTTCATATTTAGGTTGAGGTCCCCTCCTAGGATTGCTTCCCCTTCAGAGAAGGAGAGGAATTTGTTTAGTATCTTCTGGAAGAATTCTAATTGTTTCGTGTTTGGGGCATATATGGAGCCGATTGTCAGTTTGATTTTGCCATCTAGTGTCCCTTTAGCAAAAATGAATCTGCCTTTTTTGTCCTTGAGGACTGTTGTGGCAGTGAAGTTCAGGTCTCTACTGAGTATTATGGCTACACCACGAGCTTTCCCTGAGCCTTGTGCGACCCACTGTTGATTGAAGCGGGGGTCGCTCAAGAGTTTGCTGCCTTTGGGTGGGTTGTGTATTTCTTGTAGGAAGGTGATGTGTGGTTTCATGGTGTTTATGTATGAGGTGATGCGTTTTCTTTTGATGGGGTTTCCCAGCCCCCTCACATTTAATGTAATTGCTTTTAGGCTAGCCATCTTGCTTATCTATTATGTGGGGCGATTCCCTGCCAACCCGTTCGGGTTGTCTTGTGTCTCTCTCTTCGCGTTGTTTAAAGAACCAGTGGGGTTGCGCTGACCTAGGGTGTGGAGGGTGGGGGGCTAGTGGGATTAGAGTGAGATTTGGGTTAAAGAGTAGGGGGTAAGTTGTAGGGAGTTTCCTATATGTAGTCATATAGGCGTTTGTTTGGGGTATTTTGGGCCATCTGGCATTTAGCCGGTTGGTCCTAGGTCTCAGCTGGTGTGGAAGGCCATGTTCAAGGACAGGCCATCCCCCCTGTTGTTTGCGATGGGGGGTGATCAGCGAGACAGTGTGAAGTGACTTTGTAACGTCGCTATCAGGTATAAGGTTCGTAAGCAATGTTGCCAATGTTATGAGCAACATTGTTGGTGTGTTGGGGTGGGGATGTGGGTGCTGGTACGCTCTGGTGCCACCATATTGCTGGTTGGGTATCAGATTTTAGCCTGATTGTGGGTTGTGTTATTAAGGTTGGAGTTGTTTTTCCTTAGTATGGAGTATGAGGATGTTGAAGGTGTGGGTGATGGGGAATGTGGTTGAGGTCGTCTGGACTGGTGTTGGGGTGGGGGTTTCTGTGGGGGTGCGGGGCTGGGGGGATGTTGATGGTGTTAACTAAATCTATGTTTTGGGGGGGGGGAAGAGGGGGAAAAGGGGGGGAGAAATCACCAGTCCTTCGGTTTGTGGTTTTTTCCTGGTTGCTTCATTCAGCTGCGGTTGTTGTTGTTATTGTAGGGTTGTCCATCTACGATGAATTGGTTTGGTTAATCTTGGTCTGGTTTCTGGTGTCGTATGGCCGGCGGGACGGTTCTGAGCATGATGCTTGCCTGTATTGGTTTGCGTTGTTCTGCCGCCTCTGTTGATTCTTTTTCCTCTGTACCGTCGTCCAGTTGTTTGCTGTTGTTTCCTCCTGGTTGGGGCTGTCATTTGGTGGGTTTGTCGGTTGCCATTCCGGTGGGAGGTCGAGTTCAAGGTTCTTTAGTAGTTGCAGGGCCTCAGGTATGTTGGTAGCCATGTGTTGTGTTGTATTGGTTGTTGCAATGAGGCGGAAGGGGAAGCCCCATCGGTATTTGATCCCTGCTTGTTGGAGACGCTGGGTGCATGGGCGCAGGCTTTTCCTCCAGTTTAGGGTATCCTGAGATAGGTCTTGTAGGGCCAGAATGGGGGTTTCTCCGTATCGAAGGTTGCTTGAGTTTCTGAGGTGGTGCCATATCTCTTCCTTCTTTTTGTAGCGTGTGAAGCATACAATGATGTCTCTTGGGGGGGCGCTGGGTTTTGGCATAGGTTTTAGGGCTCTGTGTGCCCTCTCCAAGTCATCCGCCTCGAGTTTCAGGCTTGGGATTGTGTTTTTCAGCCAGCGTATAATTAGGTCTGCTGGGCTTTTCTCCTCTGTTTTTTCAGGAAAGTTGCGGAAGCGGATGTTACAACGTCTATTGCGATCTTCAAGGTCAGCTTGTTTAATTTTCATCTCTCTGTGTTCTGCTTCCATTTGGTTTACCAGTTCGTCCAGTTTCTTGTTCACACGTGCGTTCTCCTCCCGGTATTGCTCTATTATTTTTTCTTGCATTTGGTTTTTGTTCTCTAGAGCTTCCACTTTGGAGGTTAGATTGTTGATTAGTACCTGCATGGGAGCCATTGTGGCCTTCAGTGTTTCTTCTAATCTTGCTTCCATTTCCCTCAGATCTCGTTTCGTTATTGGGTGGTCATCATCTTGAAGGGGAGTTGCCATCTTAGCATTGTTTGCCATCTCCCTGGTTGGTGTCATCTCGGTCTCCTTGATAGTTTTGGTTTGAGGTTGGCTTGGCGTCCACTTGGGGTAGGGCGTGTGGTGGTTAGGAGTTGTGGCAGTGGTGATTCCTGGGTATTGTTGGGTTGTTGAGCTGATCAGGCTTTGTTGGCTGGTGGCTTTTACAGAGCGTTTGGATTAGGTGGTCATTTGTGTCACTTCTAGCCTGTGTTTTAAGAACTTCTCTTGGGTTTTCTGTAGTTGCCTCAGCGATGCCGCCGAGGCTGGGGGGGAGGGCAGGTAAGCAGAGATGGGTAGACTAACGGACAGACAGTTCATATAAAGGGAGGGGGGTTAGCAGGTAGAGATGCAAGAGATTAGAGGGGTGGGGCCAGGGGAAATATGTGTTTAGGAGGGGGTTGTATATATCCAAAAGGGGTACTGGGGTCCAGTTAAGGTGGAAATTGGGGTTGGGAGTGCGCTTAGAAACAGAGACAGACAAATAGGCTATATGTAAAGGGTGGAGGGAGAAAAGGGAAGAAGAGGAAGGAAGAAAGAAAGAAAGAAAGGGGGAGGCGGGGGGAGAGAGGGGAGATTGGAGTAAGAGAGGAGAGAGAGAGAGAGAGAGAGAGAGAGAGGAGAGATAGTACAGTAATATCAGTGGTATTAGATTGCAGCAGTAGTTCCTTTAGGGGAAGGGGGGATGGAGAGAGGGAGGAGGGAGAGAAAAGCAGAGGAGGAGGGGGAGGGGTGGGAGAGGGAAGGAGAAGAAAAGAGAGGGGGAGAGGGGAGGAGGGAGGGAGGGAGGGAGGGAGAGCTGCTGCAATGGTATGGGGGAAAGTCTTATTTTAAAAGAGGGGGTGGGGGGAAGGGCTCCCCTCTCATAAACAAACTGACAGACAAGCTAAAACGGGGGGGGGGGGTTGATTTTTTTTAAAAAAATACAAGGGATAGAAAGCAAAATTGGGGATGAAAAATGAAAGGTGGGATAAAGGGAAAAAATGAGGAGTGGTGAAGAGAGAGAGGGGAGAGAAAAAAGGGAGAGAAAAATAAAAGGGGGGAGTTGAGGGGGGGAGTATCAATAACAATAACAGTGATGTAGAGGAAATTTTTGTTTTAAAAGAGAGTGGTGGTTGTAGCTGGGGCGAACTCTCTGCTTATTGATACCAGGCAGGTGCCTTTACTGTTTTTGGTGCCTGCTTAAAACATTTTTGTTTACACAAGCCTATCCAGACATGTAGATGTTGACATCTTTTAATCTCTTTTCCTGTTATTTTTTTTTTAATTTTTGAATGTTCTGGTTTTTAACTGTATTTGTTGATAATTTTAATGTTTCTCATAAGCTTCTAAGAGGTTTCACAAGCAGTATAAAAATATTGTTAAGTAAAAATATACCGTAAGTGAAGTGCTTTGAGTTCTTAAGAATGGCATATAAATAATAAGTAGTGGACCACTTGAAGAAGAAGTTTATAATTTTTGTATTTCCTTTCTTTTTCATACTAATGTCATTGTATGTCTTGATTCTCCATTTATCAGAGGTTACCTTGCATTTTGTACATCACAATAAAGGAGAAAATGTCTGTATTTGCGTCTTGTATCCTCTTTGCTGTTGTTAATACTGTTCCTCTTCTCTACAGGTGTGGGATGCTTGTTCTGAGGCCATGATAATCTTTGATAAAGATAACTTGGAAGACATGGGTTATATAGTGGAGAATGATGTTATCATGTCTGCTCTAACCAAACAACTGGATGCAGTTTCAGGTAGGAGCTACTTTCTTGGTTTACATGAAACTCTCTGTGATTTGGGTTGAGTGGAGGCATGTGAGAATGGGATACATTTATGTCCATCATATAACTTGGGGTTATAGCAGTCAATTTTAGAAGTATAGAAATTAAATAAATAATGATTATGCTTTCTTGAAATTGGGTCCTTTTCAATATGGTACAGTGTCTCTGCCCCTGGCTTAGAAATTGGGAGGTGCCTAACCAACAGCCAAAAAAGTACTTCAAGATAGGAATTCGGCAACTTAGTGAGCTGTTCTGCCTGAGTAGTTTAGGATTTTTTTGCTTCTTTGCTTCACTCATTTGGTGACATCAATATATTGTGCCCCCATCAGACCGCGTTGAAGTTCTTTACAGGAGTCGAGCAGTTGGCTACTCCTTGCCCCTTCCTTATGAAACCTCTGACTCAAGCCCTTGGATCCAAATTGATTTAGCAAATGGACACAGGCTACAGACCAAACTGTTGGTAAGTAAGCCTTCATCTTCTGTTTGGTCAGGCACTGTCTCTTCCTAGGTTCTTCTGTTGGATTTGGTTGTAATCTCGTGTGATGCTACTTAATCAGCACGAAGGGTTATAATGGTTAGTAGTAAAACATGTTCAGTGTGGTTATACTTGGATTAACATTGTGGTTCTAAACAGTCTTACTAGGAAGTAATTAAACATGATGGCATTCTGGGTATAGGGAAAAGCCATTTTTATACATAAATAAGTTATATATTGAAATGCAGAGGGAATATTTGGGTTTCTATAACTAGTTACTGGCTGATTATTCATAATGAGACTTGAAGGAATTATTTTTTATTAAAACTGTTAATGGGTTCTTTTAATCTCTCTTGTCCACAGATTGGTGCAGATGGGCAAAACTCCATAGTCCGGAAGGCAGCTGGTATTAAAAATATTCAGTATCAATATGGACAGTCAGCTGTAGTTGCTACCCTTCACTTATCTGAGGTCAGATCCTAGAAAATTGGTCATTTGGGCTGTATCTTCTGAACAGTCAAAACAGGTGATGGAAACTTGGTAATATGAATTTGTCTTCTGGTTTTCATGTGCCGCAGGCAACAGATAACAACGTAGCATGGCAGAGATTCCTCCCATCAGGACCAATTGCTCTCCTCCCGGTAAATAACTTAGTAACACTTGACTTGCCCATTTTTTATATTTTCTTTTGCCTTTCTTTGTTTAAGCGCTAGTTTGATATTAAAAAAATCAGTTACTCTATGTTGTTTTATCTTCATTAATCCTCCTCTTAAAGTTATGAACTCCTTGCACTTGTTTAGGGTGGGGGAAGTTATTTTTTAGTGACGTAATGGTTGGATATTTTGTGTTTTTAATTCCTGATGCTGGTCAGCTCTCTGACACTGTCAGCTCTTTGGTTTGGTCCACGTCACATGAGCATGCATCCCAACTTCAGAGAATGGATGAGGAAAGTTTTGTGGATTCTATCAATTCTGCTTTTGTGAGTACCTTCCTCTTTTTATTTATGTTCTCCTAGCAAGAGGCATGAGAATCAAGAAGTTAGGATGGTATTCAAAAAAAAAAAAAGTTTGGGTGCTATTCAATTAAGTTTTGCTTAGAGTAGACCAATGGAAATCGACTTAATTTAGTTATGTTCATTAATTTTAGTGGGTGTGTTCTGAGTATTTGAATGTCACCCTTTATTTCTAATAAGTTGTGTGTTTATGGTAATTCCTGTGTAGAGGGAATATATTTCTAGCATCAGTTGGAGATGGAACAGATCTTTCTTTCTTTCTTTCTTTCTTTCTTTCTTTCTTTCTTTCTTTCTTTCTTTCTCTGTGAGCAAGTAGTTGGTTTTTTCCCCTTAAGAACCAGACCTTGTGAAAACAATATTTATTTTGTGTAACAGTTCAGCTCACATCTTTTGGCACACTGCCAAATGTAGTCATTTATACAGTGTGAGGGCACATTGAAAATAGTAACTAAATTAATTCTCGTTTAGATATATCCCATACAGAAGTTCATGTTTTTGGCTACTGAAATTGAAAGTGAAGTGCTGAACTGGTTTTTGAAACTCTGTCACAGTCTTCAGTAATACAGATGTCAATCTTTATATTGCACCGTATGTGGTGACTGTTTACATATTTTATACCTTAGCTTTGAAATATTGTGCATGGTCATTGGTAATCTTGTACTGTATTACATTGGCAATATAAAAGCTACCATAGCAGAGTGGTAATATGAGAAGCTATGGCCTACACGAGGGTATCCTTTGCTGGAATACCTTCTCATGCCACCATCTCCCTCTTTGAAGGTTAGATAGATAGTGGAATGCTCCTCCCATCTGAAATGCAAATTCTGTGTTGTCTTGCTTTTATTTTGTGCACGAAACACGTGGAGTTGATTTGCAAAAACCGAGGCCCTGGTGGTTGTGGACCCCACCATAGGTTTCTTGCGAGTCCTGTATGCGGGCAGATGATTAGGAGAGAAACTGTTTTATTCTAAGACAAGGATTTCTTAAAACTTAGTAGAGTTTTAGTTCTGACTCTCATACTCTTGTAATCTATTGGTAATATTAGGGTGTTGTATAAATAAATCTATCATTATTCAGTGGAGCAACGCAAATCACTCTGACTTCATTGATACTGCTGGATCCATGTTCCGATCTGCTGCCTCTCTCTTGATGCCATCGGGGACTGCAGCCCGTCAGCTGCCCCCCAGCGTTGCAAAAGTGGATCCAAAGAGCCGAGCTGTGTTCCCTCTTGGACTGGGGCATGCAACAGAATATGTCCAACACCGTGTGGCCCTTATTGGGTAATTGCACATTGAGGAACTTTAATGCTGCGATAAGGGTAGATTTGGTCTGGGAAGAGGAGTTGATGGGAGTATGCTGTTTTTAGTGCCGGAGGTTGAGATTCTTGAGGGTATAACATTAATTTTGGAGGGATTGGTGGATTGTGTCTGGAGAAAACACAAGTCTAGCTAGTTTAACCCATGTCCCTAGACACTAGAATGTTAACAGGGATGAATACAAATTGTGGGAGAAGTCAGCAGGTATCAAGTGGGGTGTTCATTTAAGGTTCTCGTGAGGGACAAAAAAGAGCTTTTGAGTCCCATATAGTGACACTCAGGCAATACTAATTGGCAGGGTTCTTGTGGAGTACCAGACTTTGTAACTGGCATAAGCTGACATTATCCTTTCTTTTTAGGGATGCAGCTCACAGAGTACATCCTCTTGCAGGTCAAGGTGTAAATATGGGCTTTGGTGACATAGCCTGCTTGAGGCAACTTCTCAGCGCTGCAGCATTTAATGGGAAGGACCTGGGTAAGAATTTAAAACTGTGAAGGAATTGATAGCACAGGCGACTTTCAGCTTAAGCGGGGGTTACGTTCCAGGGATAGTCAAAACACACTGGGTGCAGTGGTGGGTGGGATTGCCAAAGTTTATTTTCCCGGATGCCCACTCCCCCTTTTAATTTTTTTGCCATGCAGGTAAAGCTGAAGCCACACAGGTTAAATGTGCCTAAGTTGCAAGTTACCTGTAATACGGAATGTTACTTCTAGGGTCTCTGCCATTCAACTTCTTGATGTATGATGTGTTTAAAGTTCTGGCTACTAGCTTTAGGAATAACACTACCCATTTTGGGGTATTTGTGGCAGGAACATTTTGTCCCCCACATTTTGTTCTCCTATAGACTAGGAGAAGCATTTCTCTGAAAATAAGAAACTGATGCCACCAGATTGGAGTTAATAAGGAAAGGACAAAGCTGCAACATGCCACCTATTCTCATTTACAAAAAAGTTGTTTTAGAAAATGCTAATTCAAGATGTGCTAGTAGAAATCCAGGGTGTTAACACGCTCTTATGTATTATTTGGGTCATGAATATATTACTGTTTTCCTGCTGTGATTTACATGGAATTCCAGAATGCCTGACTATAGAGGCAACATAATCTGGGATGCAATAGTACCACTGTTGTGCTGCTGCCCATTCAACATATGACACAATATGACAAAAAAAATCCTTGCCCAGGATGAACTTCTTAACATACTATGAGTCAGCCCTGATTGAATAACTTTGTACAGTGGTGCCCCGCAAGACGAACGCCTCGCAAGACGAAAAACCCGCTAGACGAAAGGGTTTTCCGTTTTGGAGGCGCTTCGCAAAACGAATTCCCCTATGGGGTTGCTTCGCAAGACGAAAAAAATCTTGCATCCCCCCGCGGGTTTTTTTCGCTTTTTTCGCCCTTTTCTTAAGCCGCTAAGCCGCTTATCAGCTGTTCCGCTGATAAGCCGCTTAACAGCTGATCGTTGGAAGCTGCTTGACAGCTGTAGCGCTAATCCACTAAGCTGTCAATGGGCTTGCTTCGCAAGACGAAAAAACCGCTATATGAAGAGCCTCACGGAATGGATTAATTTCGTCTTGCGAGGCACCACTGTAGATGGAATCTAGCTCATAGGTACCTGTGGTGCAGCTGAATCTCCAGTTAATTTACTCTGGAATAACCTTTCTGTTCTAGGCTCTTTAAAGCATCTACTACAGTATGAAAGAGAGCGGCAAAAGCACAACCTATCTCTCTTGGCTACAACAGACTTATTAAAGAGGCTGTACTCTACAAATATAGCTCCTTTTGTATTGCTAAGGACATGGGGATTGCAAGCAACTAATGCTGTTCCTCCAATTAAAGTAAGATTTTTTTTTGAAGTTGCTTATTAAATTCAGATTAAGAAATTTGCTTAATCCCAAATAAGAGTGCTGCAACTAGGGTGTAGCTTCCCTAAGTATGTGTCTCCTTCCTATAGCAAGGTTGCTCAGTCACCAGCATTTAGACTAGGGCACTACATCTAGAGCCTATATATTTGATTATTATTTATATCTTGCCTTTCTCCGTTTGGTAGACCCAAGGTGGGTACCAATTCAGATGAATTTCTGGAATTAAACAATTTGCTCTTCTTATGGTTCAAGAGGGAGGAATGGTTCCTTCTTTATAGGAACTATCCAATTCCCCAGCTCTCACCTTGAGCCCCACCAGGTATTTGTAGAGACGAATGTATGAATGCGCTGTAATTTCCAAGTGCAATGGGATGTGTCCAAAATGGCACAGACCTATGGGAAACATTTACGGTACAGTGATATTTGAATTAAAACCAAACCAATAGCCTGTAGTTTGCACTTCGGTAATTAGGTTTGGCCCAATTTATTCTTTCCTATGCCAGGTGGTAAGGTAACACGCAAATGCAGGAAATGGGATCATCTTATTTCCTACTAGGACAGCTTAGAAAAGGTATCATAATTGCTGTCTTTGGTCCAACCATGCTAGTTCCCCCATTAAGTGTGCTTGGTAAACAGTACTAGCATGTCTGGAGCAACAAAAACGCCACAAGCTGACACTATCCACGCAGACCCATAATACAGCATCTATGGCAGTCTTTCATATCCTGAAGGGAGGTGTGAACTGGTTAAGTAAGAAGCGTTGCCATTTGGTGCTTATGAGAGATTACCCTAAAGGCTTCTGGTGTAGCCTCTCATTTTCAGCTGGGAAGGTATCTGCAGAGCTGAGTAGATATTTATAGGATTGCACTGTTAGTTTATTATATACTTAAGAGGTGGAAAGCAAACAAATGCTAGCTTGTGCATGACATTGGAGTAGAGCTGTCTTATATCTTAGTAGAGTATCTTGCTTTAGATACCCTCTGTGCCCTGTCCAGCAGCAATGGGTAGTAGAGCTTCATCAGAAATAGAAATAACGTTCTTTCTTCTTTCTTTAGGAGCAGATCATGGCTTTTGCTAGCAAGTGACATCCTTGTGACTCTAGGATGATAGTTCCTGCGTGGTTGCTGTATACTCACCAATTACAAAGACTGTGTTTGAAATGGTATTAAAACAAAACGGGGAGCACAGTATTGCCTTATGTTTGCCGATTGTGGCTGGAGTTCTTCTTTCCTCCAAGAGAACCAGCAGATTGTTTTCTTCTAGAATGTCGAGGTCTATCTCTAATCTGACAGAGTACTGGATCTGGAGCTCTAAATATGGGCCTTGAAAACAGTATTGTTGGAATGGATTTACTTGTATCCAGTTTGAAGATCATATGCAGGATTATTTTTTTACTGCTTCGGACAAAAGATTCTGAGCTGCAAGCTTAGTCAGCATCTCTTTCAGCCTTGGTGGCTGCGAAATAGAGGAGCAGAATGTTGCTCCCTCTTCAAGACTGCAGTGATTCTCTTCTACCTCCCAGGATTGCAAGATCGAGACTCAAGTTACAGAATGGAGTCTGAGAACATTATGTTAAAAATATTGTTTAATTACTAAAATAGACATTCAAACAGCCCTGTCATAGTCATGTGCCAAACAACCAGGCCAGACATTATCAGTTTAATGGCATTACAGCACCAAGTAATGTGAACACAACTAATAAGCAAGGATATTTACGCTATCGTCTGACAGTTAACTACTTTCAGAACTTGTCTGAAAAGATATTCTAAGGCTTATCAGCACTCAACCTGTACTTGCAATGCTACATCTGTGGAAATTTATTTAAGAGGGGCTCAGTCTGCTTAACAGTTTAGCTTAACTTTTTAAAATAGGTTCAAGCTAAACCAAAATAAGTGTCCTTTCAACCTACAAGATTATGTAAAACTTAATCTGCTTTCACTTCTGACTTCTTAAAAACTCTTAATTTAGTACACTGTTAAATATGTGCTTCTTTCCTCCTCCGTCAATTACAGAGGTGCTTTTCACCTATAATAGTGAATAATCTCATTGCATTAAGAAAGGTATGGGCATTTGTGGAAGCAAGATAGAATTCTGGGATCATAAGAGGAAGAAACTACTTGTCTGTCTTGCACCCTACCTGACAAACTCAACTGGTGCCCAGTTTTGGTTGACTATAAAAATGGTCTCTTAATTAGCAGCAGAAATTACTCATCAATCAAAACACATAGTACCTGAAGAAATAAAGACCCTGAATTTTTCAAACATAGGTTAACTTTGGTAGAGGAAGAGCAATGCAAAGAAAAAAGAATCTTGTGCCTGAGTTTACAAATGAGGTTTCAGAGGAAAAGTTTATAATGAGTTTTAGCAAACTATGTTGCTCTGGTCCAGTACCAAACATTTTGCTTCCAGTTTGCCATCTTCTTTACTACTTGACTCATGGGACAAGAAAGCAAGGTGCAGAGAAGCTGGGCTTTGATTTAGGGTTATAGAAATAAGTTGAGAAGAATTAATGAGTTCAGACACTTAAAGAGAGGATACTGAATAGTTCCTGCCAAACTAAGGCTTCCATCATAATTTTCTAATGTATACTGAAATAGGTAGAAATAAAGGCTTATGCAGGGCAATAGGATACACAGTCAAAAGTCTAATCCTATGCACATACTTGTGAGTAAGTCCCAATGAGCTAATAGGAATTACTTCAGAGCAAACATGCCTAAGATGCACTGTAAGTGTCCCAACTTTGTATTCTGCAGATAATGCCAGAATACCTTTTCACATCCAGTAAGAGGGCAGTGGGCCAAAAGTGTTGTCAAATTAGATATTGGGTTGGCATGTCTTAACCTAATTTGGTCAAGGTTTCTTTAGCAAGCGTTTACACTGTACTGGTATATCTAGACAACACAGAGATGAAACACTTTGTGCAGTGGCTACCATGTTAAGTCTCATATTTATGCAGTCTGAAATGTCCTGCTCAAACACAATGTTTAAGGTGTGACAGCATGTAGTGCATCAGCTTCAGTGGTAGTCCCATTCTGGGGTCCAGTTAACCATACTATTTTCCAAGGAAGTTTATTTGGGAGGCCTTCATTTGCAATTGAAAGGAGGCACCAGGATGCCTTGCATTAAAAGTTTCTTTAAGGCTAGACTGAGAAGCAAATTATTTATGTCAGTTCATCCCCAGCACTCCTCGTGGTCCTCTAAAGTAGCCAGAAAATGCGTATATACAAGCCTTTGCTTGCTCTCAGCTTTAGAGATGTAAAAAGGAGATAAGTTTTTGGGATGTTCCTAAAGTCTTTACTGCTATGTTTAGCCAGCTACTTATATGTGAGGGTTGACAAACAAGTTTTTTCACTGACTGTCACAACTAAAGCTCCACCAGTTTCAGCAGCCCTCTTCAGGAGTCGACTAATCTTAAAAATCTTAACTTGTTAAATGTCAAAGGGTTGGTAAATGGCACACACCAGCTTTGTTTAAAAACAACTCATTACGTAAGCACCTATTTGAGATTTGAATCTTAAGTTTCATGCGCAAGAAGGCCTGCAAAATATTATTATGGAGGAAGATCAATATTGGGGTGCATTGGTACCAAATGTGTACAAATGCCTTGGCTAAAGATGTGCTTCACCTCTGCACAAGATCAGCTCCAAAGCTATAAACCCAGAATTCAGGCCCCTTGGCATCAGTTAAGCAATTGTACAACGAAGCATATCTTACTACCCTAGAAGGACCCATCTTATTACAGCTTGGAACCACTCAGTCTTAAAGGTAACCAGTTCTACTTTGGTCTGTGTTTGGCTGTATGCTCATCAGAATTGCCTTTTCTTGTTTCAAGAAAATATAATATTCTATAGATGATGTTTTCTCAATGGGAGAGTCCAAGAGATTGCAGGAGGTGAAAGGTAGCACCTAGAGCCCAGCTTGTCTCTATGTTGTTCACTTTCTTTGCCAGCTGTAAAAGAAGAAAAGTAAGAGATCAATTACCCTTGTTGCAATACAGACATTTTAGGCAGAGTACATTTTTAGTGTATAGGCTGAGAATATTTTCCAGTATAACTCCAGATGGATATGATAGAAAGTACAGTTGCAGTAAAAATAACTGCAAGTCAGATCTCAAACAAGGATATCTGACTACTGGACACTAAGCAGCATTCAAGTCAATTTAAACTGGGAGTTAACTAATGCAACTACTTATTAATGAACAGTGACTTCCTACTGTTATGAGTTTAAATAGAAGAGTTTGGATTTGATATCCCGCTTTATCACTACCGGAAGGACTCTCAAAGCGGCTAACATTCTCCTTTCCCTTCCTCCCCCACCACAACAAACACTCTCTGAGGTGAATAAGTGTTTGTTAAAACCATATTGTTAAGTTTGAGCTGCATTTGACTAGAAGAAAAAAACAGGAGCTGCAAGGACTTTTAGCAGTACAGTATTCTGTACCATGCTAAAATAAGTAAAATATAGATTCACCCACCCCATTTCATCAAAGCATATGGAACAAAGTACCAGTACCAACAACTAGTCAATGAAATAAAATCTTCAACCAAGGCTTCTTTCAACCATTTTTACTTGCCTGTAAAACTGTACTGTCTCCAAATCCAAATCCTTCTTTTAATAAAGCTGTAATGTAACTGAGATCCATACAAAGGAAAGGACTGGCAGAGCTGTAGCTGTCCAGATTGTCACACACTTTAAAGAAAAAATTGAGAAGAATATTCACCAGTATTGGAGCAAGTGACTCCAAAATAAACCATATTATCTCAAAAACTATTAAATGTAATTCTAGCTGAATGCAAACCACAACTCGGAGATGTATGATCCCATAGGTCATTCCACATTTGTTCATTCCCACCTTGTGCATGAATTAGTTTCAAATGCTGCTTTAGCAGCATTCGAGAACAAGAACCATGGCAAATGGTGCAAGTGCAATAATAAACCGAGTTGGGAGCCATCACTCTTCTACTTGTTCCCAGTCCCTTAATTGTTTAGTATATGTTTTTAGCTACTCCAAAGTAGACTATTTTCTACCTGGAAGAGAGAGGAACTTGCTGGCCATATTAAGACTGTGCACTTCAAATGGTTCCTAAATACCGGTATATATACATGTGAATACATAATCTATGCAAGTAGTTGAAATACTTGTAGACTGGCTGACTTGCCTTTATAAAATCATAGAATTATAGAGCGAGAAGGGATCCCGAGGGTCATGCAATGCAGGAATCCTGCCCACAGCCATCCTTTGGTGGGCTCAAACCACCAACCTTCTGGTTAATAGCCATGGTTGTTTCATGGCTATTACATAGTTGTTCTCTGAATTCAAAAGTGCAGAGTGAATTCCTAATTTTTTAAGCAGTTACTCGAAAACCTGCTTTATTCTGATCAAACCATTAGCCTTACCTTGTCCCTAAGCAACAATGGTCTGATATTTCAAATGTCAGTGAGTGACTAAAATACACCCTTACATGGCACTATTTCAAAGTGACATGACTACTGCTCCATTAACTGGAAGTACCCTAATTCAACTCTCAGAGTACATTTTACCTTCTTTGGCTTTTCTTCTAAAGTCTTCCACTTTGAGAACACCGCCTTTCTCATAATCTGAAATGTCAAAAGATAAGGGTCATTCTCTGGCTAAGAGATACTGTGAAAAACTGATAAAGCACTTATCTCTGTGGCAAGTGTAGTAGTCTACCCAACACAAGTTATAGCCAGATTTCCTGATCAATTTAGGATGGCAGGGGATGCTGATAAAAAAAACACAATTTAATGAGTTACAATGCAGTGTTTGGCAGATTCAGATATGGTCTTTAAAGCAATGGTTTTCACATTTTCTTCTCATGGATCTCCTTTCCATGTCAATTGGTCTATGAAGGAAGCCGTGTGTAAAGCAGTTAATGCAAATAGTCTTGACCCAGAGTCCTGTCACTGGCCTATGGAACACACCCTTGGCAGGTGGACTGACTAGGAAAGCAAGATACAGCAAACATTAATGACAAATGTTTAAGTTGTCATTTAAACATTTAATGTTTATTTAATTTAAAGAAGTTAAACATTTAAGCACTAGCTTCAACTCAGATCATGGGCACCAGTATAGCAGTTATGGGCAAAGCAGCAAACTTATGGACTTCTGGTGCCCACAAAGACTGCCCCCCTGCTTACTGCCCCCTTTGTCATCAAGCGAGGAGGCGTAGTTCCTCCTTCATCCCTACCAAGGCCTGAAAAACAACAAGCTTGTACAAACACACATTTTGTTGGGAGAGATGCAACTAGAGGGGGTGATAGCTACACACACACACAGCTCAAAATGTGCCCATCAACCCAAAAAGGCTGGTGACCCCCTGAGCCATGATAGCCTGGCATAACTGAAGCCTACGTGGCACCTGCCCAACCAACTGTGCTGCTGCATTCATTCTCCACAGGAATGAATGAAATAACACCAATCATTTATACAGAAGGAAGCATGCAAAAACTCTCCTTTATTGTTAAGGCTATTCCAGAAGTTAAAGGAATTCTGTTCTAACCACTACATTTGCACTATCCTCAACCATCTGCAGCCACACTTTAATCCACCCTCATACAACTGAAAAGGGGAAGGCACTTTTTAAAAGGTTCATAAAGTGTGCTGGCTGCGTTGCTCATGCTCGTGATATTCAATAGGTGCCAGTGACATCTGGTGCAACCACATTCTACCCAGCATTCACAATGGATACACTATCTGGGCTGGGGGAATCATATTTCTCCAGACACAATATATACTTCCAGTGCTTACCATGCTGGGATAATAAGATATTCCTGCAACAAATGAACGACCCGTGTGCATTCATTGCATGAATAGAGGAGCATCTGGAACGGCTCATCGAGTCCCATCGTGTAGGTGACTGACTGAAAGAGGGGCATTCATTCCCCAAGGGTCATAGAGCTCAAGCAAGATTTCAAATGTTTGCTATTCACCTATCAGGGCGGTGTCCACAGCCCGATCGTAATAATAGGAAAAGGCATAGAAGGAGCTGTGCCGAATCTCATCTGGTTGATGCAGTTTTCCCTTTACCACCTTCAACACTTCAGAATAGCAAGGTTCAAATCCCGTTTCTCCTGGCAGGGTAAACACACAAAGGTAAGTTCAACATGTCATGAAATCCCATTGCAGATAAGTGCAGAATTGCTAACAATGAAATTAAGGAAAGTGCAACAGTTGTAAATGGTCTTTCTTGACAGCTTTGCAATATTGGCACAGCCTGGGCACATTCCCATCTCTATCCTTACGCTTTATGATTATACATTGTTTTTTAAAAACAAACAAGCAAACCCTAGGTGATGGGGAAAGGGGTCCTCTACCCGAAAAGGACTCTCTTACAACTGTGAACATACACCCAATATTAAATGCCGTAGATGTCAGGGAATTATGCAAGGTAACCTTATTGTGAGCCTTGTGATCCAAATACAGTAATGGAGATTGTAATGGAGCAGAAGTGACTCATTTGCCTGGTTTGCACACCACACCAAGACAAACCATGGCTTAGCACAAACGTGTTGGTTTGGAGAAGAGATGTGGCTGCTTTGCTCATTCCCTGATTGTTTTGCATCTGTTCCACGCCGAGCTAACCCATGGCTTACCATGTCCAAAACTGGGGTTGTGATTCAGCTCTCCTGGACAAAACTTGGTTAGAATTTGTGCTTAGTCTGGACAACACTAAACCACAAGCCTGGGTTGAGACGACACCCTAAGCCAAACCGGTTTAACTCAAGCAGAGCATGGAAGCAAAATGACTGGCTGTGATCTCTGGGAGCCCACTCACTCGGGTCTTTGTGCTAAGCTTCCATTTGGCTTAGCATGATATGCAAACAGGGCCACAGTAGCCAGAGGAGAAAGGAAATGCTGTCTTCCTGGACCTAAAATTTATGTTCTGTGCCTGCTGCAATCTGAAATGGAAACTCAATAAATATTAGAAAAAAAAGAATGCCTGTTGCTATTGCCTGTGCAAAATGGCTCAGGTCTTATCTTGACACCTCTTCCTGACTAAAGCCACTGTGTCTTCACGAATCTCTGACTCATCTCCCAGCTTTCTCTCTTCTCTGTCCTTAAATACTAGGTTTTAATAAAAATAGGTATTCCTTTAATCCACGATTTAAGAACTTCCTGTTTTCAATAAATCAAATCCAGAACTGGCCTATCTTCTACGGGTCAGTTTTGAAAGATTATCACACTCCAAGCGAGCAAAAAGGGAAAATGTTTCCATGCGGCTGCAAGCTGTGCCTGCAAAGAAGTATTATGCAGTGCTTTCTCTGCCACAAGCAAGCCCTACTTGTGGCAGGGATAGGTAAAGGTAAAGGGACCCCTGACCATTAGGTCCAGTCATGGCCAACTCTGGGGTTGCAGTGCTCATCTCGCTTTATTGGACGAGGGAGTCATGTGGCCAGCATGACTAAGCCACTTCTGGCGAACCAGAGCAGCGCACGGAAACACCGTTTACCTTCCTGCCGGAGTGGAACCTATTTATTTACTTGCACTTTGAAGTGCTTTCGAACTGCTAGGTTGGCAGGAGCAGGGACCGAGCAACAGGAGCTCACCCCGTCGCCGGGATTTGAACCGCCAACCTTCTGATCGGCAAGCCCTAGGCTCTGTGGTTTAACCCACAGCGCCACCTGCGTTCCTTTGTGGCAGGGATGGCTTCATTCAAAACTTCTGTTCCGGAGTCTCTTGAGTGGAGCCAATCCCAGAAGATCTGGTATTCAGCACCAAGTTTAAAGATATTGAATGCAAGCCCCACTTGCAGGCAAATTAGTGCACTTTAACACTCCTTGTTGTTCCTTTGCAGCTACAGCTGTACTACACCTGATGTCGTAGGAAGTCACATGTGGGGTAAGTGAATATGGCCTGGGGTAAAATGCCTCATAGCTTAAATTGGGACCGCTGGCCTCCAGGCTATAGGTTCCCCACCTGTGCCCTATGAATTTTATTTAAAATAGTTACTTAAAAAAGAAAACCCTCCAAGTGTAAGTAGCAAAACGTTTAGAAGTGGGGAGCATACAACATAAAATTCACATCAAGCAAATAAATTATGGCAATGGACAGCTTCACTGAGATTCAGATCAAGGATTCCCAGATGAAATAAGGATACAAGAGCCATGTTACTTCAGTGGGACAATATACTCCAACGAGCACAATCAATGGCTTTTCAGCTGAAGATCTGTTTCTTGATCATTATTATTTCTGGCTGGGTCTAAATCATTTCAAGCCATTACCCCAACATTAAGCTCCCTGGGACCAGAAGATAGATGATAGATAGATTAGATAGATGATAGATGATAGATAGATAGATAGATAGATAGATAGATAGATAGATAGATAGATAGATAGATGATAGATAGATAGATGATAGATATAGATAGATGATAGATATAGATAGATAGATAGATAGATAGATAGATAGATAGATGATAGATAGATAGATAGATAGATAGATAGATAGATAGATAGATAGATAGATAAAAGTCAGAGCAGCAGCAGTCTTGGGAAACTTTATCTCTCCAACTTACCTTCTTTGTTGCCACCATACTGGTATTTCACTCCCCCAAAGTGCCATTCTGCCTCCAGCTGTTTTGGCAAACATGAACTTCGGAACGTCCGTCCATCTGACGCTAAAGAGAATATAGATCGGGTGAAATCGGGTGAAATCAATAATGATTATGTTTTTCAGTACCCTTGGTACTTGCAGGAAAAGGAAGTTGGGAAAAGTTCAAATGCCAAAGTCCATTTATAGAACAAAATCAAGTTTTTTCTTGTTTCCCCAAATAGGAAGCTCAGTCCACTAGACCAGGAGTAGCTAATCTTTGGTCTTCCAGATGTTGGTGTACTGTAGTTCCCATCAATCCTGACCACTGGTCATGCTGGGTTGTTGGAGCAGATAGGTGTTGGAATTCAACAACAGCTGGAGAGCCACATATTCCCCACCCCTGCACTAAACTCTATGTAGGCAGGTGGGTCCTGTATAGACAGGTAGGTGAAAAATGGAAGAGACAGATACAGGTTGAGGAATGCTTCTGCTCCCAGCCAAACTGGACTAAAAATGTATAGATGGGGCAGCAATGTACAACACCGGGATGGAGGCCATGAAACCTAAGTGTATTCTGGGTGAGTTGGCATGATAATGGGATGTGAAAATGATAATAGCTGTATGTGCTACTCAAAGGGTCTTGATATTAATATGTTAGTGGACTCCTAGGCCAGGCTTCCTCAAACTTGGCCCTCCAGATGTTTTTGGCCTACAACTCCCATGATCTTTAGGTAGCAGGACCAGTGGTCAGAGATGATGGGAACTGTAGTCTCAAAACATCTGGAGGTCCGAGTTTGAGGAAGGCTAATCAAAAGGAGGAGACGATACTTAGAAGGTTCTCAAGTAGGAAGAGCATCCCCTGAACCCAAATTTTTTCACATTCGAGCAAAACAGGAAGCTGAGTTGTTGAACCGTTTAAAAGAGCTGAAGTAGTATGTCTACTGATTAGAATGTAGATCGTAATCATGGTGCTTGTTTGTTTGTTTGTTTGTTTGTTTGTTTGTAATCACAACCCAAACTCACCTCCACCCAAAGGCTTGGTTTTAATAAGCAGTTACCTACCACAAAGGGCAGCTACAATTGCTTTCCACCATTTGGCTCCTCTTTGAGTTTATCTTTCAGCTGGCTTGTATAAGCCTACAGAGTGCCATGTTACCTGTCTCAGTGACAAGAGAATCTCATTAAAAGGAAAATGCACACCAGGAAGGGGATAAAGAGACTGTCAGCCTGTCAGAAGCTGGTCTAGGACCATTTCCCATTAGAATTCTGAACAGGACAAATTCTAGGGACTGGATGAATCCACTTAGCTGGATGACCCCCCCCCCCTGAGTCCATCCACACACACGAACACAAAGCTATTTTGTCTGACTGTACCTTCCATTTCCAGGGCTCCCAACGTAGCAAGCCGTGCAGCCTTCAGACCAAACCCCAAATAGCTGTAAAATGAAGAAGGCCAAACAGCACTTGGTTAAAGTCGGAGTTCATCCTATCCCACTTACAAGACTAGGCAATTTTATGAACAAGGATATAAGATCAATACTCTGCTAAAACAGCCTCCTCCTTGCTAAGCCCATGTATGAAATGTTAGCATGTGGTTCTTTACAGTAATCCACAGACTACCTGTTCATTATAATGAAAATAAAGACACATGTGGGGTTGTGATAACCAGCAAGATATGTGATGCTGACTTCAGAATAAGCAATACAAATTATTAAGGCAATATTACATCTGGCAAATACCTAACAGTGTCCTTAAAACAAAAAAAAATTCCTTCCAGTAGCACCTTAAAGACCAACTAAGTTAGTTCTTGGTATGAGCTTTCGTGTGCATGCACACTTCTTCAGATACACTGAAACAGAAGTCACCAGACCCTTCTATATAGTGAAAAGGTGGGGAGGGGTATTACTCAGAAGGGTGGTGGGAATGGGTGATTGGCAGATAGCTATGATGAGCCTGTTGACGACTCTTAACGACTGCAATAGTTAAAGAGTCCTCAACAGGCTCATCACAGCTATCTATCCTAACGTTTTCACTATACCAAGAACTCATACCAAGAACTAACTTAGTTGGTCTTTAAGGTGCTACTGGAAGGAATTTTGTTTTGTTTTGACTATGGCAGACCAACACGGCTACCTATCTGTAACTAGTGTCCTTAAAAATAGTCATTTGCATAGAACTGCCTCACTCACCTGTGTGTGTAGAGCTTGTAAGTGCTGTTGAACATTTCAAATGAGGTAAGGAAATCTACTGGTGTTTGCTCTAGGGTTTCCTAAAATTAGGATAATGAAAAAGGATTCTTCAGTGACTTTAAAATTTCAAGATACATTTGTGTAACATTAGTACAGCATATAACATTCACACAAGTCTTGAAGAGACAAGAGAATTTTGATAATCTTAAGCTATTAATGTTCAGAAAACATCTGCTCTACTGTAGTAAGGAAGAAAATCTTCTATGAAGGTTGATAATGAATGTAGTCACAGTCATAAATTGATGATGCTGGAAAGCTCACAATAAGGAAAAAAGGTAAAGGACCCCTGGATGGTTAAGTCCAGTCAAAGGCAACTATGGGGTTGTGGCGCTCATCTCGCTTTCAGGCCGAGGGAGTTGGCGTTTGTCCACAGACAGCTTTCCAGGTCACGTGGCCAGCATGACGTTACTACTGCATTGGGACACTGCAATGAGTGCCAGAGCACATGGAAACACCGCTTATCTTTCTGCTGCAGCAGTATCTATTTATCTACTCGCACTAGCGTGCTTTCGAACTGCTAGGTTAGAAGCTGGGACAGAGCAACGGTAGCTCATCCCGTTGCGAGGATTCGAACCGCTAACCTTCCGAATGGCAAGCCCAAGAGGCTCAGTGGTTCAGACCACAGCACCACCCACGTTCCCTGGTCAGAATATACGTATGATAATAAGATACAGGCACTACTTTAAAGAACAAGCTGTAACATTTTGGAAGTCACAGCTTGAAAAGCAACATTATCAAATGCATACCATTTCACATTATTTCTGGTATTTAAAACACTTTTACAAAGAAGCCTAACAACCTAATGAATATTATTATAATAATTTAATAATAACAACAATTTATTATTTGTATCCCGCCCATCTGACTGGGTTGCTCCTGCCAGATTAAAGCAGCCTAGATCTAAATGAAATAAAACATGAAATAAATAGGACACCTGCACCAAATTATCCAACATTTGGGCAATCTCGAGATTCCTCACCTCCCGCTGTGGCAGGAATGTGATCTGGGTTGAGGCTCCTCCCAGATCCAGGGTCCCCACCGTCTGCTGATTCCGGCCATACAACTGCCCTGCAGGGAACATTGAAGAAGTTCAAAGACTACCCACATGCCCAGAGAGTTTCCATGTTATCTATGATTTGCAGCCCTGAATGGATTTCAGCAGGAGACTTCTGAAAATTTGCACTATAAATATCCAACTGCCTACTCAGTTTTTACGGAACAGACTCTATCCAAGCCTCAAAACTGAAATCACAAAGCAGTAATTACCTGTCAAAAAGTTCACAGTGATCCAGGCTAGTATACCTGCAAAAAGGAAGGAAAAGTAACTGAAATCTATCTTGAGACCCAAATGCAATCCAGAAAGATATTCACTGCTGCTAGATTTCCACCTCTATCACTGTTCAAGCATAATCTCTTCCAATCCTTCCCTAGGTTTTGAACATGTTCTAGTCTCCACCCCCATCAGCCTTCACTGTTTTCCATTTGAGACCTTCCACAATTCCGCTCTTGAAATATATTTGACTTCATTTCTAACCCACAAAAAAAATGTATTATCTTTACTCTTAGTGGACATGCTTAACAGGCTTGTCAGCTTAGGGACAATTCACTTGACCACTTTGGCAGGTTGAACATGTGAGGGGGATCCAGGCTGAGTTTAGCGCGCAATAAGTATGGTGGGATAGCTTTGCACTGCTCACTGTTTCCCATCTCAGAAAACATTTTGGCTTGCAAATATGCAGGCAGGGACTGTGCTGTTTTGCCTGTACTTCCCGATAAGTTACAAACAATAATTCACTGTTCATCACAAAGGTATGGAAAGTGAGTTGAAGATCATTTGGTAAATGTAGGCTGACTGATAAGCCATGCTTGTGAGGAAACAAAAAACCTCTACTCCAGTCTGTCATTGTTAGTCAGATTAGGGGTAGGAAATCTCAGGCTCAGGGGCCAATGCAGCCCTCCAGGCCTTTCTATCTGGTCCACAGAACCCTACCAGTTCATGCCCCATCCACAGGCCACACCTCTCCCCAGCCCTGTTCCACGTCCTCTTCCACTGCTTTTCCTTCACCAAAAGACTATGTCCCTGACCTGTGACAATGCCTGTTGGTGAGACTGGGGCAGGGGTGCGCATAAAGACCTCTGACAATGTAGCTGACTGTACAAAGGTAAAAGTCTCACCTGTCAGGCAGCATACCTTTGTCTCCAACCCTGCACATCTCTGGCATACAGGGGCTCTCAACCCCCCTGGGCTAGATACACTTAAAACTATTTACTCACCATGCCAGTTGGCTACTTGAATTTGTCCTTTGCTTGAGTTTCTTCTAATTGCAAACTATGTGACTGCTTTTCATCTAACAGTATTGCATTATGAAATGTTGCCATTAAAACCAAAGAGACTCTTTGCTTTCCTGTGTATGGAACCTAATTCTCCTCTAGAAACTTAAAGCATCTCTTTGGGTCTAAGGAGGATATTGTGGTTTAGCCACCGTGATACCAGCAATATTTTACCTTTCATTCGGCACAGGGGAGATGCTACTCCTTCCCTCTTGCTTCCGTGGTTATTCTCCCTCACTTGGTCCCCTCCCTTTTCTTTCTCCCCGAACTCACCTCCATTCCTTCCCATTTCCTGCCTCCCGGGACCCACCTTCATAAGATCCATCCATGATGCTAACACTGTTATCAGGAACTAGAAATGGTGACTCCTCAAAGACCACCCTGACCTGTGGAAATGAAAAAACTAGGTTATGCATGGATGAGTGGATGTCATAACTTTCCTCCCGTACAAAAAACAGTGGGAGGAAAATCAAGGTGAGCACAAGTCAAACGCTTTCACCCAGCATTCAGGTATAAAACAGGAATTTATTGACAGCAGATGTAGGATCTACAAGTGCCTCTCACAAGACTTGCATAGTATTTTTTTAAAAATCAAGGCAAAACTGCACATAGGCAAGCGCTGAAAAGAGCTTGTTACATATGCCCCCAACTTTTACACAATGAGCCAACCCCCTTGCAAAACCTAAAGTTACCTCAGAGAGTAAAGCTTGGGCTTTATGCTCTGCTAACAACCTCAGACCAGCCGTGGCTTTCAGGACTACTGGGGTCTTATTCCAGTGACTGGGCGGTACAGCTTCTTTAGCCATGTCCAACAATTGTCTGACTGTTTCTGCTCCCTAAAGTTGGAGAGAAATCCAAGACACAGATGTTGGTAAGTTCGTTCTCGCCTATAACTAAGTTGCAGGTACATGCAACTGCATTTACTCACATTTGTCCCTTCCACCCCCCAAGTTCCTCTTGCCCCACCTTCTCTTACCTCTTCTGTTATCCTAGATTGTAAGCTCCTGTCCAGCTCCCCCTCCCCATTCTTAAACTGTGTCAAGTGCCATGTCTACTGATGGTGCTGTACAGCAAAACATCTACTTCTCACCTGCCTCTTCGTCCTCCTCGCCTTCCCATTCTGCTTTCTTTTTCTTCTTCATGTTATATAAACTGAATTTAGAATGAGTGGGGAGAAAGAGAGCCAAATAGTTACAAAAAGCCATCAGAATGTCTTACCTTTCCAGGCTGATCAGCATAGGCGGAGAGTCCTGGCTTGACTGATTCAAAGATTTCGCCTTCTAACTCTGCAGGTTTTTCTGCAAAAGTCAAGCCAAACAACTTTTATAATAGTTGATCTTCACAAATGCGTGCAAATGCGTCAAAAGGAACTTACTGGTTTCACAGGACATCAATCTAACACATCATTATTTCTTTCACACAGAAAATGTTCTAGTATGGGCCACTGTGGCTTTGTTTTCAAAATGCAGCCAAGCTGACAAATTCAGTATACTTTTGGGAAAGGAAATTCTGAGCCCTGCAAATCCAGATCTAAAAAGAATTACTGGGGCAACAAGTGAGCACAAAATTAGTTGAAACGTGACAAAGCAAGCTGATCTGGATAAGGCCAAGCAATCAAAATAAGGAGCTGAAAAATTTATCAAGCATGTCCTAAGGCAGGGGTCAGCAAACTTTTTCAGCAGGGGACCGGTCCACTGTCCCTCAGACCTTGTGAGGGGCCCGACTATATTTTGAAGAAAAGAGAGAATAAAGAACGAATTCCTATGGCCCACAAATAACCCAGAGATGCATTTTAAATAAAAGGACACATTCTACTCATGTAAAAACACGCTGATTCCTGGACCATCGGTGGGCTGGATTTAGAAGGCAATTGGCTGGATCCGGCCCCCGGGCTTTAGTTTGCCTACCCAGGTTCTAAGGTAATCCTTCCCAATTCCCTCCCCCCACTCATCCATTTATTGAAACAAGGCCACCTTCTAAGTTACAAAACTTCTTCCCCTCTGCCTAGAGTAACTTTTAGAAAACGTATTTGTTTTGCTTGACAGTTATCTGATAATCTCCTAACAATTCACTGTAGAAGTGAATATACGTCTCATACCACTATCAAGTTCCCACCTTTCCGACACTCACTCTGTTACAGACAACATTTCAGACCAAAATCCCCTGCTGTTTTCTGTGATAAAGCCACTTTAAATTGAACACCCTCTCAAAAGAAGCATGACTAAGCAGTACAACTGAACCACAATGAACTTTATCTAGGAAGAGAAGCAAACATGTACAAACTGATCAAAGGTTAAAGAAAACAAGACAGAAGCTCTGAGAATAAAGGCTTATGAAGCATTAAGAAACTCTAGAGCTCAGAATAAAGTTTCAATGGCTGGTCACAGTAGTACTCAAGCTAGTTCTCCAACTTTTGGAGGATGAGTAAGATCACTGGTATCAGAATTAGCAAAAGCATACAATATATTCACAATCTAAGGTCCCCACAGCATAGGCTTAGAACCTTCTCATGTGATCTTACCTGGGCTTCTCTGTACGAAGGTGTAAATGTGAATCCGTGTCCCTGTGCTTCCTGCATCAAACATAATGCCATATAACGTGTCCATGCTGGTGTTTGCAGGGCACACTTTAGAAGGGAAGAGGTCTTGAAACCACAGCTCTGGGCCGTGGTGAGAAACCAGGCAGTAAATGGAGGAAAGCGCAAACATAGCAATGACTGCAGCCCAGGAAAGTACCATTGTGCTTGGGAGCCTTGGACAGCCACTGTACAAATCAGGATTCGCAGAGTTGGAGAAGTTCCTGCAGCAGAGTTATTAACCAATAGCATAATTAGTTACACCAAATCTCTTACACACAGGAGACTTTCAACATCCTAAAAAGCCGCCCCAACCACAGCTCATGCTACAAACACACTTCAAGAATCTGATTCTCACCTTTAGGGGCTGCATCTTTTGAGTCTATGGAACAGTTCAAGATGCATTCTAATGTTCCAGACAATTTCATAAAAATGCAAGCTATGCTCCTCCTCCCTCACAGAGTATCTGGTTGAACAGCTTCAAGATAATGTTGAAACTGTGCCAAATGCCAAATTAAGCCATTGACATGAATCTATTCAATTCAGCTAAGCTGTGTTCAGGCCAAGACTTCTGTGTCCTCCCTAATAACACGAGCAGGCCTGGGCAGACAAAGAACACAAATGTCATTCAAAACAACAGACAATGGGAATCTCATCTTCTCCTGATGGCAGCGGCTTAAAAATCAGGGAGGGTAAAAGACATCATTCCACTACGGTTTTGTAGTTATTAGAGAGGCAGAATGGGAGGGGGGGGGTTAGAATTAGATGCAGTTTTCTTTCATTGTACTCAAATTTATCTTTCAGTATATTTTTTTGTTTTGTGTATTAGCTTTTTCTTTCAAATCAGATGCAAATTGTTTTTAGACTAATGTTCCCAACCAATGCTGTGTCTGATTATAGCACAAAGGAACCTCATAACATCCCAGAAAGTAGAGAACGTATAAGGCTTTCCCCAAAGATAAATTCTGATAGGTTGCTACCAGTCATACTATATCTCCCAGATTATCCAGCAATTGAGGGGTGGGGAAACGAGGGGGTAAATCCTACAGAGAGTGTTCCAGCCATATTCTAGGAAAAATGAGCTTTAGTTTTACTTTTCCAAAGCTTAGAGGACACCATAGAACTCTTATGAGGTAATTTTGAAATACAAGGGCTAGCTTAATAACCATGCAGTCTAACATATGGAAGTCTTTAAGGAGGAATTCCAGAGGAATACTATTTTCAGCTCATGAAACAAAATGTCAAAGAACAGAAATAACGTTTATTTGGGAAAGCGGGGAGGAAGAAGAAAAAGAGGAATGCAATGCACCACACAGAGACTTTCAAACAAAAAATTTAAAAAGTCAACCTAATGTAGCCAATTGCATTTTACCTATTTGAGTAGAGTGCTGAGTTTTAGAGCCTATGCAGAACTTGTCAAAAAGAAGTTCAGGGAAAATGCAAGTCCTTACAGAGCATCTGATGACGTGGACTCTGGTCCACAGAAAATTATGTCAAAATAAATGTGTTAGTTGTTAAGGTGCCACAAGACTCTTGGTTGATTTTGTCCATACTTAGCTGTGACATGCTCTTATTTCTAAAAAGCCTCAAACTACTTTATGCATCAGCTTTTCAGCATTGTACATCACCTCACTATTTGCACACCCAGCCTACTAATTATATCTGTCCACCGACATGTGGTTAGAACTTGGTATTGGTATCTGAATCCATTAACACTGGACTTGTCACCTTCTCCTGCTTCTACCCTTATGCCTGTTTCAATCTGTTGCCCCTCCCGCTCAGAAACCTCATTTGCCCTCTGCCTTGTTTTATTTCCTTATCATTCCATAGCTCCACTCTCATATTTTGATCCCTCTTTATGACTAGTTACAAAACCTAAAATGAATCTTTAAGCTTCTCTCCCTCAGCAGCTATGTTGTTTTCCATCAAGATTCAAATCACTATGTTTTGCTCCAAGAGCAGGAGAAAGTATTCTTGGAGAGAAATCCCATAATAAAGTCCCCTCTTAACATAAAATTAGGGCTAAGAACAAGTTTTCTGAAAACTTCTCCATATGCAGCATAAGAATATCATTCTAGGGCTAGGCTATACTTTGCCATTAACAAAATGGCAAAAAATTGGTCTAACAATCTGAACCCAAACTTTCATTTTACAATGAACATCCCAAGCCACATGAACCCAGAATTTATATTAAAAAGACAGCTTCAGCAACTTAGGAGCAGATTGATTGTCTAAATCAAATTCCAACCAAGTTTTAAATGCAGTAGCAAACAAATGAAATCCTTTATTCAACTTTACCAATAACCAACACCAATTTGAGAGAATATCCATTAACATCCCTGTTGAGTGAACTGTTATTTTGCACCACCAGTAGTTTCCCTATTCAAATATAAAGCTTGGGATGTTGTCACATGGGATGTTGAAATAAAAACATAGATTGTTATCCTAGAACTGGAGGCATAATAGTGAATAAACTTGTTCTGCTCCAGCAGAACAAGCCCCAAAAGGAAATAAAAATGCAAAATTATGCTAGCCAGTATTTAGTAAAAACTTGGGTATTTTCTAATAAATACCCACCTGCTCTACTTTGTATTTTCCTCCTTGTTAAAGGCATAATAACTAAAGTAGTCAGATGCATAATACAGCTTAATGTTAAGCAAGTCTTGATAGAAGCTTAGGTCTCATTCATGTTGTAACCAAGACTGGATTTAGAACTCACAGTTCAAGTTTTCTTACCAACCACTGAGCCTGCTAATAAGCATGGAATTTGGCATACAGAGGAATCCTAAGCACATTTACTGAGATGTTTACTTCCCTCCAGTGAATATCTAAGCCCGCAATCCTATATTCACTTACCTGGGAGTAAGTCACATTGAACTCAATGCAGTTTACTTCTCAGTAGACATGTACAGGACTGTCTGTAAAACGTTACACCATTGAGTTGGATTTATGGCGCTGCAGAAGGGTTATTTTGTACTTGTTGGTGCAGCACTTCGGTTTTTCAGATATTGAATGATAGGCCAAACTTTTTGTAAGCTTCTACAAAGATATTTAGGATGGTTTGGCTACGAGTGATCGCCAAAGAAGGAGAATGTCTGTAAAAATCTCTCACTGCAAAAATTTAAAGGAGAAGCTCCTGTACTATATGGTACCACAGAGAAAGTGTGGTGTAGTCAACAGAATGCTAATCTAGGAAGACCTAGATTAAAATATCTGCATAGCCATTATAAAGATCAATAGTTGAAGGTGGGCTCTACACTCTTTGTGCTGAACTGATTTCACAAGCCACTGTGACATACGTAATTGATTATGGTTCCACCAAACATCTAATTTAGTCTTGCAACTACCCTGTGAAGTGCCACTCTGTGCACTTCAAAGGAAGGCAGGATAATTACCGTACTTTTCTGTGTATAAGACTAGGTTTTTTTACTTTAAAATAAGGTTAAAAATCTGGGGGCGTCTTAGTGCATATGCCCATTTTCTAAATTTGGGGTCCCCAAAAGTAGGGGGCGTCTTATACATGGGGCAGTCATACACGGAAAAATATGTTATGTAACATATGAAGTAATATTGAATGGTATTTGGAAATTGTAGCTCATTCATTACTTGCCATCATACTAGGCTAGTACCCCATCACAGATAAACAATAGTCCAATTGATGAGCAAATCACATATAAGCTTCGTGTACTTTGTGTTCTTAGCTGTCAAGCTGCAGTGGATTTCATAATAGATTTAGAACATGTGATGCTGAAATCTTAGTATAATCTGTATAAATGGTTCAGGGCTGAGCAACAATGGTTAGAAAGCAATTAGGTTGAGTTGGAGTCCTTAGAAATCTGGGAACAATGAATCCAGCTGCACTTATACAGTGTACCTTTGTTATACCACCTTTCTTACTTCTTACATATCCCTCCACAAAACCCATCTTTTCCATAAAGCCTTTAGCACAATCTCCAATTACTACAAACCCAAAGAATGTGTAACTGAAATAAATACAGAGTCTTCCCCTGCTTACTCCTGCCTGTATTTCCCTCCATTTTATCTGTGGTCAATTGCGTAGAATGTAAGCCCCCTCAGGGATGGATAGGACCGGTTATCTTGTATTTGTAAAGCACCATTCACATTAATTACATTACAGTATATACAAAGAAACATAATATTGCATCTCTTAGTTTTTATTTGATGGCAATCATGACAACTATATATTCAATCCAAGACCTGAAATTTAGGCAGTTTCTTTCAATCCCAAAGTCCCCCTCCCCACAAAGCAATTTAACTAGCCAAGCAACTCCAATACAATACTATTATCTTCACTCACCTATTCCTCGGCTTTATTTGCAAGTGCAACTAAAAATGCTCAGCTATTAAGCAAGCAGGAATTACATGTTAAAGTTCAAGCCAACCACCTTCTGTGAACCTAGGTTTATCATTTATCTAAGGCAAACAAGAAAATATGCCTTGGTTGGGTTTTTTTTTTCTGCTCCAGGAAAGTTCAAGGGGCATATTTCAGTAGGGCAAAAGCTCCAATAAAAATAATTGCTGAATTAGAAAATAATTTACCAAGATGCATGTTCATTGCAAAAGAACGATGGGGTGGGGGGTGGGAAGGAGGCACAAAGTCAATTCATGAACAGGGGAAAACAAAGAGCTATTTTTGACTCATCTTCTTATGTCACACTGTGCTGATCGGAGCGGGCACTGCCACAGCGCAGCAATAGATGGTGCAACTGCTTGAAATGCGCTTTATCACAGCACCCCTAGAATACCACACCTCGATTTCAGGAGGCACTGGCATAACTAGAATTGGAGAATAAAAGCAACACTCGTTCCAAGGCTTAACCCATTGAGCAAACCAATTTTGTAAGTAGTGAAATGACACGTTCAGCTGATGCTTGGAAACAACTATGTATTTCCTCGGGCAAAGTGGCTTTTCTTTGCTTGTATGCAACAGATTGAAACGGGAGGCATGGTCTCTCCGAGTCGAGAAGCTCCGGATTCCCACCGAAAGACGCGTGTCGGATGTGCACGCATCCGAGTGTATCGCTCGAAACTCCGCCGGAGTATCGACAGGGCAAATGCTGCCGAAGCAGGAGAGACCAGAGCCGGGAAGGCCGGGGCAGGGGGAGCTCTCCAGGGCTGGGCCCGCGCGCGACCCTGAGCCGGCGGGGAAAGAACTTCCACGCACTGCCCCGTCCAGACCTCTCCACTCACCGCCTTGTCAGAGCCCTCAACCTTCCACATCTCGCCGGTGCCGCGTGTCACGTCAACACACCGCGCGCGACGTCTCTCCCTCTCGTGCGCGCGCCGTCGTCCTCATCTTCCCGCGACGCCCGGTTGCCGTAGCAACGGGCCGCCGCGAGGGAAAACACCGGCGTGGCTTCTAGGGGGAAACATGAAGGGGAAAGGGAAGGCGAAAGCGGCGAAAGGAGGGAAGTAGGTAGCTAGGGAGACGGGGACGGGCGGGCGGGCGGGATGGCGCTGGGACCCACCTCTCCGGGCAAATCTGGCGGGTGGGGGCGAGAGTCGCCCGGACCCCCTTGACCCTCCTATGGCGCGGTGTCGCTCGCTTCCCTCAGGGGGAAGAAGGGCGGCCCCGGCGGCAGCGGCAAGAAGGTTGACGTGAAGGCCCTGAAGGAGGAGTCGGAGGCCGACAGGGCTAAAGCTGCGGCGTCGCTATGGGAGGCCAGGCTGGAGGTGACCGAGCTCTCCCGCAAGGAGTACCGCGCCGCCGCCCGCCGCCTCGCGCAGAACAACGAGGAGCTGGAGCGGCAGCAGCGGCGGCTGGAGAGGGACACGGTGGACGTGATGGGCTACCTCAAGAAGCAGGACATGGAGAAGGAAGATCTGGTAGGTGTGGAACAGCAGGCGAACTTCCTCCTCCTTTTGCAGAGTTGCTACCCCTTAACGCTGAAGGCTACGATCTTTGCAGCCTGTCGAGCTAATTCAGAATAATCTGTCTAGTTCCACGGTTTTAATACACAGATATATATGCAGTGCTCTCTTTTTCTAAAAACTTGTTTAGGGGTACTCTCATTTTCCTACTCATATTGAAATACTGCCCTCAATGAGGCCAAACTTAGATGCACAAAATGTTTAGGGGTATGCATCCCCCTGCATCCTCCCAGAAAAAAAGCACTGTATACGTGTGTATATACACAAAAAAACCCACAAGCAAAATAAAAATAAAAATGAAGGAACTGATTGCTGTTGTATTCATTAGGCAATCTTAAAACTGGTGTGGGAAACTTTTAACCCTCCAGATGTTGCCTTTTTAGCCCTAGCAAGAGTGGCCAAAGGCTGGGACCCACCTCTTCAGGAACATCTGGAGTGCCAAAGGTTCCCCACACCTGTCATATGGCATGTACTTTCAGAATTGAGACGTGACATAGAATTTCAGAGCAATCGCCACTGCTACGCTTTTTAAGGGGGAAAACAACCTAGATGAGGAGGAAAGTGTTTCTCCTCAACACTGTTTAGATTTTCTTTCTTTGCAACAGATAGCGTTTGCCAAAACTATTATCCTTTCGTTTTCCATTGGTCTTCAAAATCAATAGTACAAAAGTACTAATATGGAGTGTCATTCAGTATGTATAGTTTGGCTTTCCTTTACAATTTAACAGCCTACTTATTCAGCCCACTGACTGTAAGACTTTCACAGCAAATACCCTATCTACTGTAGCACTTTTGCAAATAAAGATATGGAGAAAGTATGAAATAATCACCCTCATATAACTAACATGCTTAAATCTAATTAATGTGTGGAGGGACCAAAACTATAAAGCTGTCCTGTCAGGCTTAGCTAAGTCACACACCCTCACTTTGGGAAAGCTCTTTGTTCTTCCATTCCACCATGTCAGCCCTGAACTGGATTTTTCCAATCCATAAAATGATTGATTTTTTTCCTCATTTTCTTTTTTTAATATGTAGATTGAGAAGCTAAAGCTGCAGTTGATTGAGGTGAAGCAAAAAGCCAAAGAAGAGAACGATGAACTGGTGAATAGACATGTCTTTTGATTCTGTTGGTACAATGACACACTGAAAAGCAGACTAAGCACATTTTGGGTTGTACCTGACAATAGATAAGTTGCACAAGACTGTTTTACAGTAAATATATTTAATCTTCTAATATCTAGTGGTTCAACTCTTTAAGTCATGACTAAGTATTTAACTAGGGCTGTCATATGTTCAGGCTCTGAAAATGGCATCCGGGTGGATTTTTGCCGAAGCGTCAAAATGTCTGGGAAAACCTGGACGTATGGCAAGTAGAGCTTTCTTTTAAAAAAATAAATGCTTTAAAAATCATTTTTAAAGTCTAAAAACATAATTGGGGTGCATGTGTGTTCTTAACAATTTTGTCCCGTCCCCCCCTCCTCCCCTGTCCCCAAGAAGAAAAAAACTCAACAACGTTGTTCGGATTTTCACTTTTGGGAATATGGCAATCCTACCTTAACTGTTTTTGGGGGGCAGGATTTGCCGGAAAAAAACTAAGTCCAAAGTATGTTAATACTCAACCTCATGGCAACACACCCTTACCTGGGATTAAGTTCCATTCAACTCAATGACTTATTTCTAAATAAGCATGCCTAGAGTCAGAGATGGAGTTCTCATCAACATTTGGCTTATGCAACTGGAGGTAGAACTGACTTGGAATTGTTATACTATTATTTGGTTCTAAAAGGTCATCATTTAAAGCTTCATTTTGTTAAGTTATTTTAGTTTTTTTATTGGTAGCTCTTCCCTAGTGATGCTCTTTAATGTGAATTATTTTTAAACATGCTACACATCAAGCTGATCCTAATGCAGTATGCTCATTTTTCTCTGTTTCCTCCCATGGTAATCAGTGGGACAATCAGAACTTAAGCCAGTTTGTGTCCTCACATAGATTTCCTCCATGTTCATGGATATGAGTGTGCAATTACAAACACTGATAGTATGCTTCTCTTCCATGCCCTACCCTTTTCTCTGCCACTCTACCTCTGGGATTTTGCTGGTGTAATTTTTCATCTGATGGGGTCTTTCATCAGTGTAACAACAGGGTTCTAGCAGTGGATAACTTGTTCTGCCTCTGTAGGTTCAATTCCACCAGTGGAAAAGGAGTTCTTCCACTTCCAAAGGCCATTCGGCCAGCAGATACCTAGGGTAGGATTGCACCATTAGTTTTCTTTTTCTTTTTATCTTGCTAAAAGTTTCTAATTTGCAGGTACAATATTACACCAAACAGTTGGAGGAGATGGAGGAAAAATTCAACAAGAAGGCCAAAGAAATTGGCCTAATTCAAGTTGAGCTGAAAATGATAATGGATTTTCGCAAAAAGAAAGCTCTTTTGGAAAAACAACTTGAAGATGTAAGTTTATTAGCATCTATTCTGCTAAGCGTTAGAAGTGCATTGGGTGATCTCTAGACTGTCATGCTAAAGTGCAGCTGTGCTGGACTGCCAAAGTGTAATTTGGAAAAATGAAATGAAGTTTTGAGAGACAGGCTCAGAAGTTGCTAGAATGAGACAGAAAGTTTTTTCCTTGGATTTTTGTAAGAAAATCAAGTGTTTACATTTGCAGTTTGATGACCTTTTAGCAATTTATTAAGCTTATCATATATAATGTGATGCGCACTTCAACTGAGATATTTTCAAGATTTGTGTGTAGCAGATTTTGGATTATATACTCTGACAAAGATTAAAAGCTATGTCAAAATGTGAGAAGGTATGCAAGGCCTGTGCTATCAGCATTGCTCACAAAGTAAGTGTTACCTGCAGTGCTTTTTTCACTGTACTTTGAAGGGGAAGCGGTACTGGCATCTCTTTCGTTGTTGTTAAAAAGTGTGGTACTTCTTGTAACAACTTCACGGTGAGTACTGGCAACTATTTTTCTAGAAAAAAGCATTGGTTACCTGATATGCAAACTTGCAAAAATGTGAAAAAGTGAGCTGGTACATTTTCAGGTAACAGATAGTGAAAGCACTGTGAGTTTCAAGGCATGCAATACGGACATATAAGAAAAACGTGTGGCATATTGTGAGATACCGCTCTAGAGAGTTTTGTTTAAATTGTCATTTAGATGGTTAAAATAATAATTAAATATTTCCTTTTTTTTTATTTAATTATTATTTTAACCATCTAAATGACAATTATTATTAAAGGTGCTAAAAGGTTTAAATAATTGACAAAGAGTATCTTAAATTAAAATATTGGAAAAGTATGAATTAAGAAAAAAGGTGATAATTTGCTGACATTCTAAAGAGTAAAGAATGCAAGGTACGGGAGATGTGAGGAAGTCCGATTGGTTATGTAAAAATATTTTTGAAAGTGGAATTTTTTCTTCATTCTTTAATTATTTGTTTATTTTTTCTTTTGTAAGTGAACTTTAAATTCCTGTTTGTGTATTTGAAAATCTAATAAAAACATTTATAAAAAAAATAAAAATAAAAACACTTTGAAATGGAAAATAATAATAATAATAATAATAATTAAATATTTCTTAAAATCCTAGCTCAATGAAATTATGGAAATCACAGAAAAAGAACATCAGGAAACAATCTGCATGTTGGAGAAAAAGTTCCTTGAAGAAAAGGTATAGTGTTTGGGCAGTAGTACGGTGCATATGTTGTTTCAGCATGCACAGTCCTTGCGATAATGCACAGGATGTCTGCTTCATTCCACCAGTTCAAACAGCTTCGAGGCAGCAATATGGGGCTTGCAGTCTATGCATGGTCAACTTTTTGTTTTTTTTTATAAAAATTTTTATTAAGATTTTTTACTTATCGCATGGTCAACTTTTTGAACCACCTAGATATGTATGGAATGAAGAAATATGAAGTACTGTACTGATCCAGATTCCAGATTTGCAATATTTTGCCTGTTCTGTATATTCCCCCAACCTGAAATAATAAATAAGGAAATAGGTACAGATTTTAAGGAAAAGTTATGGATCTCTGCCATTCTGCCTCTGTCTGTTTTGAACCTCAACTTTCACAGTGCAACCTTTTGTCATTTTCTATAACACAGAAGTGGTGAACACTTCCTTCACATACGTTTGAAATGTGAATGCTGCTTTATGCCTGATTTTCATTGCAAAATATCTGTTTATGCTTCTTTCAGCAACGACTTGAAAGAGAAGCAGAGAAGAAGATTTATATGCTAGCAGAAAGGGCTCACCATGAAGCCATTATGTAAGACTTACTTGATTTCTCTGTTCTTTAACCATTGTGAAGGTACTAAAGTATGGTAATTCCTAGGATATCCACATGGGTGCTTTGTTTCTGATAAGTAAATATGATGCTGGACCCAAAGCAGCCTTAACACACCCATGAATGCTGTCTCCATCTGTTTGTTTTGTATCTACAGCTTGTGCACTGTGACGTATTGTGATTAATACAGGAAATTTGTGATTCCAACTGCTGAATAGTCTTTACATTTATTCAGGCAGTTGGATGCTGCTGGAAAAGCTGTTTTTTCAGAGAATGTTCGTCTTCATGAGGCTCTTGGATACCACATGAAGGAAACAGAAGAGTTACAAAAAGCCAAGCAAAAATTGGAGGAGAAAAATGCCTTTCTCTTGCAGGAGAAGGTTAGGTTTATGACTTCTTACCTTTTTCATTATCCTATACATAAGATCCCTTGAAATTCTATTTGTGCAGGTTCATGAGAGCTAGTATCTCTCCATATCTATGCCAAAATCACTTAACATTTGGTGGTATATTGGGAAGCTAAAGCTCCTGTTCTGTTATGAAAAGGCTTCTAACACCAATTCACATGTTACTTGCATGTAGGGCACTCGTGTTGAAACAGGGGCAGGGCTGATGACTTGTTCCCAGGCTAGTCTTTATCTAGCCTTTATCTGCATTCAAAGGAATGCAAACATGGGAGCAGCTGCTGTTACACCTATATGTGGCACCTAGATGTCAATAGTACATCTGGTTGTGTAAGTGTCCTGATCACGTGGATCCTTGTATTTGAACAGCAGCTTGTGCATATGGAATCATTTTCAGATACCATTCAACATGTGGACATTGGTTATGCAGCCTGGGGATGTAATTTCAGGGGTGTGGTCATGTTGTGGGCCTTGAGCATGCCTTACACACCAGTAATGCATGAATAGGTGTCCACTGAAGACCATGTTCTATATTTTCTCCTTCGGTATTTTGAGATTTTGGGATATATTCAGTGGGTGGGATTTACCTAAGCAGCTCAACCCACTTGCGATTGGGCTCCCTCTTCCCAACCATCCCAAATTGGCTCTGAGCTGGCAGACAGGAGAACCCCAGAACAGTGCATGGGGGAGGCAGGATCGTTCCATCTGGCAGGCTGCTGCTTGTGCAGACTGAACAATAGAAGAAGCACAGCATTGAATTCCACCCATTATTTATTATTATGGTCATATATCAGAGCCAGAATAGTTTTAACATTAGTCCAAATCCCATCACTATTGTGAAAGTTCTAGATTTAAACATAAATTAGTCATTCCAATTGAACATTGTCCGTTTCAACTACCTGTGGCTAACCTGAAACCTATAGTAGTTTTGCTCCAAAATACAAATATGCACTAGTTTTGCATATTAACTAGAAGAGAAAGCTTATGTTAAGTTTGTTTTTATCAGATTGAGCATGGGTTGAAGCTGCTCAGCAGTGGACTCTTTAATCTGCCTATCTGAGATTGGTGAATGTTGCAAGCAGGACAAATTTTAATCTAGTCTGTGATCCATTGAAGTTTTCAATTTTGTTTATAACCGTTTCAAGAATTTTAATTGTTTGAAAGCTTTGATAATCAAAAGACAGCTTTCAAACAGTATTACCTTGCAAGTAATTTTATTTATTTATTTTTAAAGGAAACCAATGAATTGTTAGTTCACGAAAAGATACGGCAAATTACTCAGCAGAAAGCCCTGATCCAGGACCTGCAAAACAAGGTGAAAAAACTGGAAGAAGCTGTTTATCATATGACCCGAGAATTTAAAACTGAAGTTGAAAGTACCCAACAGAAGGCTTTGATGCAGAACCAGGCAGGCCAGACAGAAATTGCAAAGCTGCAGCAGTTGCTGGAAATGAAGGAACGAGAGATGAGCAGAGTGAAGAAACTGGCCAGAAATATCCTGGACCAAAGGACTGAGGTGGAGAAGTTCTTCTTAGATGCTCTGGAGCAGGTGAAACAGGAGATCATAACCAGCAGAAAGTGCTACAAGCAGGTGGCTCAAGATGCATATCAGAGAAAAATGATGGCAGCATATGCAGGGAAAGATGAATACCCTAAAATCAGAACCTTTAACAACAATGAGCACAGCACAAATAGTGTACAAATGGACCTTCTGGAAGCAGAGAAATGGTACATGTGGTAGAACTGTAGAAGTTTTATTTCTGGTGGCCCTGGCTGCCAGAAACAGAAAGTGTGTAAAAATCCCTGCGAAATAGCACACCTCAATTTAGACTGTCTTAGGACAGGGCTGGGGTAGGGATCTCTTTTTAGCCTGAGACACATTTCTTTCTTGGCAACCTTCTGGGCCCACATGCCAGTAGTGAGTGGAGCCAAAGGTAAAGTGGGTGGAGTGACAAATGAAAATTTTACTTTTGTACAATAAGCTAGTTTCTTCACACACCCTCTCTATCCTGTATTCTGGCAAGCGAAATGCACTGTCAGAATTTAAGGGCACATTCCATCCTGGCCAAAATATCCAAGGAGAGGCATTGCCTGGAGAGAAACCTGGAAGCCAGATAGAGAAGCTTACTGCAGCACAAGAGTAAGGAGATAGAGCCATATAATTGTAGAGTTGAAAGGGATCTAAAGGGTCATCTAATCTAACCCTCTGTAATGCTGGAAACACAACTAAGAAATCCCTGACAGGTAGTTATCTTATCCCTGTTTAAAAGTCTCCAATGAAGGAGAGTCCATCACCTTCTCAGGTAGTCAATTCTATTGTCAAAACAGCTCTTAATGTCATGATCCTAAAACTCTCTTGTGATTAGGCACCACTGGTTCAGACCACATAAGCAGATATGTGAAGTTAGGACTTCTTTCTCCAGTGTGTATCACTTCACGTGGTACTTAAATTGCATATGCCATTTTAATGTCTCTTCACCCAGTTTAGGAAGAACCTATTAGAGTTCCTCACAATCCCTTTGTCCTGTTTGTTTTTGCCGACCTGAACTATTGGATGTCACCCCAACTCCAAATCACGATGAATAAGTTTAAAAAGCACTGCTTCCAATACAGATCCCTGAAGGACTCTGCTTCTTCCATCTCTCCATTTGAAGAACTATCCATTTATTCCTCTTCTCTGCTTCCTGTTTTCCCCCCAGCAGTTACTGATCTGTAAGAGGACCTGTCCTCTTATCCCATGACTGTTAAGCTTACCCAAATCTTTGACGAGGTACTTTATCAAAAGCTTTTGATAAAGTCCAAGCACACTGTGTCTACTGGATCACCCCTATTCACATGCTTCAAGATGCTCTCAAAGAGCTCTGAATCTTCTTGAGCAAGGCTTGTTCTTCTGTATACTATAATGTTATTTTTAATACCTTTTCCACCAGTTTTCCTGGAACAGATGTTCAGCTAACCTGCCTGTAATTTCCTGGATCCCTTCTTAAACATTGGTGTTACATTGACCACTTTCCAGTCCTCAAACACAGATACAGTACCAGTCTTAATGACAAACTACATATTTTTGTTACAAGATCAGCAGTTTGGGGTCTTTAAGAACTCTTAGTTGGATGCCATCTGGATCAGGTGATCATTTTTATTTTGTCCATAATACCTTTGTCTCTTGTCACCACCATTTGCCTTAGTCCCTCAGAGTCCTTTCCTGATAAAGTTAGTTCAGGTGCAAGTGCTTGCATTACATCTTCCGCAGCAAAAGCTTTTCTATGATTTCCCTTTCTTCCACCTGCACACTTTGACACCCTTGTAGTCTAAAGGTCCAGCTGGCTTCTACTTTTAATTTACATACTTTTTATTGTTAGATGTAAATGCATTTTTAAATTTATTTATTTGGGGACATTCCTTGCCATCTGCTTGCTTTTTATTTTTTTGGCTGAAGTTTGATTTCCTTTTTTTCTCATTTGGCCCATTTCCCCCCAGAAATATTCCTTCTTGAATCTAATAGCTTCCTTGAAGTTGCTCCTTAATTGCAGTGGCACCATCTTGGCCTAAGAATCATAGAATTGTGGAGTTGGAAGGCATCCCGAGGGGCATCTAGTCCCAATCCCCCTGCAGTGCTGAAATCTCAACACATGGTTCCCCATCTAATTTGAAACCATACCGGACTGTCCATTTTGCAAACGTGCTAGCGGTTTTATGGTTGCACCTCCAGGAGAACCTTGGTGGTGTCTTTCCTGATCTAAGCTGCTATTATTGAGGTTTTTACGAGTCCCCTAATTTTTTAGAAGCTTCTTTTTGAAGTCAAATGTGATGCGTTGGACTTTGGCAATTGTTCATTTGCACATATATTGGATTCATTAGTGGCACAATGACTGTTCCCAATCACACCAGTTCTTGGATGCCCCTTAAGATTAAGTCCAGGGTCACTTCCTCCTCCTTCAGTTCAGTGACCAACTGATCTAGGACACAGTCATTTAGGGTATATATTTGTAGATTTATGCTCGTAAGGTACTGATTTCTTGATTTTATATTTTTTTCTGTAGGACAAATATTCAGAAAGGAAAACTGGACATTTCTGATTTGACCTGGGAGCAGAAGGAGAGTGTGCTGAGGCTACTCTTTGCAAAAATGAATGGCCTTAAACAACGGTAAAGTCCAGTCTGTTACAGTGAGCAAGGGCTATAGAATCCTTAGGGCTCACCCACTTGGTAGCTGCCCATTTCTCAGTTCAGCACTTGTTCGCCAAACGGAAACCCTTGAGAAACGGTCCACAAAAAGAATCATGCTCAAAGTGACTTATAACAAAAGTCAACATCAAAGGAACAATTTCATAACAACATAATAGCAAAATATAACAAATGAAAAACACAACATTTCAGTACTAATATAATAACTAATGGCATTAACAAAGAATTTGCAATGGCAAAAAATAACAAGAGAGCTTGATAGTTTCTGCTTGGTCCTAGAAATATCCCTTTCACGTGATCGCTCATAGTTCCTTTCCTGCAGTAACTTGCAGGGCTTCCGAAGGGTAGTTGGAAACACTCCTCTGGTGGTTTTGGGGGAGGAAATGTTGAAACTGGAACTTTCACTAGCTAAACCAGATTTTTTTGGAAGGAGGGGTTTGCAGAATGTAAATACCATATTTTGCTTTTGATTGAATTAGAACCACTAGGCCTGAGAATGAGAAATTCTAGCTGCCCTGCTTTCCTAGCATACTCAGGACAAAAAAGAGATGTTAACTCCTGCAAGCAGAAGATGGAAGCTTCTGCAAGTCCTGCCTCCACTGTTGAAAAGGATGGATGCTACTGGATGTCATGCTCTGCATTAGAGCAAGAATGCAAATAGGAAAGAGTAGCTTGGAAAAATATTTCTGTGTTCCTTTTTCTTGTACAGGTCCTAACTAGCTAATGGGGGAAATGGGTATCCAGATTTTATTAAGAAGTACTAAAATTTAAAATGGCAGAATTGTCAAGTATTTTCTCTAGTTTTGAAAATTTAAGCAGTGATTCGAATCCCACTTATCTGGCAATAAGTAGCAGTGAGCTCCATTGAATTCAGTGGGACCAACTTCTGAGTAGACATGGTTAGGCTCACAGCCTTAGTTACTAGCGCATTCTGACACATAGTATTGAAATAAAGTGCAAACTAACTTACTATTCAGGAGGAGAAAATGGAACAGAAGTTCAGGTGTGTAGATTCATTGCAGAGTCAATGATTCCCCCAAAGTTTTGCAGGGTCACAGAATAGCATTGACTCTGGGAGTTCTGGGCAGAGGAGAGACAAAATGCTTGATAACAGATCAGTGTCTGCTTTCTTTTCATCCAACTCTCATCACAAGGAAAATGACAGAAATGGGAACTGAATGATTTTTGCTGTCATTTCTGTTTTATAGGAAATACGGTCAAGCTTTGGTTCCCATAACTCCAGACACAATAAATTTAGTAGAACCAAAGAACGCTGGGTAAGAGAATTTGTATTTATCTAGTGACTTAGTAGTTCTTTTTGTAGCACTGTCCCACTTTCCGGAAAGGGCATTGGTAGCTAGTACTTGCATGGGCGATTCCCATGTTACCCTGCCAGCATGGGAAGATCTATCCTGCCAGTGTCATGTAAGACAGACTAGGTCCAACCGAAAGCCACAGAAAATAAGGTAGGAGATAGAATGCTTGTATTACTACATCTTCACTTTCTATCTTTTTGGATATATGTGATGGAATTAGCATTATCTTTTCCAGCATGTTGTAGCTAGTTCATGTCTGACTCCTTCATTGAGTTTGATATCAACAGACACAAGGCAACACTCTTCCAGCAATTTACACAGTGAAAGAAAGGTAGATATGGAAGATGGCCACAAAGGAAGAAAAAAGCAGGGTTGCTGAGAGATGGAGATGTAGACTCTAATTAGAGAAAAAAAGAGACAGAGAGGTCCAATAGGATGCAGAGAGACCTGTGGAGGAGGGAGGGAGGGTAACAGATGGGGATGCAGAAGAAATGGGAGTATAGAAAGAAACGGACATGACTCTGTCTTGAGAGAATGCTATGAGGTGGAAATAGGAAAGGAGGGTAAGACTATGACAAGGGAAATAATAAGAAATGCTTTCCCCCCATTGAACCGAAAACCATTTATAATAAAAATGCAGACTGTCTTTAGAATGCGGCAGCTAGACTGGTGACTGGGAGTGGCTGCCGAGACCACATAACACCAGTCTTGAAAGACCTCCATTGGCTCCCAGTACGTTTCCGAGCACAGTTGGTTGTTGGGAGTGTTGGTGATGACCTTTAAAGTCCTATAGTGTTGGTGCTGACCTTTAAAGCCCTATACGGCCTCGGTCCAGTATACCTGAAGGAGCGTCTCCACCTCCATCGTTCTGCCCGGACACTGAGGTCCCAAGGGCCTTCTGGCAGTTCCCTTGCTGTGAGAAGCCAAGTTACAGGGAACCAGGCACGGAGCCTTCTCGGTAATGGCACCCACCTTGTGGAGTGCCCTCCCACTAGATGTCAAAAACAACTACCAGACTTTTAGAAGACATCTGAAGGCAGCCCTGTTTAGGGAAGCTTTTAATGTTTGATGGACTATTGTATTTTAATATTTTGTTGGAAGCCGCGCAGAGTGGCTGGGGAAATCCAGCCAGATGGGCGGGGTATAAATAATAAATTATTATTATTATTATTATTACTACTGTGGAGTCATGCGGCTCTATAAACATTTAGAAAGAAAGAAAAACAGCTCAGGGCTACTTTATCCCCCACTGCTATGCTCTGTTCCAGAACATGGCATTTTAAAACAAAAAAAATTCCTTCCAGTAGCACCTTAAAGACCAACTACGGTAAGTTAGTTCTTGGTATGAGCTTTCGTGTGCATGCACACTTCTTCAGATACCAAGAACTAACTTAGTTGGTCTTTAAGGTGCTACTGGAAGGAATTTTTTTTGTTTTGACTATGGCAGACCAACACGGCTACCTATCTATAAATGGCATTTTAAAGGCACTGTATACACTCTTTTTTTCTCTTACACACTGAGAAATACAGTACTTTTTCCCTTGCAGGGGAACTGGGTTTATTATCTGTTTTCAATCTGGCCTACTTATCACCTCTTTGTTGACTTGCATGGGGTTTGGGGAAGTCCAGCAACTGATTTTCCTTCTTCATGATGTTTGTGCAGCTATTAGGCTACAATTATTAGATCACGGCAAGTGCCACAACTTGGTCTTGATAGTCTCGTCCCTTCAGAGAAAGGAGTGGGGGGGGGGGAAGCAGCTAGAGGCAGGCTCCCCCTTCTGTGCCCCAAACAGCTCAACCTCCTAGCTGTTTTGAGGACATTGAGGAGGACATGGACCATGGGAGCAACCCTGGAAAATCAGAAAATCCTCAATCTCAAGTTCCTGGGGGAAAGGTAGCAGACACAATTAACCCCTAAATTTGCAAGGTTTGAGGAAATCTCCTTGTACACAATCTCCTCAACAAAATGGGAAGTCTTTGGAGTTCCAGCTAACAGCTGGCCTAAGGTACACGGCTGCAAAATAGGTTGAAAATGGAGACAAGGGCACAGTACCTCCAATGTGCATGGCTGAGGACATTACCCACAGGAAGACATCCTTAGTATCGGCCAGGACCTTTGTTGTCAACTATCTAGGATATGGGTAGGCAAACTAAGGCCTGGGGGCTGGATCGAGCCCAACCACCTTCTAATCCCGGCCCGCTGGCGGTCTGGGAATCAGCATGTTTTTACATGAGTAGAATGTGTCCTTTAATTTAAAATGCATCTCTGGGTTATTTGTGGGGCCTGCCTGGTGTTTTTACATGAGTAGAATGTGTGCTTTTATTTAAAATGCACCTCTGGGTTATTTCTGGGGCACAGGAATTCGTTCATTATTACTTTTTTCAAAATATAGTCCAGCCCCCCAGAAGGTCTGAGGGACAGTGGACTGGCCCCCTGCTGAAAAAGTTTGCTGACCCCTGATCTAGGATCACCCCCACAAAGATCTAAACACAGCAGAACCGTTTTCAGAGCAGGAGAGACAGTTCTATTAGGGGAAACATCCCTAAAAGTGTGGGTGTGTTTGGGCCTATAGCCTAAATGTGAAAAGATTTGCTGCTGAAATCTTGAGTACCATTGAGATGGAAAGTGTAATACACTGAGGGCAATTGTTAGGCTTATCTGGACGAATGTATGTGCTAATGCTGATCTTTTCTTACTGTCTTTCCATTACAGCACTGATGATACAATTCCTGTCTATGCGTTCATCACTCAGCAGGCACCACTATCAGAGTCACCTCGTAAAGGCTCATCCCTTCCAGATATTCAGGTTATACCACCACAATCCAACTAAGATGGCTGCTAATCAAGAAAAATATATAATGAAAGCCACCTTTCTTCATGGGCTCCAGGTCTATCAGGCAAATAATGCTGCAGTGATGAAATTCAAATGTTTTCTATACATTTCAATTTACTACTTCAATTATTCTTTCAAGGCAACTTGACTTTCTTTTTTAAAAATTCACTAATGCTTTCTTGCAAGATGGAATCCTATTTCTTGGTAACATTTGTTTCATTTTAAAGTCTTTGTATTGTATAACTGTATTCTGAAATAAAAAAGGAGGGCATTTCGTTCAAAGCCCTTTTTGATAAGGCGAAACTTTCTGATTTTTGCCTTAATTCAATTCAAAGCTTTAGCTTGCTGAAGTCAATGGGTTCAAGGGGATTTGTGCTATTAGATTGTTTTCCTGAAGAAAATCAGAAGGATTCTGAATTTAATAGCCATTTATTCATGATTAACACCAATGTAAGACACAACATACAGAGTATTAATCAATTCAATTATTCATTACCGTTTTCAGTTTAAGCGCTTGCTGGTTACAAAAGGCAGAATATCAAATGGGTCCAATTTGTTTCATTAGACAACTTAAAAAATCACTGCATGGTTTCAAAGTGGAAGAAAGGACTTTGAGCAAGTTTTCTTATGCTACTTAACATCCCTATGAAGCCAGATAGTTTATCCCTCCCCATCCCATGACCGCATCACTCACAGCTAACCTATGCAGATCACACTGCTGTGCAGTTCAAGATGTCATCTCAAGTTGTATGTACTCCCACTATACAGGACTGCCTTTAAATAGCCCCAGAACCTACAATTCTCCTTTGCACTAGTGCAATGGGAAGTAATAGCCCCCTGAAAGCTAGACTGATAGAACCAATTGCATCTTTATGAAGGCTTATTATTTTTGATGCCATGATGGTCTAGCAGCCCCAGAAGCAAAGATCACACATGTTTTGGTTCCAAAAATATTTAGTGCATAAATGACGTATAGGCACATTGCTGTGTTAAGGTAGAAAATCTGTCCGCTTTAAAGCAGCTTGCATGCTGTTTCGATGCATCATGGGAACTAAAGCTCCCGCTGGTAAGGTTTCACTGTCTCTTTGCAACAGCTATTTTCTGTGTGTGAGATTCTTGGAGACTACTTATTAAAGTTGAGTACCTGCACATTTACTGCTCAATCCTGTAATGAGTAAATCTGTTTCTCTGAAGTATCCAAAGTTTATTGCGGGGGAAAGCTGAATTAGATTCTGACAGCAGGACATACCAGCTGTGAACAGAGAAACAGCAGTAACTGCAGCAATTGATTCTTAAACACTAACATCCCATGAAAAATAGTCTGGTTTCTCAGCACTAGGTTGCATGAGTGGGACAAGAGAAGCTGATTTTGTCTGTTTACACACAACAGATTATTTTCCCTAGAATTAAAGAAAATACCTTGGGTTAGCCAGTATGTAGATGAAAAAAAAATCTAAATTTTGTGTTAAAGGGCCCTGGCCAATTTGATTTTAAATGCAGAGCCTGAAATGAAGCAATCTTTGTTATTTCTAGGGCAACAATGGCAACAGGGAATATCCAAGAGCAGCTTGCATCAGTGGGTGAAGAATACTTTCAGCAGCATCTTGAGCAAATTTAACAAGGTGCTTTAGTTCCCCATGGTTGGCATAACGACGGCAGGCTTGGCATCAGTAGCATCTTCCTCCTTCCACTGAGAAGTGATTGTCTTCAGCTGTGTGTAGAAATGTACCCCCTGAAAGGGACAAAGAGTCAGATGTTTATATCAATTGGTGCTGCAGAATTGCTGGTTTTAGTTTTAACCATAAGGCTGCAGGGGAACCTGCAGTCCTTTTGACTTTGTTGGACTCCAAATTTATCAACCCCAGGCAGCATGGCCCATGGTCAGAGATAATTAGAGTTGTTGTCAGCAACATCTGGAGTCCTATAGGTTCTCCACACCTGCCACAAGGAAAATATATTTTCCCTGGAAAGTTCCTGCTCATTTTCTCTTCTTGTCAGAAATATAGCATGCTGATAAGCCTTCCCTTTGTCTATCTCCTACAAGTTTTCTTTCCTTCATTGGCTCCTCCTGGTTTGCTGCAGCATGCATCATAATATATATCTTAAAAAACAACCTGAACGCATTACCTGTTTGCCGTAGAAATTGGTGTCCCCCCTGAAAGACCCGCGAGAGCCAGTGAAGGAGAACATTGGCAAAGGCACTGGAATTGGAACATTCACACCAATCTAAAGCAAAGCCAAAATTGATAATTTTATTATAAATCAAAGAAAATGCACAAATAAATCAAAAAAGAGTCAGGCTAGGCTCAAGGTAACCTGGATTCAAATCAATGCTCTGCTGTAGTCTCACTGGGTAAGCACTGAGCAGTTTCTTACTTTGTAACCTCAGGGCCAAAAAAGAAGAGAAAGAGAAAGCTTTTGCATTTTAAAAAACTTGCACATTGAATGCAGTAATGCATTCAGCATTAGTTTGGTCCTCGGTTCGTTAATAAAATAGCCCTCAGTATCTTGTTGGTAGCATGGCAAATGGCTCCACAAAGGGAAAATGGGGCAAGTGCATTACATTCAGATGGAGATCTCTCAGTATGAAAGGCCACACAGGAAAGAGGACAAGGTTCTTGCACATTTAGTGTTGGAGAGGGAATTTCCCAACCCTGCTATCCAACAATCTTTTCACTAAGAGATGCTAAAGATGGAATGTGGGACAGTCTGGATGTAGAGCATCTGCTCTGTCATGGAGCTATGATGGCGCTAAAACAGTACCCTAAGCTGTTCAGCACGAACCTCAACCTTTACATACCTGCCCAACATCTACTAAGTGAGAGTACTTCCGAGCAGTGGCACCATTGGTGGTAAAGATGGCTGTTCCATTCCCATAAGGATTTTTATTTATTATTTCAATTGCTTCATTCAGACTGTCTGCTTCCAGAACCACTAGAACTGGTCCAAAGATTTCCTCCTTATAGCAGGTCATATTGGGCTGTCAAGAAAGAAGCAACTTTTAATTGTACCGCATGTCAGATTCTGCAGAAATCTTATTTCTGACACTTAACACAGAAACATCCTTTTCCTTCACAAGTCATCACCCCAAAGGACCCTTCACAGCCTAGGACCCTCGTACCTACGGGAGCGCCTCTCCTGGTATGCCCCACGGAGAGCCTCAAGGTCCATAAATAACAACACCCTAGTGGTCCCAGGCCCTAAGGAAGTTAGATTGGCTTCAACCAGAGCCAGGGCCTTTTCAACTCTGGCTCCGGCCTGGTGGAATGCTCTGCCTCATGAGACCAGGGCCCTGCAGGATCTGATTTATTTCCGCAGGGCCTGTAAGACAGAGTTGTTCCGCCTGGCCTTTGGCTTGGAGCCAATTTGATTCCCTCCCTCCCTCTGTTTCTTTTTTCTTTTCCTTCTCCTCCTGCGATGAGGCTACATTTTAATATTTTAATGTTCCATTATTTTAATGTTGTATTTTATTTTTGTTTTTAAGTTGTAATCATTCATCTTGTTTTTATTATTGCTTGTAAGCTGCTCTGAGCCCGGCCTTGGCTGGGGAGGGTGGGGTATAAATAAAAAATTATTATTATTATTATTCTGTTCCTTTTGATGAAATGGCTACCACTCTAGGCTATCATCCCTCCCTCCAATATTGAACTCGGATGGTGACTGCTGCCAGGATTGTAAGCAGATGGGGAGACTAAGAAACAAGAAGGAGGCTATCACTAAGCTTGGGAGGGGAGAACCCCAAGGTTTGAGGAAGTACAAAAAAAGGAGAACCACCGCCTAATGCAGAGGGTTGTGGAGGGAACCAACAAAAAGCAAGAATGGTGAGGTCTGAATATACTCAGTAGGCAAGAAATGTAGATGAACAATAGAAAGAGGGGAAAAATAGATTCTTCTCTCAACAACTTCACAGTGGAGTGGCAGGACGGAATGAAGTGAGGTTGCAAAATGTGTTGTAGTCTTGTGATCCCTACAATGACCCCAGTCATTTATTAAGCAGATTTTATCCCATCTTAGAGCATATTCCCTCGCAAGATGCTTTGCAAACATAAACATTTGAAAGGCACATTGAAACATCAGATACCACCAATAAATGCCATGTTGCACAATTGTTCAAATGCCAGTCACATCTAAGGCATTCAAAAATGGGCCCATTTACCATTTTTTTATTCAGGGAAAGGATCTCCACCGCATTCCAGCCTTTATTATTCCTTATCCATCCATTCCCATATATCCACCAAGCATCATTCTTGAACTTCACCACTTTTTGACAACCATTCCACATTCTAGCCACAGCTCACTTCAATAGCCAGGTATCAGGACATTTGCAACATTTCACTATGGCATAAAATATAGCTGTAGGCCAACACCAGTCTTTTGAAGACCAAAGGGAAGGCTACCTCTTGGAACATGCTGGATCAATGTTCATGTCTTCCTTAGTTTTAAGGTGTTTTAATTTGCACCTGCTGATCAGTACATCAGCTCACCTTGACCTTCCCAAGGATTGTCGGTCCAACAAAATTGCCATTTTCAAAACCTTTCACTCTGATATTTCGTCCATCAAGAAGGATGCTAGCCCCCTCCTTTGCTCCACTGTCAATCAGTTGACAGACACGCTCCTTGGCCTGGGGACTGATCAGCGGCCCCAGATCTGCTCCAGGCTGGTCTCCTATGACAATACACAAAACCTGCTCAAATCCTAAACTCTTCTTTTTCAACACCTAACAAAAATCAAGCAATAAAGCAAGCAATGTCAACATAGGAAATTAAACATGGTTCTCATGATGCAGCCTTGTAACACTGCTACATATTTAGCCCATCCAAGGCTAACTGTGCTCTTTAGCCTTTAGACACAGGTTTATTTTAATAGTGCCATATATTCTGATCCTTTTCAACGTAGCTAAGTAATTAGCTAGCCAGCTATGCAACTCTTAATTTTGGTGACAAGGCAGTGAAGTTCCATAAAGTGAACATGGTTTTTATTACAAGGTTAAATGCAATGTGTGTTCCGAGATCTTATTACATTATGAAAAAGCAGCAAATTTATTAGACACTTGAGAGAAACAATTGAATGGACAGAAGTTGCACTGATCATCTTCACGGCTCCAAAAATGAGCCTTTAACAAGCACATTACAACACACATTCTAATGCTCTAGATTAGACAACCTGTGGCTCTCCATGTGTTGCTGCATGACCTATGGTGAGGAATGATGGGAGCTGGAGCCCAACAACATCTGGGAGGCCACAGGTTGCCCACTCTTTTTCTAGATCTGCAGAAATTTGATTGGATTAAAACAAATGCATCGGCACCTGCATTAACTCGCAGCTTCTTGGCTCTCTCCACCAGTTCGGGCAACCAATTCCGAGCCTCTCCCACCAAAACTGCTGTGGATAATGCCATGCAACGTTGCCCAGCTGCTCCAAAAGCTGCTCCAACCAACTGATTCAGGGTGTTCTCCTTATTGGCATCCGGCATCACTACTCCATGGTTCTTAGCTCCCTAGAATGAAATGTACTTTTTTTTTAAAAAGAAGAAGCTGAATATATGTATATATTAAGCAACAGTAAACATCAGCTTAAATGGTCCCAGACCTTCAAGAAAAATGTGGCTGTTACACCAATGTAAAATCAGAACCAAAAAGGGTGCAAGGTGTCGCAAAAAGTTTTTTTACATTTTTGAGATCTTCTGCTAGATAATTAAGTGTTAATATATGGAGTATTTAAAGGTTTCGTGTTAACCATACTTAAAATGACTTTGAAGTTTGTTGTTTTCGACTGTAACATCAAAACTTCAGAAATACAATTCAGGACATTAAAATTATAGATTTTTCCAGGATCATCAACAACTATCCTATAAACAGAGATGTCAAGTGGTACATTTTGCAGAGTTTTACCATATTGGCCTGCACTCTCTTGCCGTTCTTGGAACCCCTTTCATAGATATATTCTCCAGCCTGATTAGATCCTACAAAGCTGATTGCTTTGATATCAGGGTGATCACAAATAAAATTCACGGCTGAAAAAATAAAAGAAAAACAAAACACTGTTCATTATATCTTGTCATCGAAGAGCTCTCCATCTTTGTGCTGTGGCAACGATAACCTAAAGAAATAAACCAAATTTCTCCCTACGTATGTTAAGTAAAATAGAAACATCGTCACCCCCCCCAACTCTTTCCCCCCTTTCTTCCTAATGTTTCAACAAATGAAACTGATTTGTAAAAATGTTACCGTGGGGGGGGGGGGGACACACGAGACAGAGACATTGCACATACTTTTGTAAATCAAGAAAACCTTTAATAAAAATACCTTTTTAAAAATTAACCAAATTTCTCCCTCTCCCACACTCCCAATGTTCTCACAGAACGTCCTTAAAACAAAAACACTCTCCCATTTGGGATATCTACTCGGCTCACCAAGCCTCACACCTTCCTTGTTCCCAGATCACTGCACAAACACATGATCTGGACAAGCAAATAACCTGGTCACACTTGCAAATAGGGAAGACCAAGAGTGGTAGAAGGGGGAGATTTTTTCCTAGCCTTTCAAGGCATACCTCTTGAAGGAGTGGGGACTTGGCACCTGTGATTACCAGGATCAAAGTGGGAAAGATGGAGAAGGCGCTTATTTTTAAACAGTTAAAAGACAACACAAGCACCCACTCTTGGCTATATAGCACATCCTTGCCTGCATGAAATCGACATGATATCAACCCCACTCTGCCCCTACACTACAGCCTTGGAGGCCTACCCTGCATTTGTTATTGTTATTATTGTTGTTGTTTAGTCGTTTAGTCGTGTCCGACTCTTCGTGACCCCATGGACCAGAGCACGCCAGGTACTCCTGTCTTCCACTGCCTCCCGCAGTTTGGTCAAACTCATGTTCGTAGCTTCGAGAACACTGTCCAACCATCTTGTCCTCTGTCGTCCCCTTCTCCTTGTGCCCTCCATCTTTACCAACATCAGGGTCTTTTCCAGCGAGTCTTCTCTTCTCATGAGGTGGCCAAAGTATTGGAGCCTCAGCTTCAGGATCTATCCTTCCAGTGAGCACTCAGGGCTGATTTCCTTCAGAATGGAGAGGTTTGTTCTTCTTGCAGTCCATGGGACTCTCTCAATTGTTATTATTAGCTATTTATTAAATTTCTATACTGCCTTTCATCTGAGGATCACAGGGCCATTTACAATACAAAAACACAAGAATGCAGAACACCCTAACAAACAAAAGCAATTCCCCCTCCCCAGTTTATGGATTGTTTAATTAGCCAAAGGCCTGGGATAAGAGGAATGTTTTTGCCTTAAACGTTTTGTAATGAATGGCGCCAGGCGAGCCTCCCCTGGAATTACCTGCGTGTTGTCCGTGGATGATGTTCAGTGTCCCATCGGGGGCTCCAGCATCCTGCAGCAGCTTTGCAAGAAACATGAGGGCTCCCGGCACCCGCTCGGAAGGCTTCATCAAGAAAGTGTTCCCACACACCATGGCCATGGGAAACATCCAGAGAGGAATCATGGCTGGGAAATTGAAAGGTGCTATGCCTGCGCACACTCCCAGAGGCAAGCGGTAGGTGTAAGTGTCCATATCTTTAGTGATGGAGGGAAGGGTCTCGCCCAGCATAAGGGATGTCACACTACAAGCATGCTCAACGACCTCTGCAACAAAGAACAGGGACTTCTCAGTTTACGAATCTCCCTGGAAACGCTCTTTTCCATGGGTAGGCAAACTAAGGCCCGGGGGCCAATCGCCTTCTAAATCCGGCCCTTGGGCGGTCCGGGAATCGGCGTGTTTTTACATGAGTAGAATGTGTGCTTTTATTTAAAATGCCTCTCTGGGTTATTTGTGGGGCCTGCCTAGTGTTTTTACAGGAGTAGATTATGTGCTTTTATTTAAAATGCATCTCTGGGTTATTTGTGGGGCACAGGAATTCATTCATTCCTCCTCCCCCCCCAAAAAAAAATATAGTCTGGGCCCCCACAAGGTCTGAGGGACAGTGGACTGGCCCCCTGCTGCAAAAGTTTGCTGTCCCCTGCAGTCTTTTCAATGTCCTCACAACCTGGCTAGCTTTTCCAGCTCCTTCACTATATCTCATACAATACAATCACCACCATACAGAAATACCTCCAACAGGGATAGGCTTCTGCTTGAGAATTACTTCGATTCAGATAATTAACAGGTGAGGTGGATTCATGTACAAATGAAGACAGGAACTACGCTAACGGGATTCTACCATAAAGGAATAATGTCGGTATTATCAGAAAGATATCAGAAAGGAAAACAAAGCTCTTAGCATTTCAGAACATACTTGAAATATACAAAGCAAAATAAACAAAGCGAAAAAAGCAGAAGTGTTTTTAAAATTCATAAAGTACTCGGAATTCCACCCTGGAAGGTTACAGAAGGGGCTATCCTCCCAAGGCCCTAGAACGCCTGGGACTCAGAAGTATTCTGCTCTTCCCTCAGCCCGTGAAAAGCCATTTTCTATGTACAGCAAGAGGTGCCGGCAGCTTACGGAGGCCTCGAAACACATCTCCCTCAGCATCAGCCAGGGTCTTCCCTTGCTCTAAGGTGATCAGTTTTGAAATTTCTTTCTGGAGATTAAAAAAAAAAAAGGTAGTGAGAATTCCTGAAAGCGAGAAAAGGGAAACTCAACAAAGGTGGAAATAAAGCTCATCTACTGAACCAGAAGGCAAGAAGCAAGATTTACTGTGCTGCAGGAGGCCAAGCGCAATAGTAGGGAAAAGCCACTCTGCACATGAGTAATCACCACCCTGCCCCATCTTATTCCTGGATGTATGCAGTTGGATGGGTCATTTGGACCACTCAGAATGAGAATAAAATGCAATATTGCAAAAGAAGAAGTCTTAAAGAGTAATAATGTTATTCTGGCATAGGTTTTCAAGGACCACAGTCCACTACATCCTGTTTCTAGGCAGGCTATGAACTCTATGTACAGCAAGATAACATACCGTATTTTTCGCCCTATAGGACGCACTTTTACCCCTCCAAAAATGAAGGGGAAATGTGGGTGCGTCCTATGGGGCGAATGCAGGCTTTCGCTGAAGCCTGGAGAGCGAGAGGGGTCGGTGCGCACCGACCCTCTTGCTCTCCAGGCTTCAGGAAGCTATCCCCCCAGCCCAGCAAGCTCCCAGAGCGAAGCCAAAGCTGCGCGCAGCTTCACTATCGCTCTCCGACCTGTTCTGGGGGCGGGGGAAGCTCGGGCTTCCCCCACCCCCAGCCCCGCAAGCTCCGAGAGCGATGCCAGGCTCCTGTTCTGGGGGCTGGGGTCAGGGGAAGCTCGGGCGTCCCCCGCCCCAGCCCCGCGCCTGGGGGGAAAAAATAATTCCCCCCCTTTATTCCCCCCCCAATCTAGGTGCGTCCTATGGGCTGGTGCGTCCTATAGGGCGAAAAATACGGTACCTCCTGAACAGGGTAAAATTATTTAATGTGAGAATAGGCTTTATAGCCAAGGGCTATAAAATGTGATTTAAGATAGCCTTCCCTACAAAATAGGGAAGGCTAAGACCAAGGGCTATAAAATGATTGTTTTTCAATCAGGCGTTATACTAATTTTATTAAATAAAAAATAAAATTAGTATAATGCCTGATTGAAGAAAAACCCCACCAAAAAGCATTTTACAAGAATAAATCAATAACATTATCAGGACCCACAGTTTAAAAATAACTGTTCAAAACACACACAATCTGGTCAATCCAGTTCCTTACCAGATTGTCTTTGATGAGCTGTTGGTATCGCAAGAAGACTTGTTGCCGACTCAGAATGGATGTCTCAGCCCAGCTCGGTAGAGATTTCTTGCACGAAGCCACTGCTGCTTCCATCTCACTTTGCGTAGCTTTGGGGACACGACCAACCACTTCATTGGTGGCCTGTTAGAATAGTAAACCCAAAAAATGGTCATTATAAATGTGCCACCGACTCAGGATTGCCTTAACATAGGAATCCACAAATTGTGGCTAAATTTCAGGGCCAACTATTATTTTCTAGGAGCTAACTGCAAAGTCTAGTCCAGCCCAACCTCAATTTCAGTGGGTCACTCTTTCAAGTAAGGATATTTAAGTTTACGGCCTTAAATTCATGATAAACAGAGCAATCCTGACCCCTGACGTGCAGGGAGTGGTAGAATGCTGTGGCCATTATTATTTCTTTGCACAATACCCACTCAATACCCATTACAAGGGTTGGGACAACCAAAACCCGGAAACAATAAGTGAAATGGCTCCAAATCTGCTGCTGTCCTGTGCAAACAGAAAATGCTTAGCCGATTATGAACCTTCTTCTTTGAAGGCACTAATCAAGGAAGGGTGTCATCTCTAATATATAGAAATGGGATTCCTTGAGAATCCAAGATGGGGGTGAATGGCAAACTTTTGAGTCTCAACTCTCTGAATAGGTCTGCAGGGGAGGAAAAGGGAATACAGCATGCTTTGCTAACAGCACATGAACTCATGCCTGACAATCAGGGATTTATTTTAGGGACTGTGGTAGATGACCCTTGCTCTGAAAAACGTGGTGAAAATTAAAGGGTTCAGGAAATCAGACCAGACCAAATTTCATTAAATCATACACAGACTGTTGGGGGTCCGCTAACTGGGCCCAATCTACCTTGGTCGACTTTACTAAAACAAAACTCTACAAGAGAGAAAAACCCCCAATAATTACACAGATTAAAATAGCTCAGAAAGTAAGAAAACATTAAGCACAAACTTAAGCTAATTAACATAAACGCTTACATTTAAATCTCAACAGTCTGAGCAAGATGCTGTCAAAAGCCCAAATAAATGCTGACCACTGGCTGGCTGTGGAGAGATCTCACCAATCCAGGTTTTATGGGAACTTAGACCATGGGTGTTTACCTCTTCCACCCCACTTACGGTACCTTGTGACACTGTCCTTGAAGCCTTAACAGGAGACATCTGTATGCAAGCTCATTATTTTTGAGGTTCTAACCCATGCCCACAAGCCAGTCTTAAAAGGGGCGATATCACCACAGGGACACACGGCTTTAAAGTTGCCAGACTAGCCTCCACATAAAATCCGTTGTAGTTTGCCCCACTAGGAGGACTCAGGAGTACATTAAGCAAAATAATGTCAGTGATTATGTACCTACACTTAGTGTCTGAAATCTTAAGCCAGGGATGGGGAACTCATAGCCTTCTGGATGTTACTGTCAACTCTCATCAGCCCCAGTCAGAATGGTCAATAGTCAGGGATGATGGGAGTTGTAGTCCAGCGACATCCAGAGGACCACATGTCCTTGCCACTGCTCTAAGGTAACTGCTTTAAGTTCCAGCCAAACAACTTTATTCCTCTGTCAGTGAAAAACTGGACCACATGACAGCTCATGCAGAAAGATGTTTTAAATTTCAAGCTAACGACAGCTTTGGAATTCAGACTACTTAAGCAATTCCATTTTAAAGTGTTGCTCCTGAGTGCCTGTTCCTTCTTACACTGGTCAACTGAACAATCCAACCCTTTCCTGCCTCAAAGAAGAGAAGCACAAAAGAAAAAGGAAGTTTACTTACTGGGTTGTGAATATCAATCCATTCATTACTTTTGGAATCAACAAATTTGCCATCAATGAACAGCTTGGTTGTTGGCTGCAGAATACAAAGGGTTGGTCAGTGCCAGAGTTTATCTGAATGCTGAAATACCAATCAAGCTAAACTCTTCCACATACTTAACATAAGGATTAAGTAACAATTCTTTTTTTCCTTTCTCTCCCTCTAATTCTCTTCACGGAGCTGCAGTCATTTATCCACATTTATCTGCAACCAAAGTTAATGAATACTGCCAGAAAAGTGGGTTGAGAATTTGCAATCCACAAGATTGTTTAAAGCCAATATGCTTGCAACTGAAACTTTATTTTGGAAGAAACCAACTCACCACTGCAGATGAATAGGAGGATGAAAAATGCCAATTTGCCTTCCTCTGGATCTACAAGATGGAAAAAACAGAAACACAGAACTTACTCAGCAGCACAGCTACAATTTTCTGTGAAGAAATTCAGCTACCCTAAATTCACCCAAGGCTGTGCCAGGAACAGTCGACGTATTCATTTTCAAACTGCCATAATTTACTATTGCTTTGTGTCATATGCAAATTTGTGTTCTGTTTTGCAGGTGGAGTAGAGCGCCAAAGACTGAACTGGGGTCACAAATAAGTATTAATATGCCTGACAAACATGGAGAAATGAAGGCCCTGAAAAAAAGACTGGGAAAATTCAGGGGCGGGGGAGAATGTTTTTCTGTTTTTCCCAAAGTCTCTTTTTTCTTTTGGCTTTCTCCCCAAATAAATAGAAACAAACTAGGTTGCGGGGAATGGATTATGAAGTCATTTCCTTTAGAACGATGAATGAAATGTTTAAGACAAAACGTTCCTATATTATAATAATAATAATATTTTATTTATACCCCGCCCTCCCCAGCCAAGGCTGGGCTCAGAGCGGCTATCTAGTCCCCAAAAATTATATCTAGAAACAGGAAGACTTTTTTGTTAGACTATGTACAGTATCAGATCATTACAATTCCTGTACACAAAGGACAAGCAAATCCTGAGCTGCAGACAGAAAACAACCCACAAATGCAGGCGCAAGATGCATTTCTGTGGAAGGAATTCAACATCATGCTACGGTGATTGTTCTGTTAGGGCAAGCATTTTGGCTTGCCAGACAAAATTATCCCCCCTCTGCTCCCCTGGGCACTGTTGCAGGAGTTCTCTTGAACCCCTCCCCCCTCCACAAGCCAATTTCAGGTGGCATCGGGTGGTGTAAGGGAAGGGAAGTCCTTGCCCAGAGCTTCTGCTGATGAAACTCATTAGGTGGAATCCCACCCAAAAGGAAAGGGTAGAGAAGCTTGTTTCAATCCATGCAAGCCTTCAGTTTTTAGACATTCATGATAAATATGAGATGTAATAAGAATAATTCTTATTTGAAACATACATTTATGCTTATGAGATTTCGGGGGAAAGTACTAGACTATATAAATATTACCTTTTGGGGGGAAAGCTAGCATTGTCAGAGGATAATATTATTTTAAATTATCTATCTACGACTTGGAATTTGACAACTGGTCAACATAAATAGATTCTCCACACCCTCACTACTGCTAAAATACTGATATTGATAGAAGAGATGACAACTATTGCAAAATACAAATGGAGAGCTTATAGACATAGACTGCATATGGACAAATATTGTTATTTGGAAAGCATTTATAAAAATATAGGTTATAAATAAATGTATATGTATTGGAATAATAATTTCATTTATAGACATTTGTGTTATATATGTATAGAATTATAGGGATTTTTGTATTTTTATGCACCTTTTCTTTTCTTTTTTCTCACTTTATTTTGTTCATCTGAAATCTTTTCAATTGTAAATTAAAAAGTCCATAATAAATATGACGGCAACATAATCCATAGCTTCTCAACCACGATTCTTGCTCACCTGAGATATGGATATGCAGTGGTACCTAAGAAGTCAAATGGAATCCATTCCCGAAGTCCGTTCGACTTCCAAAATTTTCGGCTTCCGATTGGCTGCAGGAAGCTCCTTCAAAATTGTCAGGAGAAGGAACTTCCTACGTACTTTTAAGCCACTTGCAAATATTCCCTTGGGTTTGTACGACTACGTTTCTCCATAGCACTCATTAATCACAGCTCTGACTTCCTACCTTTCAGAGCTTTTAGCCAATGAGTGAGCAGGCTCCTATCTCACAAAGCAATTCGTTCAAATGTTCCTTGAACATTTTGCTTTTGTTCTACAAGGGCAAGAGATTATTTTATAGAATCATAGAGTTGGAAGAGACCACAAGGGCCATCGAGTCCAACCCCCTGCCAAGCAGGAAACACCATCAGAGCACTCCTGACATATGGTTGTCAAGCCTCTGCTTAAAGACCTCCAAAGAAGGAGACTCCACCGCACTCCTTGGCAGCAAATTCCACTGTCAAACAGCTCTTACTGTCAGGAAGTTCTTCCTAATGTTTAGGTGGAATCTTCTTTCTTGTAGTTTGGATCCATTGCTCCGTGTCTGCTTCTCTGGAGCAGCAGAAAACAACCTTTCTCCCTCCTCTATGTGACATCCTTTTATATATTTGAACATGGCTATCATATCACCCCTTAACCTCCTCTTCTCCAGGCTAAACATGCCCAGCTCCCTTAGCCGTTCCTCATAAGGCATCGTTTCCAGGCCTTTGACCATTTTGGTTGCCCTCCTCTGGACACGTTCCAGTTTGTCAGTGTCCTTCTTGAACTGTGGTGCCCAGAACTGGACACAGTACTCCAGGTGAGGTCTGACCAGAGCAGAATACAGTGGCACTATTACTTCCCTTGATCTAGATGCTATACTATTATGTTTAAAGGAACTCAAAGTCTGGGCGTGATACAGTTGTACCCCCCTGCATGAACTCCCAGTGAGGGCCGTGTATCCATTTGTCATAGAAAGCCAAAAAGGTTTATGCCTCCTTCCCCTTCTCCAAACTTCTGCACTGGCTCTTTCAAGCTCCATAGATGAGACTGTAGTAAGGAACCTGCAAGATTTTCCAGTGTGCATTTCATTTAGAACTACAGCATGTCACACAGTTGTAGAGGGCAGTAACCAATTCAGTAGTCATTTCAAACACAACTTGTGGTTAATTAAGATCAACAACACATATGTTAATTCTGTACTGAGACAGGTTTACTAGGGTTGTAAGTCGCTTTGGGGTTGCCCCAGGGTTGCAATTGACAAATAAACAAGCAAATACTCTGCAAGGCAATTAGAGAGTTGAACTGTCACGTATGAACGGATCCCTGCATGTACTTGGCCCCATAATCACAGAGCAGTGTGTGTTCAAGGCGGCTATGCACACTTACCACGGAGGAATTTAGCAGAACTAGTCTCCAGGTAAATAGGCATAGACCAGCGTGCACTGCATACATTCAACAGTGCTTTAGACTTTGGAAAAGTACAATCTAAAGCAAGGGTGGGCAGAAGATAAGCCCACCAGCCAGTTTTCCGTGGGATTCTTCTTGCAAAGGGCTCCTGCCTGCATGGATCCCGGTCTGATCCTACAACACGCTTTGCGATGTCCTGAGGCGGCTTATGCACACTCAGGGATAACTGAAAGCAAAGGGGAGCGATTGCACCTTCGCCTTTCAGAAATCCCGAGTGTACCCTCGCTTCGCACGTGAAGAAGCAAGGGCGTCCACCCACTCAAGGCTGAAGTTCGCTGGCTCCTGCGAAGCGATCCCCTTCGCCAGCCAGATTTCATCGCCTTTTGCAAGGGGGGCGGAGCGAGTGTGGTGGGATCCCGCTCTAGGGGCTATTCCAGGGGGTTGTAAATTATCCCCCTGCCCGCTCGCCCGTATGTATGCTTGGGAGTATTCAGGAGGGCAGGTGAAATGGAGGAAGGGGCAAGATCTCCCGCCTCCCGCGGACCCGAAACCCCCAAGAGGAGCCCTCCCCCTGCCCACCCCATTCTCTTTCGGGGCCGCTGCCCCTCCAGCATGCAGTCTCACCCCGAGCCAGAGGCGCCGCCCTCCCTGAGACCCCCGAGCCGCAGTCACCGCCGCCATTCTGCCAGCGACCACCTGCCAAAAGGCGCCCCGCCCACCTCCAGCTCAACGATCGAACCCCGCCCGAGCTTTGAGCTTGGCCAATGGAATCAGGAGTCCCGACGTTTTCTCCTCCCCTTTCTCCCTTAGCAAGCCAATGGGATAGTGCTGGAACCTGGCTCGGACCCACCCCTTCAGCTCCGGGTTCCGATTGGCTACGTTGCCGTCAACGCCCCCTCTAGACGGAATCTGACTGGATGGCTCTCCCCTCCCCCATCCCTGGTCTCTCTGTCTCTCTCTCTCTCTCTCTCTCCCCCTAAATCACGACCTAGTGGGAGGAGTGCAGGAGGGAGGGGGCGGAGCAAGGTTGGCTCGTTCGAAAAGGAAGCGTCATATGTTTAGGTTCCCGCGTGCAGGCGGCCGGGTGTCACGTGAGAGGCCAAAATGGCGGTCTCAACGGAAGGTAAGAGGTGGTGGTGAGGAGAAGGTGAAGGTTTTCCCAGTTTTGCGAGTCTCTCGTCCACTGGCATATTCATACTATAATTTGTGTCCACTTGCTTGTCTCTCACTGGGTGGGCGGGGTATAAATAACTAATTATTATTATTAAATTATTATGAGTACGTGTGCATAGGGTGGACCGAAGCTGTCGCATGGGAACAATCCTCACTGAATACAGCGGGTAACTTTATTCCTCAGAAAACCTGCTCCAGTTAGAGCTGAAATGCTACTTAAGCGAATTCCTCAGATTTTTTCCTCAGATCTGGAAATAACCGTTAGGGTTTATAGTCAAATTTGATGTTCTGTTCATCCAGTCAGGCTCTAAAGAGACATAGAACAGTGGCAGTGCGCCTCGTGTCTTGAATGCACACGGTCCCAGTAATATCAGGCTCGGTCAGTAGATCATGAAACTGTTAATCTCAGTCATGGGTTTGAAACAAAAAAAATTCCTTCCAGTAGCACCTTAAAGACCAACTAAGTTAGTTCTTGGTATGAGCTTTCGTGTGCATGCACACTTCTTCAGATACACCTCAGATTTCATGGGTTTGAGTCCCGCAATGATTGGAAGTATTTTGGTTGTTCTTCTAGGCACAGACTTGGAAGCCTCCCTGCTGAGCTTTGAAAAGTTGGACCGGGCTTCACCGGACCTCTGGCCTGAACAATGTAAGTTGCACTCAAGTGGGAAATGTGAAAAGGCATGGAGGATCTTTGGCGACTATGATATTGCTCTGACTTACAACCGGCTGTTAGGATGTTACTGACAGTGTCTGCATGTTGAACATAAACCTGTCTCAGAACAGTCTTCAAAAATGCACCATAGAGTGGTACTCAATAGCCTCCCAATAGTAGCATCATTCCTGGTTACATGGACATGGTGGCAGCAAGTTGGGGCTGTGTGGGCATGTTGGCAGATCCAGTCCAGAACTCCCACTGCTTTGCATATGTAGCCCCTATCACTACTGTGTCTCACTCTCACACTGCCCCAGTTAGCAGCAACAGCACGGCTGTTGGGAGGGCAGTTGCCTGGTACTGTGCCAGTCGCTTCTGTGCACATGCACATTCATTTACATAGGCATGCTCATACACTTTTGTTTAGCAGACATAACAAATGTTTAGTTGAACTAACACGTTTTAACTATTGTGTTTTCTATCATTTCAGTATTTGTGTTTTCAAAGTGGTTTTAAAAATACATATTGGCTAATTGTGAGTTACCACTTTAAGTTACCAGTTTAAGGCTGCAGTCCTATGCAGAATTAGCTGGGAGTAAGCCTTACTTACTGTGAACTTTACTTCTCAGTAGAGAGAAGTACAGGATATGTGTAAAGGATTGCACTCAAGGGCTCCACATGTGTGTTTCGTTGATGGACCAAAGAGAAATCATGCAAATTACTACTGAGCTGCAAATGTTACAGAAGCAAATAATTAGTGTTGTATTTGCACAGTCACAGAATTCAACATGAATGTGAAGTAATACATGGTACAAATGAATAATCATTTTATGCTAAATATCTCTAGCAGTTTAACTGGTGGAGTTAGCAACAGAAATCATAAATTGCCCTTGAAGTTGTAGAGAAAGTTGTACTCCAGTAACTGTTTCTGTCTTGTCTCCAGTACCAGGTGTTGCTGAATTTGCAGCTTCTTTTAAAAGTGTAAGTAATTTCTCACTTGGATTGACAATTCAATACTAAACATATCTGCTCAGAAGTAAGCCCCAATAAATTCAGTAGGACTTATTCTAACCATTGTTCACCTGGGCCCACCAGTTTATCACCCAGTATTATTCCCATTGTGTTGTTCAGAAACCTGATATATTGCCCAAGCAGACAAAGACATCCCATTTCATGCAAAAAGCTGACTAAGAACTAATTCTAGACTTGGATGTTGTAGCTAACTTGACAGAGCTGACCCATCCATTAGACAGGGTAAATCAGCAGATTTTAGGTCTCCATTAAAGTAGTGCAAATTGGTATGTTTTTCACTTACTATAGTTTTTACACTATTTTGTGGAGTTGTTGACCTTCTCTGCCTCAGGCACCAAAAGTGTCTTGGGCCATCTCTGCAACTTGCAAATTCTGGTTGTGTGTTTCTTCACTGGAAGCTTAACAACCTGCCATATTCAAGAATAACTGAAATTGCCTTTTTTGAAACTCCTTCTTTAAAAAAATATAAAAATTGATCTCTTAAACTCATGACACTTTGTGTCTTTTTTTCAGCCTGCTTTTTCTTTTTAGAAAAGCAAGTATTGCATTATATATTTTTAAATATTTGCAACCATGAGAACGTTAAAAAAAAAATGGCTGGATTTTAGGGTGCATAAAAGAGGAATCTGACCAGTGGGTCATAAAGTGGTTGATGATAGCTATATTCTGTGTAAGTGTCATGGAACTATAAAACATAATAATTTTCATACTTCTGAGTTAAGAATCTATTGGTGTCTGGACACTGCACGCTGAGTTTTGTTCTCTCTACTACATTAAAATTGTATCTGAAGAAGTGTGCATGCACACGAAAGCTCATACCAAGAACTAACTTAGTTGGTCTTTAAGGTGCTACTGGAAGGAATTTTTTTTGATTAAAATTGTAGTAATTTTTTGTAGTTTATACAACATTGTGTAGCTATTTAGAACTTGACTGGTGATCTGCATTTTTTGTACAGTGGTACCTCGGGTTAAGTACTTAATTCATTTGGGCGGTCTGTTCTTAACCTGAAACTGTTCTTAACCTGAGGTACCACTTTAGCTAATGGGGCCTCCCGCTGCTGCCGCGCCGCCAGAGCACGATTTCTGTTCTCATCCTGAAGCAAAGTTCTTATCCGAGGTACTATTTCTGGATTAGCAGAGTCTGTAACCTGAAGCTTCTGTAACCTGAAGCAGGTTTGTAACCACAAACAGGATTCTTTGTAGTCTGCATGTGCCAGTGCTGATATAATCTTATTTGAATTGTTCTTCTATGCTTACAATGGGAATATTTTGCAAAAACAATATTTGCTAATATTTCTTATTTACATTTTTATCCTGTTTTTCAAAGAAAAATTAGCCTCTAGTTCTGCTTCCAGCAGCTAAAATCCAATGTAATTAACAATTGCTATGTAATGCAAAATGCTGTTGGGGAGTAGGTTTTGATCTGGTTTTGTATTCTGGCATGATAAAAGGGATTCTGGCTCCCTCCTTCGTTCTGACATCCTCAGCAATAGTAAATGAATGGTAAAATAAAAAATGTGTGTTGTTATTCAAAATCTCTACAACTAATATTGCAACCTTAGTTCCACTTACCTGGGAGTAAGCCCCATACAAAACACGTGCTCTGTATCAAAGTAGAGCAGAATTTTATGCAATTTGGCAGCTGAGCCTATTTTCTATCAGCTGATTCCAGAGATTAGAAATATTTCCCAGTTTCTGTTTATCAAAGACACAGGTAATCACAATTTTTCTATATATGTATGTGTATTTTTTTTTTAAATAGCCCATCACCAGTTCTCCTCCCAAATGGATGGCTGAATTAGAAAATGATGATATTGACATGTTAAAAGGTGAGTTTCTGTCAATGTTTGAGCACTTCAAATGACTGGAATTAACAAGCCCAGTATAGTTTGTCTTTAAAACTACACAAATAGTTAAATATTTGTTTTTTTATCTTTTTAAGCTCAAACTCAAGCATTCATCTGAATGTATGTGGGCAAAGGATTGTGATGCGGGGGACAGGGGTGCACACGTAAGCCCACCCCAGTGTCCCTGCACACACCTCATTCACAGCAGACCTTTCCATGCTGGGAGGGAAAGCTTGAAGGGAAGATTAAAGGCTTTGGCCAAGGGTGTGACCAGCTAATGTTCATCATGTATCTGTGATTCTGGATCCATTCATTAAATCTCAGACATGGAGAACATCATGCAAGATGTGTATTTCAGGGACTTGGAGAACATCATGCAAGATATTCTCCAAGTCCTTGAAATACACAGGAGTATTAAACCACTAGTGAATTTCTGTATGTAATACTAGTTTCCAGAATAGTACTAGTAGTAGTTGTTGTTGTTGATGATGATGATGATGATACAACATTCTGGGAGTGATAAAACCCTTCTTTGAAGTATATGTTTCAATTTTTCTGTATAACCATTTTAAATTTCATGGTTAATTATTACTACAGTATTATTAAATTTGTTACACATACTTCACCAGCAGGTTGCAGGGCATTTTTAATTTTTCTTCAATAAGTTTCTTACATAGATGCTTCAGATTAGGCAAGAAGTATGACTAGATGTTGGATTTGTATGTCTATAACAATGTTTTGTCTACATAGTCTTTAAAGCAGCTCCAGTCATGCAAGCTAAGCTTAAGGATGTGGCGAGAGCAGTTTGTAGCCATTTAAATGGACTAGAGCAACACTATGTGAAAAAGAAAGAGAAGAGCTGTAACCTTAGACATATTTGGACAATGGTGTGCCAAATACATTTTGTATAATAGAATAGTGACGATACTAAAGAAACAACATGAAGAGTCTTTGCTAGGAATTTATTTCATGGCACATCTTAAGCCACACTTCTTCTTTTTTAAGAGTTGGGGAGTCTCACCACAGCTAATCTAATGGAGAAAGTGAGAGGTCTGCAGAATCTAGCATACCAACTGGGACTAGACGAATGTAAGTAGATAGTTGCTAAGGTGTATTATGTTTAAAAACTGTAGGTAATTTTCTTATAGAGCCAAACTTTACATATTCAGTAAGAACATATTCAATATTTCACTTGTGAGAAATAATACAATAGCCAAGCATGTATGATATTGCGCTTTTAGTCTCCTGAAAAATTAACAGTTTGGCGTGGCTGCATCAGTAGTAGAATATCTCTACAAGCAGTTGCTGGGCTCCTACAACGATTGTGTGTCTCAACGATTTAGGTGGGATGTTTCTCCTGTTTCTTCTGTGAACCTTTCTGATGTTTTGTAATAGTAACCCCATAAGATAACTGAAGTATGAATTCAGAGTACTTTGGAACACTTCTTACTTGAATATGAAATTACTCTGTTAGGATTAAGTACTGTCTTATGATATGCAAAATAAATAAATAATTATTTGAATCAGTTTATGAGAGTCACAACAAAAGCTATCTTTCAGTATCCTCTAGGTGGCAGCAAAATGCTACCTAGAGATAATTGGTTCTCCGTGATGTTTTTGTAGCTTTTTAGATTTGGATTGAGTTCTTTTGGGGGGTGGGAGTGTTAATCACTGAATTATTATATTGTACTGAAAAATGATATCAGAAAGATTGTCTCCATGTAGTAATGTTGATGGTCCGTTATTTTTGTGGAAAGTTTGGTAGAGAAATTTCTATTGACTTTTTTTTTTCTTCGTTAGCAGTTTGCAGGTTTAGGCGTTATAATTCTCATTGTCAGTCTTTGCTCTCTCTTGAAATTAGATTTGATATTTTGCTGAGGGGACAATTTATTTAGGTAATTCTGGAGTTCAATTGGTTTTTAAGCTATAAATTTATAGTTCAATGTACTAATATTTCTCATTATAAAACTGTTGCCTTTCTTTGCTGCTCTCTGACATTTAGAATATTCCTGCGTATTGTATATGACCACCAAAAGTAAGCCATAAGAAAATTACCTTAGTAATTTAGTTTGTAACTTGCTATGGTACTATCCTGTTCATTAGGATCCTCTGTACAGTTAGGTAATGGCACAATCAAAACTTAGTTTAATAAGCAGAGATATGCACAAGCTTCAGACACCTACCTCCAACTGCTTTGTTCCTCCCTTTGCCCAAGCCAGAAAGCAGATTAAACCATGATTTCTTTTTAACATCTGATTCAGGAAGCTGTAGAAAGACAGGATAGGACAGAACTTTTAAGTTATGGCTTCCATATCCTGGCTTGTTCAGCAGCCATTAACCATAGTTTCCTGGTTTATATGTAATATGAAATCACAGTTAAATGCATCTTCCTGGTTTGTTCATTCGTGCAAAGGATTAAGCAGAGTGATTGCATTCAGGTGCCTGAAGCTCATGAATAGTTTAATAAGATGAGATGAGATTTGATTATTCAAATGTTACCATTAAATAACTTGTTTGGAGGATCATAACTCTTTACATAGCATTTATATACCACCTTTCAATAAAGTTCTCCCGCTGGCTTACAAAATAAAAACGCTAAAAATCCTAAAACAAATACTAATAGCAGAGAGAAGACAATTCATCTCCTACAACTTGGTAGCAAGAGAAGGGGATAAACAAGCCACATGAGAGAGGACATTCTGTAGTACTGAAGCCATCACAAAAAGGCCCCTTGGGTATGTCAACCTGATACGCATCAAGGATGTTGGCCAGCTAGCTGTCCACAGGCAAAATCCAGCCCCCCAAGCACTTTTGCTGGGTCTCTGGTAGTTCTATCAGATTATATTTGAGGTATGCTAAAAAGTAAAAATTTAGAGAACTCTGTTCTGCAAAGGCAGAGATCTTCCGGTAACAGTCTATGCCAGGGGTAGGCAACCTAAGGCCCATGGGCCGGATCCGGACCAATCGCCTTCTAAATCCGGCCCACAGACGGTCCTAGAATCAGCGTGTTTTTACACGAGTAGAGTGTGTCCTTTTATTTAAAATGCATCTCTGGGTTATTTGTGGGGCCTGCCTGGTGTTTTTGCATGAGTAGAATGTGTGCTTTTATTTAAAATGCATCTCTGGGTTATTTGTGGGGCATAGGAATTCGTTCATTTTTTTCTTCAAAATATAGTCTGGTCCACTACATGGTCTGAGGGATGGTGGACCGGCCCATGGCTGAAAAAGGTTGCTGACCCCTAGTCTATGCACTGAAAAATTGCTCATAAAAAATGGTTACAACGCACATGCAATGTTAGTGCTACCTCTATATAAGCATGGTTCAAATGCAGTGTTGGCCTTGTAAGGCCTGGGGCATACCTATACTAAGATGGTACCAAAACTCTGAGAGCATCTGGCTGGCTAAAGCTGTTCTACATTGATAGCACCAATGCTTCAACAAGCTCAGCACTCTCAAGATTGTTGGTATATTAGTCTCTAGTCCAGCAGCAGACTGTGATCAACATTCTGCCTCCCTTCTCTCTCCTCATTCCCCACTTCCCACTCTGGTCATGCTATTGTGGGGTTTCACCTGTCATAAGGTGGTCACTTTGTGTAGCAAGGTATGGTTCTATCCCCCAGACAACTATCTGAAACAGAGTGAGTGCAAGAGTCTGAGCATTCCTGGTTTAGGTCCTAGACTACTCCAGTACATGAGCTGGAGTAAATTCCATTGCTGGGTCTTATTGAGATGTATGTAATGCTTGATTGAGATGGCTGTCAACCAACTGATAGCTTCCATACAGCCATACAGTTTTAGGTGAGCCATGATAACAGATCGGATACCTTTTTTTAGATCAGGGATAGCCAGTTGCAATCTACAGGCAGCATCAGGAATGCAGCCAGTTATCTAGTCCCTGCTAGGCTCATTGTGTTGCGAAAATAATCTGAGGGTGAAGACAAAGCTGAGACTCTTCCATGCAGAGTGTGACTAGAAGAACCTTGTGTCTACATTGCATTAAAAACAACCTGCTAGGATCATATGTAGAACTTTCTTATACCCTCCCATCAGATGTATGGATAAATGTAGCATGGTCATAGGTTCTGAAACTTTCTAGTGTTGCCCTCCATGTTCATCTTGCTGAACATGCCATAATGTAGCATTGGGGACTCTCCAGGGTTTCATGCAGGAGACATTCTCCCGATGTGGAGATGTCAAGGACTGAATCTGGGACTTGCCATGGAGGCTTAGCCCTTCCCCTCTGCAACAATAGGTATAAAAGCCTCTGATTTGGGGTGCAGGCACTCTGTACAATCTCAGAGGCACCACCATTCCATTGTGTGGTCCAAGGATGAGCTCAGCAGCAGTAGGGAACATAGCAAGGTGCCTTATATTGAGACAGCTCATTCGTCCATCAAAGACAGAATTGTCTAGCCTACTTTGACTGAGAGCAACTCTCCATAGGTTTCTCTCAGACCTACTTGAAGATGCTGGGGATTGACCCTGGGTTGCTTCTTCTACTTGCCACAGCTTGCTATTGTGCTTGGCATATTTCATTTTCCAGCACTCAAAAGCTGCCCACCAGATCACGGGGCAGCCCTGCTAGAGTCCCTGTGATTTTCACCATCCCATCTCAGAGAAGGAGCAAAAACACTTCCATGCTGTGCAAATACCAATAGATAGAAGAGAAGCCAGGCTCACAATCACTTCTGTCTGGAAGGAAAGGCCAGCCTTTCCGTAAGCCATGGCTGAAGAGGCTCCTGCTGACTGGAAGATTCCTGCAGATCCTGAGATCCATGGAAGAATCTGTCCCGCATGATTTTAATGCATCCAGGCTGCTGCTTCTGTATAATACAGTTGGTTTATATTTTGTATTGATCTCTTGTTTTTGATGCTTTTTAAAAATGTTGCACCTTGGGATAACTCTGCAACCCCCAGGTTAGCAACCACTGATCTGGACTAGTAGTTTATACAACGTTGTGTAGCTATTTAGAACTTGACTGGTGATCTGCATTTTTTTGTACAGTGGTACCTCGGGTTAAGAACTTAAGTCGTTCTGGAGGTCTTTCTGGGTTAGCAGAATCTGTAACCTGAAGCACCTGTAACCCGAGGTACCACTGTATTGCTGTTTGTGTAGTACAGCATAAAATGCAACCAAACCTCAAGTTTAAATAATAGAACAGTTGTGATGTGCAGAGCAATGGTTCAGAAAGAGCTGGTTTCACCTCGGAGAATTGGCTTTATTAAATACAAAGCTACCATCTGTTCTTAAATGTAGTCAGAATAACTTTAGCTAAAATAATTTGCAGCAATGATTAGACAACCATGTAAAATTTTACTTTAAAATATTTTATGATTGTCCTACACTTAATGAATTCATCTGATATTAATTTTGTATTCCCTGATATGCACAAAGTATCATAAACCACATCAAAATTCAGAGTTGTTGGTTTTTGTTTTGCTACAATGTTTTGCTACCATGGTCATGTAATTGCGTAAACTGTAGAACTTGCTGTTTGATACCTAGTCTCCAAGGAAAATAACAAGCTGGCATTTAGACATTGGTTTGAAACTGGGAGTGCTTTATGATGAACAGAGGGCTTGGAAGTTCTCCTGTAACTTGATAACCGTGTTTATGTAGGCTTTTGTGTATGGAAGGTATGGCCTGCTAGTATGTCACGAAAGAGAATTCTAGAAGCCCACATGGGGTTGCATCCTGACTAAGTTAGTTGAACATGGGGCCCATTGAAATCCGTGAAACAAATTAGTCACGATTTGACTTGCATTCCATTTATTTAAACTAATTTAGTGTGGATCCAACCCATGTACAGTACTTATTTTGTGTTGTGTTATTGCCAAGATGCTGGCTTCTTTTGGAATGAACATAGATCTTCTGCAGGTTCTATGGTTTGCTTCTTGTGTTTCATCTGGTACCCGGATAAGATATCTTGACTCCAAAATGTGTATGTAATGTGGCAAATAATATAAACTTCAGGTTTCTCCTTTAAAGTCTCTGGTAGCAGGCCGTGGCTTCATTGGCTTGGGGGCACGGAAACATATGAGAGCCAGTGTGGTGTAGTGGTTAAGAGCGGTAGACTCGTAATCTGGTGAACTGGGTTCGCTTCCCTGCTCTTCCACATGCAGCTGCTGGGTGACCTTGGGCCATTCACACTTCTTTGAAGTCTCTCAGCCCCACTCACCTCACAGAGTGCTTGTTGTGGGGGAGGAAGGGAAAGGAGAATGTTAGCCGCTTTGAGACTCCTGAAGGGGAGTGAAAGGCGGGATATCAAATCCAAGCTCTTCTCTTCTTCATATGCATCGGTCTCTTGCCTACACATTTCAAGAGAAATTTCCATGTATGTATACAAGGGATCAGAGCACAGAGAGATGCTAGAAGATTATAGTCCTACTTTCCACACATAGTTGTGGGAATCTAGAAATAATTTAGTAGTAATAAGAAATTAGAAGCTGCTGCTGCTGGATCAAGTTGTTGCTGGTAGGAAGCCTGCAAAAGCAGGACCTGAGTACAGCAGCACTTTCCCGGCCTGTAGATGCTAGTTGCTAGCATCTGGCCCGCCGGTCGATTTAATTTAGCCTCTGTGGCAGTATATGTCCTGGGTAAAATCCTAAAAAAAGCTCAACAACCTTGGTCGGTCCTCACGCACGTTCACTTCACCAAATCTGGCCCTCTTTGAAAAAAGTTTGGGCACCCTGCTGTAGGCTTCTGAGAAACTAGTCAGCTATGGAGAGTACTTAGGTTTCCAGCACTCCTGGATATTAGACCTCACAGGCACTCACCCCAGTGCTCAGCCTGGGATATATTTTTTTTTCATACTTCATTCTTTTTGACCATTCTAGGTCTCTTTTGACACACACTAGTGTGCTGTTCACATGCAGAGGAACAAGACATTCACCTTAGTTTTTGCTGCTCATCACGCAGCTTGGCTTGTTTACTCACTGTTTTGTTTTTTGTTTTTTATGTGTGAGTATTTCAGTTTCTAAAAAAGAGCCACCCTAATACCAATTTAAAATTAGGATGCACACAAGACCCTTGAATGGGCTAATTTTGACATGTAATATTCTTAACTATCTGCAGTCCACAGATCATGACCTCAACTTTTTATCATCGCTATTGGATTGTATGCCAGTTTTAGAAGTGAAGGAGCTATGGGAAGTTTTAATTGTACCTGTGTGATTTATCCCCAGTCAGCTCTTTAATTTCTTCTGGCTGTCTGAGGTTTCCGACATGCTGTAAATTTCACCAACTTTTTCATTATCTGCAATTTCTTTATGACTTGTGAATCGGAGTGGAGAGAGAGTGTGGATTTACAGCGGATATAAACATGTCCATAAAGTCTGTATCTGTGTCAGTAATTGTACTGCTGTCAGTGACTGTCCTGTTTTACAGGCCTCTCTTGGGGAAGGAACACACTTTGCTACTAGTGGCAGTGTAGTGTTCACCCTTCGCTTTGCATTAACTCACCAAGAGATTAGGTTGTAATAATTGGGATGGAAATTGAGCTTAGATATTGGTCACTCACCCTGTCTCTCTCTCTCTCTCTCTCTCTCTCTCTCTCTCTCTCTCTCTCTCTCTCTCTCTCTCTCTTTCTTCTTGCTCTTAGCTAATGAATAAGTGAGTGAATTATCCAGTATTTGTTTGGAAGGAAAGGGAAATGGACAGATAGCTGCTTCATGCTAAAATGTGGTGCAGTCGACTAACAATATTATAAATGATAGTGCTGTGCATATGTACAGATTAGTTGCATGTACCATAATAAACACTGTCTTTACCTGCCTCACCAGCGTTTCTAGATTAACTATTTCTTTTGAGGCAGTTAATTACATCCTAATAATCTCCAGCTGTTGATGACTTTGTGTTGCCCATAGGAAGAGGTGTGGGGGCAAAGAGAAAGTATTCTTTTAAATGTCAATAAATGTGCCAGGTATTTCTTGTTTACTCTCTTTACTTCACTTTACTTTACTTCAAGTAAAGTAGTTTGATAAGCTGTAGATATTTTTTTTTTGACAAAGGCATTTTTGTGCGGCTTGTCTTTTAGTATATGGACTATTAGGTGTTTGGTATAGCAAAATGCATTTCAGACACTGGAAGATTATTCATGATGTCTTTGTGGAATGTCTCATTCACTTGTCAAATACCCAGAATGTGAGCCGGTTCCAGCACTTCTGATATATATGCCTGCCAAACAGATTCAGACTGTGGAGAATGAAAACTTAAAATAAAGCCTTTTCAGGAAGTGTTTGAGTACAAAGGACTGTTCGATAGCTCACTTCCTTTTGTTCATGTAAGTGGATGCTAACTTTAAAGCCTGTGGCACTTGCATGGCATCTTCTGGAATTACAAGGGCACGGTTCCCCATTTATAGTGAGTGCAATTTTATTTAAATAGCTATCAAAATTTGATATGTGCATGCACTTGACCTTAAATATATAGATAAGCACACTTCATCTGAGTCTTGCAAACCCAACTTTATACAAATTCATGGGAAGTTTCTAGTTCTTGAGTGTCCCTCTGTCTAGATTTGCACACATTGAAATGCTGTTTATCTTGTATTTTTATGTTGTCAACCACCGTGAGATCTACAGAGGAAGGGTGGCATATAAATTTAATAATAATAAGAAGAAGAAGCCGCCATGATCCAAACTACTTGGTTTGCCACTATGGGCAGGATAGAAAACAAACACCTGGCAAATTGTAACAGTTGGCTGTTGTGTGCATGTCTCTCTAGGCTTGTTCACACATTTCAATGAACAAGGGTACCAATTATCTCTACACATGTTCTGTACAGCTAAACTATTGTGTACACAGACTGTACTCTGCTGCATTATTTAAAAAACTATTTGTGTACACAGATTATACACTAATTGAATGTAACATGCGAACATGCTCAAATATTTTGTACTGTTTTATTTAATGAAGTTATTGGTACACATACACCAGACTGTTTCTAAAGTGTTAGAAACTGAGAATATGGAGTCTGTGTCTGAAAGCAGGCTTGGCCTTTTTAAAAAAATGTTTTTTAGTTTTCAAAAGTTTACATACTTCACCATCAACAATACATTGGTGCCTCGGGTTACATACACTTCAGGTTACATATGCTTCAGGTTACAGACCCCACTAACCCAGAAATAGGGCTTCAGCTTAAGAACTTTGCTTCAGGATGAGAACAGAAATTGTGCTCTGGCGACGCAGCGGCAGCTGGAGGCCCCATTAGCTAAAGTGGTTCTTCAGGTTAAGAACAGTTTCAGGTTAAGTACGGACCTCCAGAACGAATTAAGTACTTAACCTGAGGTACCACTGTATGTTTAATTCAGGCCTGGCTTATTTTGACCAAGATAGGACTACAGTCAAACCTTAGTTTTTGAACGTTTCAGAGGTCAAATGGACTTCCGGAAGGGATTACGCTCGAAAACCGAGGTTCCACTGTACAACTTTTCCACATTGGAAAAACTTCTATCTTGAACTAGGAATCAACTATCATCCTTTGTCACACTTGCTTCTGTATATCATACTGCAGGGTATATATAGATAAATAAACTTGCAACTTACTTTTTACGTTATAATTTTCAAAAGTAGAAGACTTACATTTTACTAAGTTGTGATTATAAACTTATAAGATAAGACAGCTTGTAATTATAAGGTGAGACAGCTGGTGTTGTCCAATTCCTTGCCCACTGGACTTGGGTCTGGGTTTAACACTGCCTCTATCATGGACTTGCAATATGCCTTGTGTAACTTGCGTTCCTTACTTCAATTTACCATCTGTGCAACATGTGTAATACTTGACAAGGCAAACAGGAAATTTGCAAATAAGTAGCAATATAATATGTAACCTGCCTTTTTCAAATCCCTGCCTATATTTTTATTTCCTACTTTAGTTTTTAATGACAAAAAGCAAATAATCTTGAAGCATTGGGTGCCAACCAAGGCAGACAACCAGTTCAGCTCCAAATGCCAATGTAGTATTCTTTAGCATAATACTAACTTTCTTAGAAGATTTGAATGTGTCCAGAATTTCAAAACAATCATTCTGAACACAGAACTTGTTGGACCCCGATGCATTGCAGTCACAACTGCTACAATCATGTAGCAAGGGCCTTTTTTCAGCTGGAACTTACAGGAGCTCAGTTCCGGCACCTTTCAGATGGGCACCAGTGCCATTCTAAGAGAACAAGGAAGAAGTTGATGGTGAGCTCTGGCACCTATTTTCTAGAAAAAAGAGCACTTCATGTAGCTCTGTTTTAATACATCTTCCCTTCTGCCCCCTCCTAGTTTCCTGGGAAAAACTTAGGACAACCTCATTTGATTAAGTAAGCTATGCAAAGTATGTGGAAATGCTTGATTCCTAATGGCTTCCCATGTGATGTTCAGCTGTGGCATATAGCACTTAGCAGATGATTAACTGGGATGCACATGGATATATGTTTTGTAAATTAATCCTACAGCACAACCCTGTCCTTGTTTACTCAGAAGTAGGTCCGACCCTCATTTTCTCTTAGCAAATTCAGCAATCTTACTAGCTGAGATTTCTATGGTTTCTTTAGAGAAGAACCTGTTGTTGTTTTCTCAGCTTCCCGGAAACAGTTCCTCCTCTTCTGAATACGAGGCCTTTACAGAGATCAATTGCATTCCTTTTTTGCATTCCTAGTCACCGCAGCCTTGCAGGGTCTGTATCTATCGAATGTAATATAGCTGGGCCAGAGCTCTGTGACAAGATCTAAGTGCCTCATTAACTCCAGTACGCTAGAACAAGATAAAAATGTCATCAAGCCCCTATCAGATGCCTGATATAACCTCTAGCAAGCTGGAGTGCCATTAGTTTAAATTCTCAATCAAATGCCTTCCTTGAGCTTAAGGAGCAATGATTAAACGTGGAGTGTCCCCTGAGGACTCTACAGCTGTCGCGGCTTGGGGTGGGTCCCCTCTCTTACCAACCGGAGAGTCTTGAGCCAGAGGTCCCAGTGGGGCGGGCCCTCTTCAGACCTGCACGTGCCTGCCCCAGCTGTTCTCCTTTGCCTAATGAATTGCTTTACAGGGAGAAGCTGGGTATTGTCATCACAAGCTGCCTTCCCTGGGGGCTTGAGCCAGCCTCGGTAATGACTAATGTTAGTGATAGTAATTGAAGTGTGATAGCTCTCTGGGGACTCTGCACCATGTTTGATGCTAGCAAGCACTTGTGGCTGGTGCAGGCCTGTGAACGGCTCAAAAGTGATTTTTAATTGCTCTGCTCCCATAACTACACTTAAAAGTGGACTTAAAATGTTTCTCATTTTCTTGGTAATCTGGTGGATTTATATCTTTTAGAGTGAGTGGTACTGTGAAAGGTTTGCAGGACTCTACTGTCCTTGTAGTCCTTTTATTATTATTATTATTATTATTATTATTATTATTATTAATTAATTAAAATTTGTATGCTGCCCTATACCTGTAGATCTCAGGGCAGTTCACAACATAAAATCACAATATGAAAAACAGAAATATACATAATAAAAACAAAGACAAACCAATAATCCCCCCCTTCCACAAAAAGTTTTCAATTAGCGATAATTGCAATAGTCCTTAGCACCCCTGTTGCTTTTCCTCATCTGTCGGTCAAGTTGCAGTGTGTGGAGCATACAGTAACATGGATCCTTCTCTTTTCTAAGTTCAGCTGAACTCTAGTGGAAAGAAGGGTCACACGCAGTGATGCAGTTAGTTTGTTCATTGGCATCAGCATATGGGGGTAGGCTGGATCCTTACCACCCACAATAGGCAAAGTTTGACCAGCAGCTGGTGTCAAAGATGTCAGGTGACATGTTTTTGCCCGTGTGATGATCAGCTGATGGCTTGGGCTTGCAACCTTTCTTTCACCCAGCCACATCTACCTGCCCTACAACTGACATAATATAGTATAACATTAGATATGGTGAAGGTGCATGTGGCTTAGCCAAAATGGCCTTGCGGGCCTTTTACTGGCTTTATCTGGTTCACTAGCTATAGCCATTGCTGGACAGAGGTAGCCTGACCACTGTAGTCCATGTGTTGGTAAATTGAAGGCTGGATTACTGCACCGTACTCGTTGTGGGGCTACCCTTGGTCCTGGTTCAGAAACTAAAGCTAGTGCACAATGTGGCTGCCAGGCTGCTGCCGGAGGCCTCTGGTTGGCAGCATGTGACAGGGTTGTTAATATCTGGCTGCCTGTCTACTACTCAGCCAAGTTCCAGGTTCTTGTATTAATTTACAAAGCCCTGAACAGCTTAGGTGCAGGGTTCTTTAAGGACCGCCTAAACCCTTATATCTCTGCTCAGTCACTGAGATCATCTGTAGGGTCCTCAATGGTTCTCTCCTGAGTTGGCAAGGTCTTTGGCATCAATACAAAATAGAGCCTTGAGTGTCACCAGCCCAGTCCTGTGGTATGTCGAAGTCTGTTTAAAATTTCTGCCATTTTATACTATTTTTCAGAATTTTGTATTCTTTTCTAAGCAGTTGTGCAGTCTCCACAGGATCAGTTTTACTTGAAAGTTTGGCTTGTGATATCCTTTTCTAGAAAACCTCTGCTTCAATGCAGACAGTTCAGAAACAGTTCTTTCCTCCTGTCCCATTCCTGCAGCCCTGCATTGCATTGCACAGTGTTGGACTAGAATTTAATGAATGTTTGCGGCTGTGGCAAAACTTGCTTACAGATCTTGGTCTACTTCATATGTAGCTCCCTACTGATATTTCTGCCTGTAGGAAGAATGTTCATATGTTGATACATCATTACAAAGAATATTGAATATAGTCAGCTTTAAAGATACAAATGTTTTGCACTTACATATGTCTCTGAAACAGCCTTGTTCAGCAGATTTGTGCCATATCTATTTAATGAGAGAGAGCTCTTGGTTCCTTGGAACGTCTGTGGAAAAGCAAATGGCGAACATTATAGCTACAAAGTGTGAATTCTTAGCTGAAGTACTGACAGCATGAGCTTTAAAAAAAGAAGTAGGAATGTCTCATTTTTGACGTCACAGCAATCAAGTTCCAAATTAATTACTAAGAGACACTATGGAGAAGAAATTTTCAATCTTTTCTGCTAATTTTCTCATGCTGCTCCTAGTAATAATCTTTCATTGTATATGCATTATAGATATGCTTGGATTTGTTAATTGTAATATAAAATTAATGAGCACACTCAAATAGCAATTAGTTACGTGCATTCTTCAGGAGGCTCATGGCATTTTGTTCTGCCTAGTGTACCTGATACCTGCATCAGCAATCTTGACCACATTTATCAAGGTTTACTTGTGGGGTGGCAGCGATAATGAAGGGAGTGCATTCTATTGCTCCAGCATGTCAACCAGAATAAACCCCTCCTTCTTTCCTTATATGACCTGTACACTGTTAACAGCTACTTTCCTATGGTTGCCAAGTTTCCTTAGCAAGGTCTCTAAAGCCCAGGTCTCATCTGGGCTTGTGCTGTTCCTCATTAATATACACGTGCAAATTATCTATCCTCCCCCCCCCCACACACACACAGAGTGCTACACTTTCTATAGTTTTTGTTAAGTCAAAACCTTATGAAATTATATTTGTGAGTGTTCTTAAAGCTAATTTAGATGGGCATCATTATAGTTCATGTATTGTCAATATATATTCAGGTCAAATGCAACCCATATAATTAGGTTTATATAAGCATGCTTTCTCAGTATTTTGCTCTGGTTTAAGTAAATCAATTTTAAAATCAATTTCTGTTTGTACAAATAAGACCTTTAATGTGGTAGCCTCAGACTTGGTTGTTTTAAGCATCGTGCCTGTTCTGAATAACTTTCGCTGCTGTGTTCACTAAAAGTGCATCTGCTGGCAGACTAGGTCTTATTTATATGTTGGTTCTGCAAGATCAAATACTTCAGATTGGTTCCACTTAAAGCTCCCAAGATAACTGCCAGTTAGCACTGATGGTTATACATTCATCGTTTTCTGTGTAGCATGTAGATATCTGGGCACTGGTTGACTTCTATTAGACCAAGCTGTTTTGAATTCAGCAACAACCTTTCCTAAAATAAGGAAAGTTGCACAAAGTATGGCACATCTGGCAACACCAATGCAGACAGTTCTGAAAAGTTATTTAAAGTTCTATGATTTTTGACCTATGGAAGCATGGATAAACAAGTGTCTGATCATGATATAATTATAAGAGGAGGTGGTGATAGTTTAACTCCATAGAAGATATTTCCTGAGCCAGTAACCTTTCTATAGGAAGCTGCATTCACTGCTGGAATTCAGTTGCTGCGCTCTGCTTTTCCCTGGGGGATTTAATACTTCTTCTACATACCTTAATAGTATTACCCCACCCCACGCCCAGCAGGATCAAACCTGAAACCCTGAAGAGCTGTTGCCAATGAACTACAGACAGTACTAAGCAGGATGGACCCAGTGGTCTTGGTATGTGACAGTTTCCTATGTTCCACATGACACACAATATGATTGGTGTATTTTTAAAACTAGGGTTTCCCAAATTTGGGTCTCCAACTTGGACTACAACTCCCATCATCCCTAGCTAGCAGGACCAGTGGTCAGGGATGATGGGAATTGTTGTCCAAAAGCAGCTAGAGACCCAAGTTTGGGAAGCCCTGTTCTAGAGGAGTCCTGTACAACATTTTAAAAACACTTGTACTAGCTTCACATTCTTAATCTGCAAGTGTGCAAACTTTTTAAAATACTTCTTTAAAAAGATCATCTTTAGGATGCGGTGAGTTTCTTAACTCAACGTAAGGAGCAATTGCCAGCTAATTTGTTTATTAGATATTTGGGCTTAAGTGTCTAATAAGTGTAATAATGCCTGGTTAGTGATGAGTAACCTAATGAATCTTATGCAAGCAGGTTCCTTGACCCTAATCCATTGACCATGCTGAGGGTCACTGTTGCGGTGCATTTCTCAGGATGAGCCGCATGTTGCCTGCTGCTTCCCTGTTAGAATTCAGCCTGCCATACCCTTAGCACCCTGTCTCCTGAATGGAATTCAAAAAGACACTTAGATTTCCATAAATAAATTAGGAATTCAGTGGCTTCTTCCGGCTAATCAGGACAGGCTGATAAACCTTGCTAGCTGTTTAATAAATGAATTGTGACTGATTACCTATTAATATGGACGCCTCAGGAATTCACCCAGGGGGAAGCAGAGCAGTGAAATAGAGAGGGGCATGGCCCCCTGGGAAATCAGGGCTTCATGTTTGCAGCTTAAATATCTCTGTGAAGTATCAATAAGGAGGTAATTGAATTTTGAACACAAACATGAGCGCCGGATGGATGAAGAGAAGGGGAGGGGGCTCTGATCGTCTCTTCTAGGCCCCTTCATTCTTCCCTCCCCTTTCCCTTGGAGACCACTCTAGTGAAGATAGATGCTAAATCCATTAAATAAAGATTAGACTCTGTCGTAGTAGAAAATGGTAGCTTAGCTAGATCCCTGGGCAAATTGGGACCTTTAGCAATACAGAAAATTAAAATATACATTTTTAACAAGTGTGCTATCGACACGCTAATAATGGTTGCCTGTCTTGGGGGTTCGCTCACCTTTAGATTTGCTTTTGTTTGTCTATAGTGCTCTCCTTGTTTCTGTACTAGATTTTTTTTTTTGGTTCCTTAAAGTGGTAAAACTGTAGCTTCTTCAGACTATGATCTGCTGTCTCCTAGAATGAGATCTAAAATGTAATATTAGACAAGAGATGTTCTACGTTCCCTGAAATAGAAAGACTACCAAGAAGATGCAGTTAAGGCAACAACATGCAGACACAAGGATAGATGAAACACCCAAGAGAGATACTGTACTTTTATGTCTACAGTGGTACCTCATGTTAAGTACTTAATCTTTCTTGAGGTCCGTACTTAACCTGAAACTGTTCTTAACCTGAAGCACCACTTTAGCTAATGGGGCCTCCTGCTGCTGCCGTGCCGCCAGAGCCCAATTTCTGTTCTCATCCTGAAGCAAAGTTCTTAACCTGAAGCACTATTTCTGGGTTAGCGGAGTCTGTAGCCTGAAGCGTATGTAACCTGAAGCATATGTAACCGGAGGTACCACTGTACATAAGCTCCATAAGGACCTTGAATCCAAGTTTTTCTTTCTTTCTAGGTTTCCCTTAGATTGACTATTAAAACGGTGGCCCTGATACCAGTTGTTTCTGGTTTCTAGATTGCTCTGTAGGAGAAAATTAATAAACTTACTAGTGAAGAGGTTTGCTCCACAACAGTTAAATCAGAACTCTGTGCCTCAAGAAGCAGACCAAACTTTCCCTCTGTTAAAAAACTCTCTACTCTTCATTATACTTCATTATACTTGCCGTTGACTTGTCGCCAGAACTGTAGGAAGTCACCATATTCTAGCACCTTTTAGATAGGATAGTATTAAGTTAAAGGAAGCTTCTTTAATTTTAGGATCTCTTCGCTGAAGGATTACAGCAAAGTGGTCTGAGTTTAACACTCCGTACATTGCATAATTCTTGGTTTGTTTGAACTTGTAAAATAACTTTACACTTGTGCTAGGTAGATGGAAAGCACCCTGAATGCATGAATATAAACAGCAATCCAACATATATATGAAGGCTGTAGGTGTCCCCTGGGAAAAGAGAGGGGAATGGTAGTGAACCAAAGATCCCCTCTTTTCCATAGAGAGGATGGGCTTTGACCTAAAGCCCTTTTACATTACTGGGATTTTTATCTCCATACAAGTCAGGATGCCAAGAAAGTCATTCGGCACTTGAGCCTACAACAGATTCTAGAACTGGCGTCATTTTTCACAATGCAACTTATTGTACTTTTCCTTTATTCCATTGTAGCTCTTTAAAAATTTCATTTTTTGATTGCATCATGAAGAGCTGAAGTGAATTGTTTTGAGCAAGCGCTGCTGTGGTTTCCTACAGAATAAAGCTCAGTCTCAGTAAAGATTCAAGGCAAACTTGCTTTTTCCAGAGTTGGAAAAGCAGAAGAAGCTCACTTGTGCCACTTTGGGGAGCGACATGCTGGATTCTAAGCACCAAGGGATAGAGAGAGTATTACTTAACCAAAGCAGCGTAATAGGAGACTTTCATTTACTAAGATATATAGAAGAGGTTGTATAGCACAGTAGTTGCTACGAAACTGACCCCTATACCAGGAAATTGCCATTCCAAATTTGGCCTTGCCCAAAATGCATTAGGCAGCTTTTTGCAAGTTACTGCCTCTCACCCTTAGCAAATCATGGGATAATAATATTGACATAGCTGTTAGGGCTGTTGGATATTATGTGAAGCGCCCTGTGGACACTCAAGTACAATATAAATTCATACTGGTATTGAGATGTGCAGAGTTTTCTGGAACACATGCTAATGGCTTCACTGAGACAATAAAAAGATTCTGCCAAGGATGCTAAGGATTTAAGTATTTCATCTGTGCTTGGATTTCAGTGCTCACACAAATCCTCCCCTCAAGCATTTAAGTAGAATTAATTTACATAAAGTTGTTTCCTACATATGATCATGATGGTAAAGAGGGTTAAAGAGTCTTCTCCAGTGCTATCCAATTGCTGTCCTTCTGTTTCAAGAATGTAAATGTTGACTAAGTGTGATTCATTTTTTAATTTTGGGGGAAGACAGATGCTCTCTGATGGATTGGTTGAAGAGTTTCTTCTGTTTAGAATTTCTGCCATTTTATATACTATTTATCAGAATTTTGTACTCTTTTCCAAGCAGTACAGTGGTACCTCTGGTTATGAACTTAATTCGTTCCAGAGGTCCGTTCTTAAGCTGAAACTGTCCTTATCCTGAGGCGCGCTTTTGCTGACGGGGCCTCCCACTTTATGCGCGTCTCTGGCGCGCAATTTCCATTCGCACCCTGAGGCAAAGTTCGCAGCCAGGAGCAGCTGCTTCCGGGTTAGCGGAGCTTGTAACCTGACATGTTCATAACCAGAGGTACCACTGTACTATGGTCTCCACAGTTTTAGTTTTACTTGAAAGTTTGCCTTGTGATATCCTTTTCCAGCAAATCTGTGCTTCAATGCAGACTGTTCAGAAACAATTCTCTCTTCCTGTCACATTCCTGCAGTCCTGCAGTGCATTGCAGGGGGTGGACTAGATAGCCCTTGCTAGCCCTTCCAACTCTACAGTTCTATGATTCTGAGACTTCTCAGAAGAGCCTTTCAATAGTTGGAGATGTTTGCTTCTTATTTCAATGAAATGCCTGCTTAATCAACCTGAATTACTCCCATTAATCAGTAGGTTGAGCCCACTGAATAGCTAGTGCTCCGAGGGAGAAGGCTATTCTGCCCACACTGTTTATGAGAGCTATAATCTAGCTGTTAGAGTAGCTGTGTTAGTAGCATTTAATTCAGCGAATGTGTGCTGGTTTTTTTTTAATAATTACATAGGGATTTGGCTTTTACAGTTATTGCAGTTCTCAGGGATGGTTGATTAACATAAGTAATCATCCAATCTTTGGCATTTATGCCGGTATATGTTGTGTAGCAAAGTGAGATGGTTTCTCAAAGTGTAGCGAAATGTATACTTTATCAGATGTTGCTTCAAAATCATGTTTGCACCTTTCTGCTTAAAGCCAACCATATCTCTTCAGATTTTGTAGTCCAAGTCCACCTCTCCTCTTTATTGGTTGCAAATCATGTATGAAAACAGATATTGAATCTATTTGGTAAGAATGGTAGAAAATAGCACACACAAACTCTCTCTCTAAAATCTCATCTCAAGGATTTTGACACTGCTATACTTCCTAGTGATAGAGCATAACTTTTCTTAAGAAAAAGTAGAAGATAGCCATGTTGGGCTAAAAGAAAACTTGCCCATCTAATTCACCATCCTTTCACTGTGGTAATTGCTCATTTGGGCATAACATATTTGCAGAATCAACTACTTGTACTCTACATGTGTTTGGATGATAAGGAAGCTCGGTTATGAGTTAAGGACTCATAACATTTTGAAATAACTTGGTGTTAGTCTTGATCTTTAATGCCCCAAACAGTTCAGGCCGTCATGGAGATGTTCAGGTCCCACCAACTCCCCACTCCCACCCCAGTTCCACCAACTTCTGATCTGAGACAGGATCTTGCTGGCTCTGGTTTTATGTGTTTGTTTCTGTTCTGCTGTTTGAAATGCAATGCTTAGATGTGTTTATTTGTTTTAATCGTTAGCCGCTTTTATGAACCCTTTGAGATTGAAGCGCAGAATATAAATATATGTCAATAAATGTTCCCCTAAAGAAGGTATTCTGGAGCACTTAAGTAAGAATGTGAAATATTTTTCCTGCAACTGTTTACATGGCCAAAGCAAATGCCTTTCCTACTGTGCATGGATTGAAAGCAGATTTGTGCTCTCTCAACTGAACTGTAGCTATGGCTGGTCATCCTTTTTGCTTTTCATTTTCTTGGATTGGGCTGTGCTTTCTTCAGCTCTGCCACTGGAGATCTAAGTGATGTCAGTAGCACATAGCAACATTCACCACCTGTGGCCCCTTCTGTGCGGAGACTGCATGTGGTTATTCATACTCTGATAACCTCCCAGATTAGGTTACTGTAACATCTTCTACTTGGAGCTCCATCTTTAATTTTTATTATTTGTCTTTTATCCAAGCTGTATCTTCTTCTCTAGACAGTTCTAATCTCCAGTCTTGTTTTGCATTCTGCTGCTCTGCTCACCTGGTTTACTCTGCATTTTGTTTTGGCAAAGTCTCATTGTCTTCTGGCTTCTCTCCACAGGCCCCAGAACATTCCATGTGAAGTTTTGATTACAAGTATTCATGCTCCTGCTCCTGTTTCCCCCCTCTTTGCACTCCGACTCAGTTTCTTGGCCTCAGTTTTATGTTCCTACTTTGTATGTTAAATATTTCCACTTCTGCTACTCTCCATCTTTTCTCACTTGTAGCCCTCTTCTGTGGAATACATGCTATCTGAACACAATGCATTCCCAAGAAATTGTTAGGTGAGCGTTCACATAACAAGTCCACAATTACAATTGATTCCTATGGGGAAATTTCTAATGCATTCCTGACCAAATAAGTTTGACCCCAAAATGATGGAAAACCCCCAGGAAAACACTCAGCAAGATTACAGTACAGTACAGAAATAAAATTCCAGACACTGTAACCATTAAAATACGAACCTGTACTGTGCTTTCCCCCCTTCCCATGTGGTTGTTATTCTGTGTATACATGTCTACATTTTGCCTGAGTTTTTCCATCTTATTTATTATTATTAAATTTGCATACTACCCTTCATCTGAAGATCTCAGGATGGTTAATTTGCTGCCCTTTGTTATGTTGCTTTACCTTCCCTCTTTTCAAATTCTAAATAGTTGAAAATGATATTGGCCTTTTTTTGGTACAATGTGGGTGCTATAGAAATATAATTAAATAATCAAGTATTGTGAATGTAAAAAGGAATGAATACACAAAATGTTCCCTTCTGTGAAAATTGGTTGTACAAGCACATTATGTAATTCTACCCTGGTTGCGTTTCTAAGAGTTCTGGAATGGTAACTTAGAACTGTAACAAAAAAGTATATATGAATACTGAATGTATAGACAACACTGCATGAGTTCCAGAGTTTTGCACCAAACTCCAGGCTATTAGTAATTTAAAACCAGAGGGAGCATTTGCTTAGCTAGGCTAGATTAGTAAACAATTTAATTGATTCCAGATTGCCAAAGATTCTAGATTTTTTTCTGAATGTGTCCATATCTGAAACTAATTCTAATGCCATGTGTGTTATCCAAAGAAATTTGGGTGTGAACCTAATTTGAAAAGAGGTACAGCCGTAAGATCCACGATGAAAAGTGCTAGCATTAAAAGAAACTGGATGGTTGTCACATGGAGTACAGTGTGTATGCTAATAAAGCTTTGGGCGAAAATATTGCATGCCTATGGTAGATTTAGTATGAAGTAAATAAATGCATTCTGTTCTGTTGAGCAGATTAAAACAGAAGAAGTATCTGTTGAAACCTTTTAAAAAACATGTTTGAAAAAACAAAAACTAGTCTTGGGTCATGGAATATGAATAAACAAGGAAACATGCTATATTCCCTTGTGCTTATGGGCCTAAGCATCAGTTAGATTTGAGAAAAATATTTAGTAGGTTGCATTTTTGTTATGAGAAGTTGTTGCTGGGGCAAGGAGGGAATGCCCTGTTGTGCAAACAAGAAGTCCTTGCCCAGGACTTCCACTGGTGGAGTTCATTAAATGAATCCCATCCCAGATTTAATTGAACTTTTGACTTGGTTGAACATACAGCTTTCAACCAGCTCTGTTTAGAACCCTCTATCTGCCTTACGATAGAACGTCTTTGCAGGGAATCCACAGCTTTCACCATACTCACAGAGAGAAGCCCTTTGCAACTCTCCTCTACTCTTAATGGTTGGGAGAATGGGTATACAATCCTGGCATCCATTGAAATGTGGGCATGCTTGATGAGGTATGTTCAGTGTAGGCTAGGCCCATACAAATTGCTTGTCCTGCTCAGCTCCTATCAATCTTGTACGTATTGTGAATTTTTGAGGGGGTAGTTATTGAGACCTTTTGCAGGCACTGCAGGAGATACTGGTGCACGTTGGTGACCCTTAAATACATATATGTATGTGCTTTATGCATCCAGGTTTCCTGATAATTTTTAGCAGTGCAGTTAGCCACTATAACACTCCCGTTATAGTGTGTGTGTGTGTGTGTAAATTTGTTTATAGAGATTGGCTTTAGTGTGTATCTTTTGATGGGATTTTGTCTACATGATTTTACTTTGCAATATAGGATGTAAATTCAGCTCAGGCTTTGAGCACTATTATTAAACCTTTTCAAGGAGGTCCCTCGTGGCAGCTTCATAGAGCAGGTGGCCTGTACTGCATATGGGGAGTCAGGAGCCTGTGTCTTATCAGAACATATAATCTAAAAATCGCTCAGCCTGTTTTCCTCTCCTGGGGAGAGAACGACCACACTGGACTCTTATGCTAAAAACTAATTATTAACCTACAGTAAACGTCATTCAGCACAAATCCCAGCTGAAAGTGCCTGGGTGACGGATGTTTCTGGGTAGCAGGCCAAGCTGTCATTTGGCTTTTTAATAGATAGTCTGTTCATTGTCCCACAGAATTTGAAGCTTATCTTTTTGGATTTAACAGAATAAGCCGAGCCTTCTTTTTTATTTTTCTAATAGCTGTTTAGAGGAGTGTGAATTTTTTATTTTTAATGTAGGTCTCAACGGAGCTAGTGGGACACTGCCTGCTTTACTCAGTTACAGCGTGAGTGGTCCAGTGATACCAGACATAGAATTAGGGTTCATGAGAATTTCCATTTTCACTTTTACATAGAAGCTAATTTCTCACGATTCCTAAGTTCTATTTTAAAACCTGTAGGCAACATCTATGAAAGCATGAGGATGCAATTTGTGTCCTACCTGATTACATGTTTTTTCCTCATGATCTCCAGTAATTTTGACCAATATGTTTCCTCTTGCAGCCACATTTTCTGTGCAAATAAAAAAAAAGTTTTCCTCTTGCCTTGCTGAGGGTAATGCTCCAGCAACCTCATTCCTTTTTGTATCCTTCTCTGCCCAGGTCTGGCAGCTGCCACCACACTAGGCACACTGAGAAGGAAAAAAGGAAAGTGACGACTATGCATATCACTTCTCCCCATGTGGATTGGCTTCCGGGTCTGTTTACAAACTGCACAAACAACTTTCATCCCCTTGGCAAGGTCTGTCATTTATGTGGCTTGTAAACACTCCTCCAGGAGGCCAAATCACATTTGCTGAAGTAATTAGATATCTGGGACTGTGTGTATGCAACTGCAGAGGCAGCGACAACCACCCGAGGAATTATGTGTGTAAAGGGGGTCTTAGAATGTGCTACAGATGGAACGCAGCATTGCACTCACTAGTGTTTCTCCACCCAAGCAAACACAATGTGCTTTGATGACCCCCAGTCTCTGGAGTTTCTCTGTCTGAGTGAGTGAATGCACCCGGAGCAGTCGGTTGGGAAACTTTGTGGAGCTTTGGGACACTACACACTCATTTCTCTCCTTCTCCCTTCCTTTGCTGGCAGGGATGTGAGAATGATCATGCCAGCAGCAGGAAAAGAGCCTGATTGGGTACCCAGTGACAGCTCTTTACCCCTCCAAACTGGTAGTGCATTTGAGCTTCAATGTCTGATCCACAACCACACCTACCAGCCATTCTCTGATTGTTCATCTGTTGCTGTATTCAATACAAAGAATTTCACAATCGGAATGCCAGTGTTGAAAATCATGGATGATGATTTTCAGAAACAACAACGCATAGAATCATAGAGTTGGAAGGAGCCCTTGGTGGTCATCTAGTCTTCCTGGTCATTGCATCATCTGCAATACAGGATGTGCAGCTACAACATACCTGACAGCCGCTGCTTAAATACCTCCAATGAAGGAGAGTCCACCCTTTGAAGCAGCCTGTGCCACTGCTGAACACCTCTTACCATTAGGGAGTTTCTCCTAATGTTCAGTTGAAATCTGCTTCTTTGCAGTTACTACCCATTGGTTCCAGTGGAAGTAACACGGAAGTCTGTTCCACCTTCTGCATGACACCCCATCAGATATGAGAGCCGCAACCATGCAGTCCCCTCTGCTTAATCTTCACTTCTCCAAGCTAAACATATCCATCTCCTTCAACCATTAATCATAGGCCTTGGCTTCCAGACCACTCTCCATCCTGCTTAGCTTCACATGCCACGTGTAAGAAAATGGCTCCCTGTATCACAAAGTCTTCTTCCACGCATTGGGATTTGACAGGGAGGAGAGGCAGCACGCTCATCCCCACTGCCCCCCTATCAGGTGTTTATGCCAGATTTGTAACACTTGCGGAAGGTTAAAGTTGTCCCCTACTATCCCAGCATACTTCAACCAGCAGTGGGAGCTCTCTCACCTTTTTCTCTTTCTCTAACCAGTCATGGTGAGAGGTGGAGACTATGATTATCTACCTTGTCCTCTTTAATAGTTTAATAAGGGGTTGATAACTGTGGTTAGCATTTGGAGGGGTTCCTGCAGGGTTAAGGATGCCACCAAGGAAAATGTCTATGATTGGACTCAACTAATCCTGCAGAGTCAAGAAAACTGGACCCAAGCAGGGGTTTTTGTATTAGTAAATGTGTTGAGTGTAGGATTAGTAATTAAGTTTATGATTAACATTATATGGAAAGGATATTGGTAATATGAGACACCATGTGATATATTTATGTGATAGAATTCTCATTACTTTATAGTGATGACTGCTCAGTCTTTTGCTATACCTGGAGGCTCTCTTTTGGTAGCTTTAAGTAATATTTTATAGTTTATTAGCCTCATAATTTAACTACTTGTCTTTGATATTGGCTGGTTTTGCATGTGATGCTTGTATGTGTGCTCACACACACAGTTGGCCTTATGCCAGAATAAATATTTTAAGCTGCTTGGTTCCTACTTTTTCTCCTTTTCCCGATACCACGGGGCAGACATAACCAGCAGTGGGAGAACTGAACTGTATAAACTACAATTAGAATTGCAGAGCACAGGTGGTTGAAGCTTCTATACAATTGCCAAGCTATTTTGTTTTCTCAAATGAGAGGGTATTTAAGGAAAAAGCGGGCTGAAAATGTTGCTTTCTCATTCAAATTCTTCCAGGCAATGTATTCTATTGATGCCATTTGAAGCCACAGCAATAAAGCATTTAAAGCTATCCTACAGTGTTGCTGAGAAATGAATATATAACCTGATTCAGTTAGCAGTTCATTTATTGATTTAGATTAGTGTATTGGGAATAACTGCCCTTCAAAAGAAGCTTTCCTTTGATGACAGCTGGATTTGGCACTTGGAGCCTCAGAACAAGGCCACCAGTAACAAGCAAGTTTAAAATAAAAAGATGGTTTTAGCGTCACAGTTAAGTACTGTTTCTGCAGTGGGTGTCTAAGACTTCACTAGGGAGACAGACACCCCATCTCTATGCTATTCAAATACAAAGAACTATTGCAATGAAAGACTGGAGTAGCCACCTCATAGCATGTAATGTATCTGAAGGTTTGGTGATCACTCCATTTTGCAATTTAATAGATAAGAAACCCCCTCCCCTCGCACCCTGTATATCTACATGCTCTACTATGTCAGATCTGCATTCTTGGGATGTAAGGTTCCATTAAAAAATAAATAATAATCACAGCCCCCGCTCTCCCCCTTCGCCACACTCATTTTCTATAATATGGTAATGATATCACCGTAGCAGTAATTACGGGTCATCTTCATTTCTTTCATCTCTGCTGGTTCTGATGGCTTCATTCCTTTGACGGAGAAGATTTGGCTCTGGGTACTGTGATTATTTTGTTAAGCATTATTCGAATAGACAGGAGTGAGAGAAATTAATCAATCCAAATGCAATTAGCATCATGTTTAACCCAGTGATGGACGTCTCAAGGTGAAACAGCCAAGGGAGTTTCAGTCATTATTATTCAATCCAGTGGCTCTTATCTAAATTATAATCAAGAGCGGTTTTATTGGCTTCAAGGCGAGGAGATGTAACTCTTTCCCTACACTTAGTGTCATGGAGATCATGGGTCAAGGAGGTCAAGCTGGCTGCTGTCAGTTTCTTGGAAGTGGGAGGTGCTCCCAATACATTCATCTTCATATTTAGGTTGGTTGAAACAAAATAGCACTTAGTGAATTTGATACTGGTAGTTTTATGTTCTTGGCTTTTACCTTGATTGTGTTTATTAGGTGCAACAGCACAGCCTATTCCTACACAGTCTACTGAAGCCCATGGTGGTCCAATCTGCTTTGAGTACCGCAAGAGTTTTTATTCCTTTCTTGTAAAGGGGCCAGAAAGAGAAAATCCCTGAAGAAGAACCTATTACAATAGAGAAATTCCTTTGAAATTCTGAACATCTTTTCAGGTACTCCTAATCCATCCATGCAGTGGGGGAAGAGAAGGCAAAATCACATTATGCAAGTAGAACGTCCACTTGCGCATGGACAGTTTTGGATACAGCCCATTGTTAAGTCACAGTATTTCACGATCAAGATTTGAAATACGTAGAGCAAATATTACCAGCATAATCAGTTTCTCTTCATCACTTAGAAGTCTGGTGCTATAAATAGCATGTTCCAGATTTGACTCATAATTCATCGTTTGTTTGTTTGTTTGTTTATTTATTAGATTTATATGCCACTCTTCATTGAAAGATCTCAGGGCAGTTCCCAAGATAAACACACAAATAAATAGTTAGAACAGAAACAACCAGGCCTTTTTTGTTTCAGCCAGAACTCTCTGGAACTCAGTTCCGGCACCTCTTAGGAGGGTGCCATTGCCATTGTAAGAGAACAAGGGTGAGTTCCAGAACCTCTTTTTCTAGAAAAATAGCACTGGCAACAACAAAACAATATATTTGATACGTGAACACTGTATTCTGGAACTAGAAAGTAAAATTATAGATTTGCAATGATGAAGTGAAGCCAGTATATGTAAACAACATTCCATCCATGAATGGAAAGTTGTAAAGAACCACAAAACAGCGCACACAATTATATTTTAATCTCCATGTCTGCATACAGTTTCTTTGGCATAAGTTGCATGTTTCAACTACTATTCATTCTGCCCTTAACAAACTTACAGGGCAAGGCTCTTATGAACACAGAACTCTTCACTTAAGGTCCCTTAACATGCAGTTTCTATGCTAATGGTCTGTGATTTTACATATAAGTCTGCTTGCAAAGCCATGTTTCTTATAACATGGTGAACAGAGCACATCAGTGAAAAGCAGTTGAGAAGTTATAAGTATTTTATAGAGCTGCCCTTAGTTACAGCCGTGAACTGTGTATAAGAGTGCATAAAATGGCATTGGCGGGGTTGATTGTTGCTAATTGCATCAAGGAGGCTACCTTATTCCAAGCTAGTCTGTCTTGCTCGTTGCTGTCTACTCTTAACTGGCAAGCTCTCCTGGGGGTTCAGGATACCAGGAATTGAACCCAGAACCTTCCTTCTGCAAAACAGCTATGCTGCCACTGAGCTATGGTCCTTCCCTTAGATGAAATGCAAATTGTTCTATCTGAACACATTGGGCATCTTTATGCAAAAACAAGCCATCTCCCCTTTCCCGTTAAGGATCCTTCAGAGTGATAGCTGCTTACATAAATGTAAGTCACTGGTTTCATTGGTTTTATCATAGTAAATCCTCCATTATTTCCTGACTATCCAGAGCTTATGACACAGTGCGGCACAGAGATACTATATGCATGAGAATGCCCTTTATGAGATGTTGGGGACCAATGAGCCCCAATCTCCAGCAGAGGGTTCTTTTCTAATTAAATTGCCATTGGAAGGAACATCCTAGCTGCAGTTTCCACTTTGGACCGAAGGCCAAACATTATGAGTCTTTGTCATTTGATTAAAAATGTTACTTAACCTTTAAATTGCTACAGATGTAAAGATAGCCCTGAGTTTCTAATGTAATCTCCTCAAAGTTAAAATCGGGAAAATCTTTGTGTAATGAAACCCATATGTCATAGTGAAAGGATGCAAAGCGCTGGCAGAGTGGGCTGCTCTCGCAGGAGATTCTGCACCCAATCTTGTTAACCAGGGCTGCTTTTGGTAATCCCTCATCTCCTCACTTGCAAGAAATCAATCTGTACTACTGAATCGCTTCAACCAACAGCCACAAAATTTACTGCAGGAGGCAGTTTGGGGACAGTTGTAGTGCGAAGGGAGACCAAGGCAACAAGGCTAAATACAGGATTGAGGGATTGAAGTTCCAAAGAGGAGATTATATTAAACTGTGCTCCACCCTCCTTAGCAACTGGGAAATTAAGCTTCCGTTTTTGGATTCGGCCTCTTCTGTCCACTACCTGGTTTGAGATCCATCTATTCTAAGGCAGAAAATTTAATTCCTGGTTCAAGAGCTTCTGTTATTTATAGCAACCCAATGGCTGTTTCCTAGGTAGTCCCAGGAAAGGGCGGATTTGTTGAAATACTCAGCTTTATTGTAACCTAGGCCGATTACATCCTAAATTGTTGTTTTCTGTGGTCTTTAGTGCCCCCACTTCCCCATCTAACTGAGGAGATTAATTTGTAATCGAGCTATTGCAGTTGTATCCATTGTTGGTTTTCTATTGTAGTGATAGAGAGAGTAAATTTTGCCAGGATAGGGCAATTCATGCTTCTCTTTCATGCTGTGGCTTTTTGCTGGAATGATAAAAATTGTATGATGCCCCACCTCCAGTAGGCAAGTCCCTTGGATTAAGTATATTTTTTAAAATATTCCAATGTAATCTAGTACAATTTTGTTTATCTGTTTTATTTGAAAACGTACCTCTACTACGTAACTGGCTTCCCTCGTTCCCATGTCAGTAGTGACAGCTAATACTGTAAGTTTCCCTGACAACAATTGCATTTAGGATGTTGACTGCACTTTCTTCTCTTCCTTGTTTCTCAACCAAAATAAGCATATCTGGAATTAGATTTTTAATGAGGTGGGGGGAAATGTTGAACTGGACCAACGCTAAACAAAAAGAACCATTTAGCATAAGAAACATTTTTGGGTTTCCTTCCCAAAGTCAGGTAAACTACAGGGAGGGGGGCAACCCAGAGGGAAGAGTGCCCAAAATATTGGGAAAGAGCACTATCCTGTCCGAATTTGCCTATTACCAGCGATATACTGCGAAGGAAGGAGTGCGTGTCTGAGTAGATCAGCTGCTAGACAATCAGCACACCCAAAGAAAGTAGCAAAATGCAGAAACTTCTCTGCACAATTTGGATGGCCCTTGCTTATTTGATGGCTATAAGGACCTTACCTTAGTTTTGTATTATAGCTTTTAAAATTTAAAGCCTAGTTGACTCCTAAGTGTGTATTGAGAAGAGGAATACAGAATAGCAGAAGGCTGTCTCCTGCTCCTAATGGGATTTCGTAGCAGCATGTGCGAGTTTGTTTCAGAAGTCAGAAATGAACAGATGTTGGTATAAATTACCTCTGTGTCTGATGTCTTGCAAATTAAAAGCGCGGTTGGCATCACTAAACAATTTCACCAGGTGGGGGGGGGGAGGGCGAGCCGGGTGGTGATTATTGTAGCAGGTCGGTAAGAATCTTTAAGCTGCGGCAGAGCAGGATAGCAAGGATAAAGGAATGAAGAATAAAATGAGAGGTCTGTGAATTAATCAGAAATGTTAACATCTCCGATGACAAGCGAACAGGAGGGCACGTGCTCAGGAGCAGCCCCCAACTCACAGTAATTTCACTTGGAGCGCAGAACTAGTCAGTGCTCGCAGCCTGATTTATAGGGTGCAGCCCTCTTCAGGGGCGCCTAGTTGTCACACATTCGTATATCTCCTATATGGGACTGGGGCTGTGGAAAACTTCCACTCCATCAGTTGATAATGCTGCAGTTTGACATTACTCGAGCAAGAGCAGGGCATGAGATTTAATTCAAAGCCAACTTTCTTGAACCTCAAACTTCCAGTGATGATGTTTTTAAGTTATTAGGGTTTATCCCCTTTATACAAATTAGGGGAAAAAGGCCCCCCTCCCGGAGTGTCTCACTGCACTTTTTAAGTCTCTGAACTTCACATATATGGTGTAATCGTGGCAAAATTTGAAATAGGAAATGATAGTCTTCAGGTTACACAGCAAGGTTCAATGTAGTTGACTGTTTTTCTGCAACTAAATGTTGGTTGAGTGAATATGGTTCCATGTTTTCTATTTTCTGTGTTCATTGTGGTTATGTGACTGCTTCAGGGCCCTCAACACCACCAACATCACTTCGGCACATTTAATAAGTATTTGGATGGTGCAGTAAAGTTGGGTTTCTGGTGTGGGAAAACAATCACATGGCCATTTTTAAATCAATATTCACTCAACCTGCACCTTACTTAATTACAGTCCTGTGAATTGGACCTGACTTAAGGGTATTATTATATAAATGTTCTAGATCAGTAGTGGAGAACCTCTGGCCCACAGAAGTGTCATCTGCCCTACACCTGATGTCAGTTGTAGGTAAAGATGCTTCTAAGTGAAAGGGAATTTACAAGCCCCATTGGTCAGTTGAGTCCCTTTTAAAGCCATCTAAGTTAGCGAGTAGCTTAGTTTAACAGTCAAGTGTTTGAAGGAGTGCTTCCTTCTGTTTGTACAAAATTGTACACAATATTGAAGTGTGGTTGCAGCTTAGATTTGTATAATGACACTACAGTATTAGCAGTTTTATTTTCAGTCTTACGACATGGAGTTTTCACAGCTGCCATAGATTGAACTAGTGTTTTCACTAAGCTGTCCACCACAACCCCAAGATGCCATATTGAATTGATGCAATAATACAGGAAACTCCCCACTTGTGTGCAATCTACTTGCGCACGACCTCAGGGCCAGGAACCTTGGAAGAGGCAGGTGGATCGCGAGAAGACCCTCAAAGCCCGAAGAAGACATCCTTTTTGTGCTCTGGGGAGGGTCTCCTTGCAAGCTATGAGGTCTCCCTAGGGTGCTCCCCACTTAAACGCATTTCACTTATGTGCGCAGGGGCCCAGAATGTAACCCCCACATAAGTGGGGAGTTGCCTGTTCTGCCCTTGCAGCCAAACCCTCCACTCTCAAGATTGGGTTGTCTGGCCTTCATAGTAAAGGATCCCACAGGGAATTTTGATGCCTAGGAGTCTTTGCAATATATTAGCCCTCTGTCTGCATATAACCTATCCACCACAATGAATGGGCATTTTACTTATTACTTAAGAATGGGGAGTCAGCATGCAAGGGAAAGTGTTTGTGTATTTTATCTTTGAAATTGTGGTCTTTGGGACACTTGCAGCTAAAACCTTGGAACTCCAAGTCAGAAATGTTTTTGGAGGAAAGTAGCTGTGTAAAAGCTCTGTGATGCTTTTCACAGAGATTGATGACACACAGGGAAGCATATATATACTTTGCCTTGCTGTATTAAGCACTCAGGGAATGACAATACAGCGTGAGAGGGTAGAGCACAGCTCTGTAAACTCTACTTTAACACACCATCCATAGATGAACTACTTTGAGGGAATATAAACTCCATTTACGTTATAGCATCCAGGGACTATCACTGCCAAGGGAGAGTGGAAGTGCTGTCTCATTTATGTTTAAGATCATAAGCAGCCAGGGACAAGTAATCTTGAAATGGAGGGAGACAGAGGTCCATAATCTCTGAAGGGTTATAGCATCCAGGAAGAGATGCCCTGAGGAGGAGCAATAGCACTCTAGATTATACTATTCATAGATGGATATAGCAGGAAAACTGAAAGGGGGAACCTGAAGCTAGCCGCAGAGGAAATAAAGGAAGTGGGTGTAGTAAGAAATGAGACAGCTTGTGAGTATTACAGCTGAGCTTTGACGTTTTCAGTGCTTGGCCTGCAATTCCAGACTGCTAGGAATTCAGAACCGCAGCACAGATTTATTTCTTCACTTTATATCTTTTTTGCTACCTCTTGGCACCAGAAAGCCATTTTAAATGAATTTCACAAGTGGGGTTAAATATTGTAAATTATCCAGCTCTACTTGTTTTATGTTAAGCCTTTTCCCCCTTTCTTTCTTGTGATTTCAGCAAGAGAAATGACTCGAGGGAAATTTCTGAACATCCTGGAAAAACCCAAAAAGTAGCTGAATATGGAGTTTGGAAAGAAATACACCTGGCTGCTGGAAGACGACCAGAATTTCCCCAAATGCCTGATGCTTACAGAAATGCTCTCTTGCCTCACCTCTTTTCTGAAGAGAGACATCCAGGTTATTTTGGCAAGGACAGACAACCGTTCCCCAGCAGACCAATTTGACCTGCCTGCCTCTTTACTACCCCTACACGTTTTGCTAGAATAATTTTATGCCAGTCGTGTCCAAATGGATGCATTCATTCATCCACGATTGGCAACAGCATATTTTTTAAAATAAAAGCAGAGTTGCTTTTTATTACCTGGTTCTGTGACACAGGCCTGTATATCACACGGCATATACAAGTATATGTCTGCATGGACGTGCACGTCCCTCTTTTCCTTTTGGGACAAGAACTCAACATGAATAATGCCACACGGAAGAAGCCACCACAAGTGTGGTCCTGAATGAAAACTAATTTTTATTTATTTATTTTTTACATTTTGGCTAATCTCAAGACTGCAAAACATGTTTGATTTCCTTCCAAGTTAGCTGTATGTATTGGCCACAAACATTGCAGATAAGATGATGCGGTTTCCTCTTCCCAAAGCTCACATAGCCTCAGGTGCTGAGTGGGATTGGGAGCCACATGCCAACATGTAATATGAATTAATGGATGTATGTTTGTTTGAATATATATTTGTCTCTTAGGGTGGGAAATGTGGAAGGGGCCTTTCTAAATAATGAAAGAAAATATCCTCCAATCGTTAATACCCAGAAGATGGTTCTTCAAAATCGGTTTCTCTTACAAAGAAACATATTGGAGAGATGTCATTATTGTATCACTTGAATCACATCTCCACCCCACCCACAAGCAATAAATTGCTTGTCCACAAGATGCATGGTTAGGATATTGTATTATGAAGTTGCTAGTTAAACATTTGAGGATAATCCAACCAGAAGCAAGCAGTTTTAAGTCCCATGCATCTCAGTGGGGAGATTGAACCTCTCTCATTCTGAAATAAGTGGGATTCAAGAGAGCTTAACTTTGGGTGTGGCCTGAATATTCTACTGAAAATTCTATATAGATTTCACTTTTCTCCAGGGCAGAGCAAAGCATTTACGTTGTGGGCACTGGATATACATTGAAATATTTCAGCACAGAGACCTTAGAGTGTCCTTTTCAATTTGCAGGTGATATGGGGTAAGCTTGGAGCTGTACGAATAAACTATAATCAACTAACTATATATATACATGATCTTGCAAGCAATTCTGTGTTAAGGCCCTTTGTACAGTACACAAGTGAGAGATCTCTGTTGCAGCGCACCTGCCAGTTTCAGCTGTAAATCCTTGGGTATCTGTCTATCCAAGAACAAGAGGGACTTTTCAAAGCATAAGAAGTTTAGCAAAGTCTTCACTTGTTTAAGTAATGGTCACATATGGTCACAATATGCACGACGGGGGCTCAAATATGAGGTTGCATTGCTGTGGGAGCAAAACTGCATATAATGGTGAACAATGAGATTGGAAGCAAGAGAAACTGTTGTTGGCCAGAGAAATGTTTTTCATGTTGACCTAATGTTTATATTTGTTTAGGAATATTGAAATTCTTGCATCTATTTTATATATTTGTGGCTTTTCATATGTATATAGTAAACACCACAAAATTGTTTTTTGTGTACACGTTGAAGTTACGTTGGGACAGAGAGTTCTGAACTCTCCCATTGAAAGCAATGGGATGTGAAAGTGTTTAGCTCCAGTTTCATCATGCTCTGTATATTTGTTTTTATTGTGAAGGTTCTTGAAACACATTTTTTGAGGTTGTGAAACTGAAAAGTTTAGGCAGCACCTAGGGTAACTTCACATTACCAACCTAGTCACGAATCACCATTTTTAAAATTAGTTGTTAAAAAGCATTTCTTTTTTATTCTGGAAACTTTTATCCTTCATAGATAGGGCAGTAGTCTGTATATGCCCTAGTGTTGGGATATTTATATATTTATATTTTTCAGTCTTGGATATGATGGGAATGTATTTTTATAAATAGTAGTAATACTTGATCGGGTTGTCTTGAACAAGTAACCTGTATGTTATAGCTCCATGTTCTTAAAATAAATAAAGATTAAACAATGCATTTTCAAAAGCATGTGAAATAAGGAATTTTGTTTCACCAGTGATTTTTAGCCAAATATCAGTTTGATTCTATGTACGCGCCAGCTGGGAATTACTTATATATTTCATTAATGAATTGCTTCCCATAGAGTAGCCTGAGCCAATTTAACAATTAAAATGTAACTTAAAAACAATTTGAAGTCTAAGTATAATTACAGGGATAGAAATCTCAACCTCAAATGCTTGTTGGGAAGTCTAATTATAATTACAGGGATAGAAATCTCAACCTCAAATGCTTGTTGGGAGAAGAAAGGTCTTCAACAGATGCTAAAAAGAAAATAGAAACGGTGCCCATATGCAACACTGGAAATTTGCCAGGTGCCAGGCACACATGGGTGGCGCTGTGGGTTAAACCACAGAGCCTAGGATTTGCCGATCAGAAGGCTGGTGGTTAGAATCCAGAGTGCAAGTAGATAAATAGGTACTTCTCCGGTGGGAAGGTAAACGGCGTTTCCATGTGCTGCTCTGGTTCGCCAGAAGCAGCTTAGTCATGCTGGCCACATGACCCGGAAGCTGTCTGCGGACAAACGCTGACTCCCTCGGCCAGTAAAGCGAGATGAGCGCTGCAACCCCAGAGTCGGCCACGACTGGACCTAATGGTCACGGGTCCCTTTATCAGGCACGTGCATCCAAGTGAAGATGCCCCGTCGCCAGAATGGCACCTGACGTCTCCACCATCTGGAGGTGCATGCCTGGGGAGCCTTGGATCTTGACTGTTTTCACACACTAGCAACACTTTCTGTAGAATTCTACCTGCTATATTTTATCTGCACAAACAGAATTAATTTCAGGAACCTAAAAGTCATATTGAAAAATACAACTTTTGAGCCGTCTGGCCGAAAAAAATGGCAACCAGGCATTCCATTTTGGCAACTGTAACTCTGGTTTAAGGAGCTATTTGGCATCTAGCTTATATATCTGACTTTCTAACGCTGCCCGTATGGTATAGGGAGAGAGTTCTAAAGGACAGGTTCCTACCATCGTATCAGGAGGTCTGTTCTATGCAATGTATCTGCAGAAGGCCCTCACCTGCAGAGCAGTGATCAACTGATTGTATAAGGGGTGAGATAATTTTTCAGGTATCCTGATCCCAAGCTAAATAGGGCTTTGAATACCAAAATCAGCACATTAAACTTAGGCCAGTAGTGAATTGGCAGCCGGGGCAATTCTTTCAGCAGCAGCATAGTATGAAAGTGCTACTCTGCACCAGGATGTTGCACTAGCTACAGATTCTGGGCAGCCCCACATAAAGCTCAGTGTGGTAAGTCATCTGGAGTTACCATACATGGTTAACACTGGTCAGGATATCCTGGTCTGGAAGCAGTCCTAACTGTCTTACTAGATGAAGCTGCTGAAAGACGCTTCTAGCCATTGAGGTCACTTGGGCCTCTAGTGACAGAAGTTTCATATTTGGAATTGGTTATATAAAACCATAGGAAGAGAGTTCAATTAAAATGTCACAGTTAAAGTTCACCTGAGTTTGAGACTTGAAAATCAGAATTTAGTTACTTTATAAAGAGTAAGACTTGTTCTCTCTCAGTCTACATCCCTAAATATCCTCTATAACAACCGTATAAAATTTTGAGTACAGTCTCAAGTTTCTTTAGTATTTTAACATCCAAATAATAAACAGAGCAAGATGGATTCTGGTCTTTCAGGATGCCCAATTCACTTGCTTTCATACATTTAGAGCGAAGTCATTTTGTATTAATTAAGTCTGGCAAATGTTGGAGTGTTTTGAGATAATTACGGAAGGAGTCTTCCTTCGGGTTGACTTTAATCTCCTATGGTCCACAATGGAAAGTGTAGCTTTGTAATAACGGGGAGGTTATCTAATTAGCAATTCAATTTAATCTGGTTTTAAATATTATTCAGTAATCATAGCTGCATGGTGTTACTAAAGGATAGAGTTAATTGAAAGCCTTAGCTGTGCATTTCCATACCTTAATAAGCTTGGAGAATAGGAGACATTCAAAGAGAAAAATGTTACATTCAAGTGTACCCTGTTGATCCTATTAAATCTTTTAGCAGCCCTTAATATCCTGAAGCACTAGGTTCTGATGTTGCAAGCGCAGAATGTGGCAGAGTTTTGTGTGACAGCTTCCTAGGGGTCTTCTCCTGCCAGTTGCTGTGGAACAACAGTGGAAGAGAGCTGTTTCCTCCATGTCCTGGCTGGTGAGTTTCCCATAGGAATATGATCGAGTCAGGGTGTGAAGCAGAATGTTATATTAAATAGGCCAGGTGTGGAAAATCTTTGGCCCTTGAGATGTTGCTGAACTACAACTCCCATCAGCCCCAGCAAGCATGGCAGATGGGCAAGATCAAGGATGAAAGGATGAAGGATGGCTTGTCCAGTGGCAGTGGAGCTGCAACACTAGTTTCCTGGCAGGTTTGTCATTGGTACTCACAGAGAGAGGGGGTTGGAGAGATCAGCAAAGTCAATCCAGTGTTTCCTTCCATGCGTCTGCACTGCCCTTCCCCCTTCCCCTTCCCATATAAGCAGCAGTGACACAACTGCCAGGTAGCTAATATCACAGATCTACCCCACAGTGGGAGGCCATGCCTGCTAGGTCTTAGGACATAGGTAGTAAAGCAGAGACATCACCTTGCCGACCAAGGTCTGCATAGTTAAAGCTATGGTTTTCCCAGTAGTGATGTATGGAAGTGAGAGCTGGACCATAAAGAAGGCTGATCACTGAAGAATTGATGCTTTTGAATTATGGTGCTGGAAGAGACTCTTGAGAGTCCCATGGACTGAAAGAAGATCAAACCTCTCCATTCTGAAGGAAATCAGCCCTGAGTGCTCACTGGAAGGACAGATCCTGAAGCTGAGGCTCCAATACTTTGGCCACCTCATGAGAAGAGAAGACTCCCTGGAAAAGACCCTGATGCTGGGAAATATTGAAGGCACAAGGAGAAGGGGACGACAGAAGACGAGATGGTTGGATGGTGTTCTCGAAGCTACAAACATGAGTCTGACCAAACTGCGGGAGGCAGTGGAAGACAGGGGTGCCTGGGGTGCTCTGGTCCACGGGGTCACAATGAGTCGGAGACGACTAAACGACTAAACAACAACAATACAGATAATTAAGATGTAGATTTATACATCAGCTATCTAACACCTTAATTTAGGGTGGAGGGAGCCCTTTTGGTTTTCACAAACAACTGACCTACTTTAAAATTATCCAGCAATCTACTAATAGATCTGCATTTAGCTGCTGCCAGTCCCTGCTCTGCATAATTCTAGTGGCTCCCTGAAGATAGCAGCAGGGTGAACATCTAGACTCTCCATTAAAATGGAGAGCATGAGACTCTTAATCTCAGTCGTGGGTTTGAGCCCTACAGTGGGCAAGATTCCTGCATTGCAGAGGCTTAGACTAGGTGACACTTGTGGCCCCTTTCAACTCTACAAAGTCTGTTCTATTCTACCCACAGTTAAAAATGGTGTGTGGGTGTGGGTGTGTAAAATCTCATCAAACTGTTTCCAGGATGTGACTCCAGACATTTCTATGCATCACCATTTTAGCACTTCAGTGGTTTTGTTCTAAGTAAAGTTCAGAAAATATGTCATCTGAAAACTGATGATTATCCAGCTTGGGCACTGGAGCCATGTGTAGTGGCCGAGAAAGTGAAAAGTCATGTAAAATGTGCAATTAGTTCCCATGTTTCACAGCTGAAAGTATTTTGACCTTGCTGGGGACCCCAAGGCACTGCATTCCATACTTCCTTTCACTTTATCATTGGTAACCCAGCGTCACAGCGTGATCAGAGCAGCTAATGCAATAAACAGATTAAAAACAATAACCCGTTTTGCATTGTTCTTTGGCCCAGTGCTGTGATCAGAGCAGTTGACTCCAGTCAACTGACTTCCATGCAGAATGAGGCTTTTGTTGTTATTGATCGGTTTGTGTTGCTGACCCCTGACCTCCATGCTGACTCTTCCAGCACTGCTCCCTGGCGAACAAGACACGGGAGCTTCCTGCTGTCTCTGTTACAGACACTAGCTGAGAGAAAGCAAAACAGAAAAGGTGATTCTGCTATACCTAAACATTCACTGTTGAATAAATCGTTCTTACTTCACCAGTCCCCCAAAAAGCTGTTTGTTGTCAGAGGAAGTGGAAAAGAAAAAATAGCCACAGAACTTTTTCTCCTTTTTTGTAACAGCAAGTTGTACTGTTAATCTTGTCCTTTTATGAGAGCCAGGGTGGGTGGCTCAGGAATAACATCTTTTTCAGCTCTGTACTGCAGTTTTCTCAATGCATTGCTGCTTTTTTTTAATTCAGAAGAAAACAATGTCCTATTTTTTGCAGCACCAAAATATCTCAGGCTATCCAGAATTATTGGCAAAGGCTGCCTCAGACGAAATAGAAAGCATTAGATGTCATACTTTGAGATGGTTTATACATTGGATCACTAACACAGTGCCCACAAGCACACAGGTACCTGCAGAGACCTTCCCTGGCATTCAGAGGGTCCCACCTCCCACAAAAAAGACTTGAAAAAAGCCTTCTAGTCAAATGTCCCCATGGGCCTAAACAGGTTGCTGGCCCCTACTGTATGCGAGGCAGTGACCAGATGAAACTTTTGACGTGTTTACATCCAATGCATTTATCATAGAATCATAGAATTGTGGAGTTGGAAGGGATCACAAGGGTCATCTAGTCCAGCCTCCTGCAATGCAGGAATTTTTTTTGCCCAACATGGAGTTTGAACCCCCATGACCCTGAGACTAAGAGTCTCATGCTCTGTGACTGAGCTCACCTTCTTCTCATATCTAATACAAATCCACTCAAATCAACAGTCCCTTCTTGACATTATTCATTCTCATAACTCTATAAATGATCTAGAATACATTATTGTCTAGAGACACACCAGAGCTATACAGAGTGCCATGAATCCCACTAGCAGTGCTATTTATTCCTAAACTTCTCAGTATTTGAGCATCTTAGATGTTTTTTGTGCCCTTCAGATCCAGGGAATATGAACGTATAAAAATTCAGCAGCCCATGTTTGCTGCTAGTGTTCATCTGTTTCTTGTAGAATAGTTCTTCTTCCAGTTGGTGTTCCAAACAAGTACCTAGTATTGAATCAAACAAATTCAGGTATGTGACTAGCTGTTTGTGGACAGTGTTATCAACATTGCTCTGAAATAGTGCCCCCAAAAGGCCAATTTTAAAAAGCTGTTCCTATCATCTTTACTAAACAGGATGATTTTATCAGTTTTTTAATTACAGTGGTACCTCGGGTTACATACGCTTCAGGTTACATACGCTTCAGGTTACAGACTCCGTTAACCCAGAAATAGTGCTTCAGGTTAAGAAGTTTGCTTCAGGATGAGAACAGAAATCGTGTTCCAGCGGCGCAGCAGCAGCAGGAGGCCCCATTAGCTAAAGTGGTGCTTCAGGTTAAGAACAGTTTCAGGTTAAGAACAGACCTCCGGAACGAATTAAGTACTTAACCCGAAGTACCACTGTACTTCATTACTATTGTCATTAGTTTTTCAAAATGCAGACACGTGCACAAGGGGCATAGATGAAAGGGAGGAAACATTAGGTTAAAGAATATCAAATTAGTAGTCCTTATGGCACACGATTTTTCATTTTTCAAATATTTACTAGGTTATATGTGCTTGCCTTCCTGGGGAGATTAAGCTAGTGCCTCTGTTTGCTGGACCATCATTGAAAATGCTGCGAATGAAAAAGATTGGAAGGTAAGTCCATTTCTGAGCCTATCCTGTTAAGTATATTACCTTCTCTTTCCTTTCCCGTCACCTATGCCAAGGTCAATTGAACATCACTCTCTGTTGTGAATCCATTAAAAGCAATTATATTCTTTCTGGAAAACTGCACAGTTGTGATTGCACTATGGAATGCAGAATACAGAGTAAGTAGAGAGAAGAAACCCAGTAACTTGAGAAAAAGGCAAGAGAATAGTTCTCTTGGCTACAGAGTCACCTGAAAGCATGCTGGGACGTTATATATTTGCATTCAAGTTTAGGAACCCTGCTGTTTGTGTGAAGCTTCCAATGTAACCATCAGCCATTCTTTAGTTCCCAGTCCATATATCTCTCTAGGCTTTTTATTCTCCTAATTCCTTTTCCACGAGTCCCAGACCTAGAATAGCTGGGAATGGCAAGCGGTGGGGAACGGTGTAATGTGAGCGCATGAGAGATTCACATGGAAATTTGCCCCACTGACTGCATGTGCGCCCTGAGTCAGCGTTACTGTTTCAGCTGATCACTTCACAAGGAATAAGCCTTTGCCCAAAACTGGTCTGAAGTCCAGTGACCCAGGTGAGCGTGGAATCGCCGACGGCAAACTGATTGGCAGGAAGGAAAGAGAGGAGAAAGGCTGCGATAGAAGCGTGAGGAGAAGAGGAATGTGGACAGTAGAGGAAGAATAGGACAGGTCAAGGACAGACTTTGCCCCTGGCAATTACTAGCTGACGTGAGACCTCCTGGCGTCCTTCCCTTTGGGTCCCTATGAGGTAGTAGTCGGAGGCTGTTTTCTCATTGCCTGTCCACTTCCCTTGCTTTCCCCCCCTTCCAGTCTGTGGCAGCTCTTGTTGCATTTGTCGTGCAGGCCGCAATGGCTGTTGCTTGTTAGGAGAATTTGCTGCCCCCGCCAAAGTCAGGCCTATGGTAAGAGCCGTGTGAAGCGGAAGACAATTAGGGGCTTATTAGTGTCCCGGGGAGACGTGTAACTTGTGTTGCTGGGACTTACCAAAACAGCGAGAGTCTTATGGGCAAGCTCCAGCCGAGAAAAGACTGAGGGATTGTCTCACCTAATTACGGGGAATGGGCCTCTTTGTGTTTGTGATTCGGTACGGTTGTCCGATCGCTTTTCTCCGGCTGCTGGCTCAGGCCGAGCTGGAAGTGTGCTAATTAGAAGAGAAATGGACGTAGTGATCCTGTCAGCTCTTGTTACCGGCGGGGACAAAGCAGAATATTATTCTGAGGCACTGTTTTGTGAGTGTCCCTCTCCCAGCTCTCATTAGGGGAAAAGGCGGGTGGGTGGGGAGGGAGGGGATCCTACCACATGGACGGGCTAATGGAGCCCAGGCACCGTTACTGTGCTAATTAACGGGCTCAGGCAAGGCCTTCGTCAACCAGCAGCCGCGGCCATTACACCCGGAGACTCCACCACCTCAACCAACTGGCTAAGGTGAGAGGAAGCACCTCGACCGAGCTGGACGCCAGGTGCTCAGCCACGTTCCTGTTCTTAATAGGGTTGGATTCAGATGTTATTAGTTACTAGTTGTTGTTGTTATTATTATTTATTAAATTTGTATACCACCCTATACCCATAGATTTCAGGGTGGTTCACAACATAAAATTCCAATATAAAAAAACACAACACAAAATACATAAGAAAAACAAAGACAACCCAGTAATTCCCCCTTTCTTCCACACATTCTAAAATGGGATCAGATGTCAATCAGCCAAAGGCCTGGTTAAAGAGGCACCTTTTCACCTGGCGCCTAAAGGTGTATATTTGAACCTCCCTGGCCCCATTGAAATCAATGAGATAAATTAGTGGCGATGTACCTGAATTCCCATTGATTTCAGTGGAGGAAAAATGTCAACTTCCTTAGTCTTGATCCCGCTCTCAGTCCCAACAAGAGAACAGAAATGAGGTTTGTCCAAGTGAGCCTTGGGTGGGTTGTGTTAGACTCCAAAGTATTCAGCCTCAAAGTCTGAGCACTGCAGAACTACTTGATTCGTTCTGGTTTCTTCGTGATGAATACAATCAGTCTACTTATACTTAACACATATTTCCAAGATGTGAAATGGGCATGAGGGTAACATAATGCCTTGCAGGTAGCAAGAGATTTTAACCTCCATCACATGAGCAGCTTTAATTGTTATTTATTATGCAACATTGTTATTTAGTAGTTTAGTCGTGTCCGACTCTTCGTGACCCCATGGACCAGAGAACGCCAGGCACCTCTGTCCTCCACTGCCTCCCGCAGTTTGGTCAAACTCATGCTGGTAACCTTGAAAACGCTATCCAACCATCTCGTCCTCTGTCGCCCCCTTCTCCTTGTGCCCTCCATCTTTCCCAACATCAGGGTCTTCTCCAGGGAGTCTTCTCTTCTCATGACGTGGCCAAAGTACTGGAGCCTCAGCTTCACGATCTGTCCTTCCAGTGAGCACTCAGGGCTGATTTCCTTAAGAATGGATAGGTTTGATCTTCTTGCAGTCCATGGGACTCTCAAGAGTCTCCTCCAGCACCATAATTCAAAAGCATCAATTCTTCGGCAATCAGCCTTCTTTATGGTCCAGCTCTCACTTCCATACATCACTACTGGGAAAACCATAGCTTTAACTATACGAACCTTTGTTGGCAAGGTGATGTCTCTACTTCTCAAGATGCTGTCTAGGCCTGTCATTGCCCTTCTCCCAAGAAGCAGGCGTCTTTTAATTTCGTGGCTGCTGTCACCATGTGCAGTGATCATGGAGCCCAAGAAAGTAAAATCTCTCACTGCCTCCATTTCTTCCCCTTCTATTTGCCAGGAGGTGATGGGACCAGTGGCCATCATGTTCGTTTTTTTGATGTTGAGCTTCAGACCATATTTTGCGCTCTCCTCTTTCACCCTCATTAAAAGGTTCTTTAATTCCTCCTCACTTTCTGCCATCAAGGTTGTGTTGTCTGCATATCTGAGGTTGTTGATATTTCTTCCAGCAATCTTAATTCCAGCTAGGGATTCATCCAGCCCAGCCTTTCGCATGATGAATTCCGCATATAAGTTAAATAAGCAGGGAGACAAAATACAGCCTTGTCGTACTCCTTTCCCAGTTTTGAACCAATCAGTTGTTCCATATCCAGTTCTAACTGTAGCTTCTTGTCCCACATAGAGATTTCTCAGGAGACAGATGAGGTGATCAGGCACTCCCATTTCTTTAAGAACTTGCCATAGTTTGCCGTGGTCAACACAGTCAAAGGCTTTTGCATAGTCAATGAAGCAGAAGTAGATGTCTTTCTGGAACTCTCTAGCTTTCTCCATAATCCAGCGCATGTTTGCAATTTGGTCTTTGGTTCCTCTGCCTCTTCTAAATCCAGCTTGCACTTCTGGGAGTGCTCGGTCCACATACTGCTTGAGCCTTCCTTGTAGAATATTAAGCATTATGTAACATGGTCACTTACAATTTGCCAAGAAAGAGGAAATGCATCATCACAGAGGAGGACAAAAAAGAAAGAAAGAAACAGATTTGTATAAACACTGCATATGCTAATTTCTTTGAATAAATACAAATTCGGGAATAATTGCTGTCATTTTAATAGAGGTACAGTACATCTCACCATAGTGACCAATTTAACTTTAATCTGCTATCCAGGTGTTAACTGTTGATTGACAAATTTCAAGACCTTCCATTCTCCCATCTTACTTTATTTTTAGTTCTAGGAACCATTTATCTGCTAGAAAGATAATAATTAAAAACATCCTTTCATGTAGAGGACTCCTCCTTTGTGAAGTAGGATACATGAGCACCTTATGATAACCTGGATTAGGATGTCGCCGTAGTCCATGATACTACGCAGCTCAGAGTTTTGGCATCCTGATAATCTTGGCTATATTTATCTGAAATATTTTTACAGATAAAGTTTCTTTCCATTATGTTTAAAATGTGTGAATGTTGCCAATACACTTAAGGGTATTAAAATGGCAAATGTGATTCAGTATACACAGATAGAAAGGGATGCAGCTGTGAAAAAGGTGAAATGCATGTTAGGGACCATTAGGAAAGGGATTGAAAAATAAAACTGCCTATGGTGAGACCACACTTGGAATAATGTGTGTTATTCTGGTCATCACTTTTCAAAAAGTTTATTAGTTTTTATATTATGATTATGTTAAATCAATAAAATCAACACAAGTATAAGTGCCCAGGTCAAGGGAAGTAATGTGCCCACTCTAGTCTGCTTTGGTCAGACCTCACCTGGGGTACAGTGTCTGCTTCCGGTCACCATAGTTTAAGAAGAATATTGACAAGCTCCTTGGAAAAAAAGTGTGATATATAAATGTAATCAATCAATCAAATATTGGAGGTGTTATCCTTCTGAATACCAGTTGCTGGGAATTGCAAATAGGGAGAGCACTGTTGTACTTGGGTCCTGCTTGCAGCCATCTGGTTCAGTGGCATAGCGTGGGTTGTCAGCACCCGGGGCAAGGCAAGTAATTTGCGCCCCCTAACCCGGTAGGGGTAGAGAGCTGCGAGTGTGAGCGCGCCCCCCCAGATGTTGCGCCCGGTGTGGCCGGCCTCCCCTGCACCCCCCACGCTACGCCACTGATCTGGTTGGCCACTGTGTTGAATAGAGTAGGCTTTTGGTCTGATCCAGCATAGCTCTTCTCATGTTTTCAATCACAGAAAACAGGAGGAAAATGGGAGGAACTAAGATTGCCAGCGCATTGCTCTGCATTTCTTAACACTAGCTGAAGTCAAATAAATTATGCAAATTATATGCAATATTATTTTTCAAAATATGTACTATTGTTGCTTATTAATCATATCCTGCATATGTCCCAATGAGATGTACAAAATAACAGAAAAGGTTTAGGTTGCAAAATGGACCCTGGGATAGATTATATGCAATATTATTTTTCAAAATATGTACTATTGTTGCTTATTAATCATATCCTGCATATGTCCCAATGAGATGTACAAAATAACAGAAAAGGTTTAGGTTGCAAAATGGACCCTGGCATAGATTTTGGGTTACATTAGTTCAAAATGTTGAGTCTTCTCATGTAAAGGACACAAAAGCCTGTCCATGTTTTTCTTTTCTTTTCTTTTTAGTTCTAGGAACCATTAATCATCAACCATTATGTAGCATGACTCACAGGTTTTTTAAGATTGGACACCAAAAATATATGTGGGTAAAGATCAACATATGCCAACGTCCACAAAAATATAGCTGCAGAGCCATTTAAAGGGACCATATAATATCAATTTGTAAGTGATCTGCTTTTGCACACTTAATGCTCAGCTCCTGGATTATATCTGGAAATGCCATGAGTCAAGAACATCTAGTTTCCATGTTGTCAGCAGCTTGTCATCTCCGTTGCCCAGGCATTCATATTTGCCTCTTGAACTGCCCTCACACCTTTACTTTAAAAATAAAATTAAAGTAAAACCTTTAGCCTCATGCATCAGGTTGCATTAAAGACGGGAGCTTGAGCATCTGTGTCTTCATTTTTATCATACCTTTATATCTATTGGGATGTGAATAGATGCTAGTGGAGGATATATTTATTATATATTATCCTTCCTTCCTCACGTTTGTGAGTTCAACAGAGTGCCATCCCTTTGTAGCTTAAAAGGGAAGCTTAAATAGGCTAGTTTTTGCCTTTTAATTTAAGTAATCCAGGGTGCCTTAAGGCAAACTGCATTTTCTTGGTTCTTCCCCTTAAAACAATAATCATATAGATAGTCTTGTAAAAGGTAAAAATAACATTTACTCAGAATACTTGCTGAAGAGTAACAGATTCATCAGCTTTGTTCGGGGAGGTTTAAAATGGTAATTCAGTTACAAAATTATACTTTAGTCTAGTTTAAAATGGAGTCTGAGCATTGGAGCTCAGACTCAGCAGATGTTCTCACATTTCTTACTTGGTGGAAAGCGATGAGGAAGAGACGAAAAAGAGAACGTGCCCAGGCAGGTAAGAGAATATATATAGTTCCTGTCAGGGCACAGCGGGAGTGTCTCTCACAGAGTTCTCTCTTGCAAACTTACAGGAAAACTCTATGATCTTCAGCTCCTATCATGCGCCTGTCTGGCAAAACATGAGCTGTTGGTTTTTGCCTGCATTTTAAATATCCCACAATATACTGTCTTTCCTCCATTCTGAAACAGGCAGCAGCATACATACTATTTCCAGGAGGTTCCCATTCTAGGCACAAAGCAGACACAGACCTGCTTAGCTTCAGCAATGTAGTTATTTTGCATTGCCTCAGACCGCATCCTGGTACATTATTTCATTGCAACAGTCAGCGCTATAGAGTATTGCATCCCCAAGGAAAGCCAAGCAGGGGTGGGAAGGATGGGACTACAAAAAGCTATCCTCCCCCGCTCCCCAATCTGAGGAGTGGACAAACACAGGAGATTTGGGAGGTTGTGTGATGTCATAGGAAAATATGTCCTTTTTGAAACCTAAAGGTGCTCTGGGAAGAAGGAAGAGGAAATAGGCAAACAAGGATCTGCTAGAAAAACTCATTGATTTATTAATTCTTCATGCTTCCCTTTAATATAAGTATGTTTAGGATGGTTTGGATTTACTGTTTTATTATATCCAGTGAATCTAAAGTTTAGCAAATATGTAGCTCCTAGGACCATAGCTGTCAACCTTCCCTTTTTTTTTGTGTGGGAAATTCCCTTATTCCAGTACCGTTTCCTACTGCTTCCCGCTGCTATCCCGGATTGTTAGATATCCCGTAGACTCTCCCCGGGACAGATGAGGCTGCTGATCCCTTATTTTCAAATCTGAAAGTTGACAGCTATGCCTAGGACATGTGCTATTTGCAGGGAGGAAGGGTACAAGGAACAAACTAGAAAGGTGAAACTTGCTGCTTTGACCCTGGAAGTGTGCAGCCAGTGGAATTCCAGAAGACTGAGAATGACCTGGATCTCTTAGCTGAACAAGGGCAGCAGAAATGTAACTTATATCAATAACAATGTACTGAAAAGACGTTTGTTAATCATTTTTGCTGTTAGCTTTTCTTATAAGCATAAGAACATCTTGCTATAATTATAGAACGCATTGATGACATCTCATTTGGAGCAACCAGAATGAATTTGATAGCATCTCCCCACCCCCTGCAAAATGCGCATGCGCGCACATACACAACAACTGGTTTTGTAGATATGGAAAATTGTATTATTTTATTTTCAATTTAGTTTTGATCATGTATTTTAAACAATTCATCCAGACTCCTGTATTTTAACTAGTGGGCATTTTCATTTGCTTCTTGCCTTATACTTCAGCTTGTGGCTTGGATCACTTGCTCAAATTTTCTGAAGTTCTTAATTCTCCTTGTGGCATTCTGTGATCAAGCTTCTGTCAATTGTTCTGTGGGAAGCTGGTGATCTGATGGTCCTACTTTGCACCTTCACTAGGATGAAAACCGTGATCACTGATTTGTTGTTGTTTAGTCATTTAGTCATGACCCCATGGACCAGAGCACGACAGGTACTCCTGTCTTCCACTGCCTCCCGCAGTTTGGTCAAACTCATGTTAATAATAAAAATAATACATTTATTGTCATTGTACAACCTGTGTACAATGAAATTAAACGAGCCTCCCTCCCCCCCCAAAAAAACACTCAATCTCGTTGCACTCTGTGTGCTTATCGAACAACACACCACCTCGCAAGTCAATTTTGCTATGTTATTTTCCATTCAACACCCTAACAGCCCACGGATAGAAGCTATTTTTTAGCCTGTTGGTACGGCTGATTATGGAACGCCGGTGGCGCTGTGGGTTAAACCACAGAGACTAGGACTTGCCAATAAGAAGGTTGGTGGTTCGAATCCCCACGATGGGGTGAGCTCCCGTTGCTTGGTCCCTGCTCCTGCCAACCTAGCAGTTAGAAAACATGTCAAAGTGCAAGTAGATAAATAGGTACCGCTCCGGCGGGAAGGTAAACGGCATTTCCGTGCGCTGCTCGGGTTCGCCAGAAGCAGCTTAGTCATGCTGGCCACATGACCCGGAAGCTGTACGCCGGCTCCCTCGGCCAATAAAGCGAGATGAGCGCCGCAACCCCAGAGTCGGCCATGACTGGACCTAATGGTCAGGAGTCCCTTTACCTTTATGGCTGATTATACTTCTATATCTCCTGCCCAAGGGTAGATTAAAGAGGTGATGGCTGGGGTATGAGTCATCCCTGAGAATTTTTCTTGCTCTCCTAAGGCAACAATCCCTTGTGATGTCATCTAGCGGACTCAAGGGACAGCCCATGATATCATGTGCTGTATTCACCACCCTCTGTAGAGACTTTCTGTCCGTGGCTGTTAGTAGCTTTGAGAACACCGTCCAACCATCTCGTCTTCTGTTGTCCCCTTCTCCTTGTGCCCTCAATCTTTCCCAACATCAGGGTCTTTTCCAGGGAGTATTCTTTTCTCATGAGGTGGCCAAAGTATTGGAGCCTCAGCTTCAGGATCTGTCCTTCCAGTGAGCACTCAGGGCTGATTTCCTTCAGAATGGAGAGGTTTGATCTTCTTGCAGTCCATGGGTCTCTCAAGAGTCTCCTCCAGCACCATAATTCAAAAGCATCAATTCTTCGGCAATCAGCCTTCTTTATGGTCCAGCTCTCAATTCTGATGTAATGTTTCCCATGTTTTCCTTGAAACCACTTCAAAATCAGAACCACGGTAACCAACATTGTAGCAGCATTTAAAAACCAGTCCCTTTAAGGGTTCAAGAATAGGTTTGGAGGGCGTCGTCATTAAATATGCCTTGAGCATAAGACTGTTGCAGTCTAACCTGGAGAATAAGAAGCATATGAAACCCTTCTGTGAGATTGTGCCACCAAATAAGAAGGTCAGAGTGGCAGACTTAATGGTTTCTCTTGTATCAGTATATTTTGAAAAAGCATCAAGGGTCTTGAGGCACCTTAAAGACTAACACTTTTTATGGCATAAGCTATCATTGGCTACAGTCTATAGTCTAGCTTTACAAATCTGATGCCCTCCATAAATTTTGGCCTGCAACTCCCATCAATCCAGGCTAGCATGGCTGTGCTGGCTGCCAATGGTGGGAATTGTAATCCAAAACATCTTGAAGGCACCAGTAGAATGCCTACCAGCCTCACATGAAGAGCACCATCTCTGCAACTTGTATATCTTGATGCAGAAAAGAATACAAGGCTGCTCTTCAGTGTACCTATATGAGATGTACTCCCTTATTAACATGATTTATGTTCTCACCGGTGTCCCTTTGCCCTAGTCTGGAGAGCATCTGTTTTGATCCAGCTGTGACTGTGCCTTGTAGACATTCCAGTGCTCCTTCATTCCAAGCTCAGGTACATCCCCTGCAAGAACCGAGTCAATGAGCTAAGGCCAATAAGTTAAAATCTCTTTGGGGACTGCTTCCTGCTTCCCTCGATTTGTGTCCCTCCTGCCCCACAACACTTATTTTTCCCCTCTAGTAAGCTTTATGCCTCTCCCCCCTCCATGGAACTGTTCTCCAGCAATGCATGCAGGTGAATTCCCGCAGTTCCACCGTGCTTGAGAGGAACAAGTAGACACAAGCACGAGAAGGAAGGGGGGGAGGGGAGATCGCACATCACCTGACCCCCTTCAGCCAATTCACTGAGACAAGACGTCAAATTAATGAGCCCTCAGGACCGTAATTAGCTGTCAATTACCTCAAATTAATCAACTCCTCGCCTAATTAAGCATTATCGGCAGGTGGGCAAAAAACGGGCCATTGTGTGGGAGCCATGAGAAAAGCATGGCTGGCAAACTTGGTTAGTATCAGCGGCGCATTCCCTGCCTCACTGCACCACAGACACCAGGACAGCCAGGAACTTCTTAAAGGCACACAGACCCCTTCGGTCGGCCACCACCACCCCACACTTCCTTCCTTCAACCCCCCAGAGTCTCTGGATGCAACGTAAGGCAGTTGGGAGAAGATGCATTGGCTGAGTCGTCCTTCTCTGAAGGTGATGCTGTGGTAGGACTTCTTGTGCCTTCACTGAGATGCCACCAAAAGGTGAACCTGTAAGGCATATCTGCCCTATAGTTGTAGTCCAGTCTGCCCAGTCTGCTCATCTGGCTTGTGTGGTTGAACGCATGGTTTTGCTCAGTCCCTGGTGTGTCGAGGCAGGGTGGGAAAGACTCCTGCCTGGAAGTTTGAAGAACTATTGCCAGTCAGTGTTGACAAAACTGAACTAAATGGACCAGTGGTGTGACCTGGTATAAGGTAGTGTCCTATGTTCATATGTTTGTGGTTATCATCACCCATCCAGCAATGTTTCCCTACACCGCCACATTGGGTTTTCCAAGTCTGAATTTAGGCAGTTCAGGCAGACATGAGGAACCTTCATTCATGAGTGCAGTAAATGCTACCTTGGGGGAAAAACCATAAGCATGAATGGTTTGCATTCGATCTATGGACTTGGGAGTTTTGTTTACTTATTTAATCTGTATACTGCCCTTCATCTGAGGATCACAGGGCAGTTTACAGTATCAAAATGCCACCTGGAACGAGTCAACAAGCTCCCTTTCAGCTTGTTCTTTTTATATCTTTGCCTCTTTTTCATTTAGGTCAAAGACATTATTTGAAAGACAATTAAAATTATGTTGCCTCAGTTTTTGTTTTTAAAAGGAGACAGGATTTCAAAGAAAGAGAAAACCCATTCCTAGGCACGGGAAATGGTTTGTTGCCAGGCATCCAAATTCCTCATTATATAATTGGTTTGCATCAAGTTCCGCCCTGGGTAGAAAAACCAGGAGAACAAACCCAAATAAGGTGTTTCATAAATGCTTTTGTAAACTTCTTAAGCAGCTAGTGAAGAACAGCTCAAGAGAAAAATAGAATCACTTTAAATCACATATATTGCAAAAAACACACATTAAAATGAAAGGATTTGATTATGTCTCAAAATCCATTTTTGTGTAGCCAGATTATCACCCGGTGTGTTGGATTTGCACTGCATTAGTGATCAAGATTAGATCAGAATCCCCAGATAACAGAATGGAGTACACAGGATGTCAATTTGTGACATCATAGCAATAGTAGTAAAAATCATCACATTTCCTGAAGAAGCCCTAGGTCAAGAATGATCTCAGAAAGAAACTGTTTGAATGCAATGCCTTGTAATGTCCTACACCCAGCCCTATCATTAGGCAGATTGAAGTGGCTGCCTTGGGCAATTGGTTTTGAGTGTCATGAATGATCATTAAAATGTTAATTATTAAATTTATTATTGCTGTAATTTTACTGCCAAGGAAAGCAAATGCACAGTGGGGTATTAGTATTACTAATACTAATACTAATGCTATATTTATATTTATATTCTGCCTTTTCCCTTGACAGGACCCCTGACCAATAAAAACAAGAATCACAAAAAATAGAAAAACAACCGTTCGATAACAATTAAACATTAATAGAATTAAAACTCTCCCTCCCTCCCTCCCTCCCTCCCTCCCTCTCTCTCTCTCTCTCTCTCTCTCTAATTTCAATAAAAACTGCACGACACCACCCTTTCATTTAACACAGTCAATTCCCATAGTCTGTCTCAGGGGCCAAAATAACTTGACCAGCCTCTCCTCAAGAGTTTTCATCTTATCAGGATTCAGCTTCAGTTTAATAGCCTGGTGCTTGGTGTCGTCAGCATACATATGGCACAGAATTCCAAAACCCCTATGAACTCTCCCTGCAGCTTTATATAGTTGTTAAACAGCCTGGGATATAAAATACAACCTTCCAGTAACTCATAGCTTAATTGCTGTGGGGCAGAGCAGAATTCTCCCATTGTACCATTATGAGTTTGTGGGTGCCAGACACCTATATTCCCTGGACCCAGAAAGTGTTAGAAGCAAATTAAGCCCACCTAGCTTCCTGTGTTTGGGTTGTGGGCCATTAAGAGAACAAAGGATAGATTAAGAGAATTTGGGTCTAGGAAGGTCCTGCAAGAGAAATCATGCTTCCACTTCTTTCAAGGCAGCAGGCATCACCCACTGTCACAAGGAGCCTTCATAAGGAAACTCTTTCCAGACGGAAAACTGTGAGCAGTGTTAGAAACTAGGATAGAAAAGCTAGGAGCCAAATGGCTTCTGGGACCTGGGTTGTGGGCGCCAAAACAGAATGTCTAGTCGCCACTTGGGGGGTGGTGGCAACATTTGATTAATTCTTTTGATAAATATGAATTAATATTCAATTCACATTAGTGACACATTTTTAGCAGAAATTGTTAATACATGTTTAATTTGGTGTTTACATAAAAAATATAGGTACCCTACTTCAGTTTTCAAAGCACGCTACTCTTTATCGTTAAACTCCTTAGCATATTGTCTATCCTTAAAATATACTTCAAGGCTTCAAAGCACATACATTTCAGCAATCCTTGAGTGTCAGTCAGGTGCAAAAAATGGCACCTACACTTTTGGAGGTGCTCACAAATGGAGAATATTTAGGCGCAAAATGTGCCTGGCACCCTGCTAATTTCGAACCCTGAGAGGGGAGAGACTTCCTTCTGTCCATCAAGCAATTGCTTTTTTCCACCTGCCTTGCCCCACCCTTAAGCCTTCATAAGGGAGCTGTTTCCAAAGGTAGAACTGTAAGGGGTGACAGACTTTGTCATCATGAGGTAGTGATTATGGACACAAAATTTCAGTATTTATACCCAATTTGACAGTTTCAGCATCTAGAACCTCCTATGACGACTTGAAGCTCACCCGGACCCCTTTTGCCAACTTCAAAAAGAGCTGGTGAATTTTGGATCCCCATATGACTGATAAGTGTTAGAAGGAGGAGGTGGACCGGGTGGGTCCAGGGAATAATGGTTTGATTTATTATATTCCGAAGCCACCTTTCATTCAAGTGAATTGCAAAGCGGCTTACAAACAATAAATAACAACAACATAATAGAACATCACAAATACAGCATAGAATAATTAACTAATCATCAGTAAAACTATTTCACACCATCAGTAAAGCAATTGCAATCTATAAATCACTATTAACAAAACAACTAAGAAAAAGGCTAAGCAGCACAAATACAACAAAAGTCATATTATAGGATTCACAATGTAGTACAGCATTCGTAATCTATAAAACAATATTAACAACATTAACAAAATAGTAACCAAAAAATAAACTAATTTTTTTTTTTAGTTTATTTGGAGGTGGTGAAGCCAGTCACCAAGGTTTGTTCTTGGTTGACAACTTATGGTTTGCCTTGAGGTGACTTGCCACAAGTCCAGGTTCAGATGACAAACTATACCTAAGCTTGCACCAGCCCAGCAGCAGCGGGACTGGAGGAAGAAAAAAGTGGCCGTAATCTCTCTAGGGTACCACATGCTTGTGGGGTCACTGTAAGCTGTGTTTTAGCTTAGCTTTACATGCAAAGTGAACCATTTTGGGATGAAGGGTGGGATATAAATTCAATAAATGATCATAATACAATTTGGTTGGAGGTTAAACTACCAGCTCCACAGCAAATTAAAACTGTCACACTGTTAATTTTTTAAGGCAGCAGTGGGGGGATTCTGGCCCACAGCAGGGGTACTAATTTGGCCTGCTAAGCCATTTTCTCCAAGCCATGTCCCTCTAACATGATGTCAGGTGAGGGACAGGTAAGATCATGGCTGCAAAAGTAAGAATTCGGAACCTTTAAGTGCTCTCACTATTGCTGATTAGCAAGCAGGACTTGCAGTGCCTTTTAAATTTGGTGCCAAATCCAAACCTCACAGGGACTGGATCAGATATACTGAGTAGAACTGATTCTGCTTTTGCAGGGATCTTCTTTTGAGACAATACCAAAACTGTCAGTATGAGGAACTGTCACTTGGGGAAGGTGTGGGAGTAGAAGGGAGGAAACTGGGAGATGGGGTGAAAACTTATGGCTAGACAAAGCAAAAGACGGTTAAAATAATTATGCAGCTGTTTAATAGGTAATTAAAAGCTCACATAGAAGAGGATGGAAATTTTGCAGTAACTATTTATTTGCAAATGACACATACTGAGCATGAAGGAGCAGCAAGTACCCAGTCGGACAGTGCTAGTCTGTAAAGAAGAATCAGTTCTGCCAAAAGCAAATAGCATCCACATTGAGCCCCCAACTCAAGCACATCATGTGTGTCCTAGCTCAGTGGCCCACCAGATCCCACTGTTCACCGGGTCAAGATTATCTATCAAAGGTAACCGAGTAAGGATCGTGTTAGCCCTAAAAATATCAACTAGCCATTGGCAAGCAAGGGAGGAAAACAAAAGAGAGCCATCTCAGATCATGAACAAGTCTTCCTTTTATGGACCTGAGCATTAGAAATATTCCAGCCGCTCTGAGGATCTAGCAAGCCACTCTTGGGTTATCATCAGTCGGCTTTCGTTTTCTCACTAACAGAAAGCATGCTGAGCTCAATATCCTTGGGAACTGACACAAATACTATGATATTCTCCCTACTCCTCTCATCCCTGTCATGCGGATGTATGTAATTCTGCAGTTTCGTACCACAGAAGTTCAGTGCTAATTTGTAAAACAATAAGTTCCAGGGCTCAAATATGCCTGGAAGCCAGACCCTCTGACTTGACCCCAGTTACAGGTGTGCAAGTTACAGCCACTCAGTACTAGTGACACTGGGAACATATACTGAGTTTGACCATTGGTTCATCTAGTTCAAAATTTCCTACACTGACTGGCAGTGGCTCTCCAAGGCTTTGCATCCCCTTAAAGGTACTTTGCATGTGCCCAGAATCTCTCTTTAGCATCCGATCCCTGGCACTGAAAACAGTTTCCAAAGAAACTAAGCCCTGCCGCTTTCCCAAAGGAACATCCAGGAATACGGTCTAATCCCACGCTTTGCATGTAAGTGCAGTTTAAAAGGGCAACCTGGACTGCAAAGGAAGCACAGATTTCAACAAGTGGGAACTGGACACGGAAGCCCTCCCTGTCAAAGGCCATATGGACCAAGTCTGCAAGAAGGCCACTGAAACCCACAAATATGGTAAATGATGTTGACAGGAAGCTATACATTTTGCTGGCGAGAGATGAGAAGGCTCTAGGCACGTGTGAGATAAATCTAAGGGGGCAGCGGATCTTGTTAGGTCCTCACCCCGCCCTCCGTTGCCTTGAGATCCCCAACCTCAAGACCTCCCCCTCCCCAAAGGTGTCCTGCCCCCTCTCTTTATGTTTTAATTACTGCCCATTTTAATCTTGATTTGCATGCCGATCTCTCAGAAGTGGGCCATGCCTGGTCTCTCCAAAGCTCTTGTCAGCAACTCCCCCAATAATACACAGGAGGTGGGTGGTGGGGGGAGGCTTAAGGAGCAAATCACTTGCATGTTAATGAGACTGTTTGCTGGAGTCAAGAGAGAAAACAGCAAACAAACAAATGGACTGAATTCCAGCGGCAGCTGTTTGCTCCTTAATCTCGGCTCGTCAGAGGCTGCCCTTTGATGGGACACAATCTACACAAACGATTGTGCTAAATCTTCTAATCTACGTCCTCATTATTACATCCCTTCTTACGCATGTAAATCAGGGACAAACTCATTTTAATATGTAGATAGATTATGGGAGGGGAGGGGAAAAGGGGAGCTACTAATGGTGTCTGTGAGTCAGAGCCTAAAAAGGGGGGGGGTTAGTAATAAGGAGATTGGTGGGGAGGAAAAAGGGGGGGGTCTGTCTGTGGAAAGCCACCAGGAGGAAAAGTGGAGGGCTTGTTGATGGCCCAAGAGGGAGAAGCTTAAGGGGGGAGGCCTCTGTCACTCTACCGGAGGGGGGCAATACAGCGAGCAGCACTTCAGAAAGAGAAGAGCCTTTAACAAAGCATATATAATGCAATTCAATTAAACAGAGCGTGACAAGCTTTGTTAGAAAGGGGGGCGGGAGCACACTGCAAAATAAAATGAGAGTTAACTATCCGGATTAAGTTTAAAGCAGCCACAACAATGAAACTACAGAGCACACCAGGGAGCGACTCCTTCCGAAAGAAGTACAGACGAATACAGAACAGGCAGGTAGCAAGGAGCCCTATAGAGCATGCTACTGGTGCAGTGCAATAACAGGAAGAATTTGCAATCTCAAAAATAAGATCTTGTGGCACAGTGAGTGGGGCCTGTTATCATTTAGTGTGCTGTGCAGAAATACTGCTGTTGAATGGTAAGGGACAGAGAGGCTGCAATAACCAAAAATAGAGCAATAATAACACCGACCAAAAGAGACTTTTACAATGTTATCTGTAGCAGTTTATTCTCACTTGCTTCCCAGCACAGAGCAATAACTACTTCTGTTGCCTTGGCAGTTCAGGGTGAGCATACCATGACCCAGAGGCCTCAACTTGTGGGCAGGGCAGCCCTACTACCCTAGTAGTAGAATCCTAGAATTGTAGAATTGGAAGGGACTATGAGGGTCATCTAGTCCCACCCCCTGAAATACAGGAATCTTTTGCCCAACATGGGGCTTGAAATCTCAACCCTGAAATTAAGAGTTTCATGCTGTACCGATTGAACTACACCTAGTAACTAAACTAGGTTGTGTGAACAACCCTGAAGTGAAGTAGTTACCATGGGGGAAATCACTGACAGCGTGATATCTGAACAACAACAAAAATTTAGCCAATCAATTCTGAAATGTATGTGTGTACATTGTTGTCGTTTAGTCGTGTCCGACTCTTTGTGACCCCATGGACCAGAGCACACCAGGCACTCCTGTCTTCCACTGCCTCCCGCAGTTTGGTCAAACTCATGCTGGTAGCTTCGAGAACACTGTCCAACCATCTTGTCCTCTGTCGTCCCCTTCTCCTTGTGCCCTCCATCTTTCCCAACATCAGGGTCTTTTCCAGGGAGTCTTCTCTTCTCATGAGGTGGCCAAAGTATTGGAGCCTCAGCTTCACGATCTGTCCTTCCAGTGAGCACTCCGGGCTGATTTCCTTAAGAATGGATAGGTTTGATCTTCTTGCAGTCCATGGGACTCTCAAGAGTCTCCTCCAGCCCAGTGTATACATTACCATGCATAAAGTATGATACACACTTTACCATGCATTCCAGTTGGGTTCGGTGTATAGCAGATATTCACATTCAATGCAAAGGAAAATAAAGGAGGAGGCAATAAGGAGATCTGTTTTTCATGTGAGTGTGATAACAAAACACCTAAGGACCTGAAAACAAAGTGAATGCTAATTTAATAAAAGTTTGTACACTTAGTTGTTGAAGAGTTGCTAAGGGACTAACTGGGCAATGTAAACATACCAGCAGGCCCATTTGTTGCATATCCTTGGTGTACTAAAGGAATTGATGATTAAATTTACTGAGCTTCTGGCAGCTACTGTGTTTGGAAGTAGGACAGGTACAGCCCAGATCTAGGGAGAACTTCAGAGGGACAGTGTGTTCCTACCTTGCCTGCAGTAACAAATGTCTAGCAATATATTTTGCATTCTCATGGAACCCTTTGAAAATTTGCTGCTCATGTGCAGAAATGTCATTGTTCTCATTCTTCATTTTCAGCTACAAGAAGAAACCAACAGCGGCCAGCATCACCATAACACTTCCATGCTTCTTGAAATTGCTCGGGGTTTAGAGGGGCAGCAGGTGGCAGGAGCAGGTAAAAAAAGAGAGAGGTGAGCAAAGAAGGAATGAAGTAAATCTTGAGGTGTATGCTCTCTTAAATCTATTAAACTATTCTAAATGGAAACATTTATGTTTCACATTAATGCTCCAGTACTAAGCATATTTGCTCAGAAAGGTTTCAGTTTTCTTTGCCTCTGAGAAAGCTTGTTTAGGTTTGCAGCCTGACCAACAACATGATTTGAAGCACACTGTGCCATAGTCTTCTGCCAGCACATGGTGGGGTGAAAAGTGTTAGCATGGCAATTGGGGCAGGGGCATTTCCTCCGCTTGCCCCTTGCCCCATGGTACAGCTTCCCCATTATACTACCCATAGAAGTGCCACAGTCGAAACCAGGGGTCAGCAAACTTTTTCAGCAGGGGGCTGGTCCACAGTCCCTCAGACCTTGTAGGGGACCAGACTATATTTTTGGGGGGAGGAGAATGAATTCCTATGCCCCACAAATAACCCAGAGATGCATTTTAAATAAAAGGACACATTCTACTCATGTAAAAACATGCTGATTCCCGGACCACCCGCAGGCTGGATTTAGAAGGTGATTGGGCTGGATCCGGCCCCCAGGCCTTAGTTTGCCTAAAGGTAAAGGTACCCCTGCCCGTACGGGCCAGTCTTGACAGACTCTAGGGTTGTGCGCTCATCTCACTCTAGAGGCTGGGAGCCAGCGCTGTCCGCAGACACTTCCGGGTCACGTGGCCAGCGTGATGAAGCTGCTCTAGCGAACCGGCACCAGAGCAGCACACGGAAATGCCGTTTACCTTCCCACTATAAAGCGGTACCTATTTATCTACTTGCACTTAAGGGTGCTTTCGAACTGCTAGGTGGGCAGGAGCTGGGACCAAACGCCGGGAGTTCACCCCGCCGCGGGGATTCGAACCGCCGACCATGCGATCGGCAAGTCCTAGGCGCTGAGGTTTTACCCACAGCACCACCCGCGTCCCTCTAGTTTGCCTACCCATGGTTTAAATTCTTGACAAGACTGAAATTACACTGACCTGTTTGAGGAAGTACTTTAGAGCATGTGATAAAATAGTTCCAGAAACCACCCCTGCTCATTGGTAATCTGAAGAGTGATTATTGAGACCGTAATGAAAATAATAAAAGACAACAGCTGACAGTTTCCTGGAAATTTCCCTTCGTGCTGAAGAAGCAAACCAGTTTTCAGTGCGGATTTGTATATATATATATATATATATGGTCTTCGGTACTGCAAGTGGATTCAGTGGAAACTTCGAAGAATGGTACAATGATTAATGTGGCATCAAGTAAGTCTCAGATAGAAGGGTCTTCAATGTAACAACTGTACAATTGGATTCTTCAAATGATATACAAGTTTCAAATATATCATTGTTGAACAAGGTGACCAAGAAGATCATCGCTGTTCATCTTCAAGCATTCCTGGATGAAATACAAATATTCTATTTTCGTTGCAACCAGTTTTCAGACCATCGTTTTGGACTCTTTGGTTGCCCAGCTTTTGAGAAACTGATTTTTCCACAACATGGAAGGCTAAAACTGCCCCCTGGTAAATATTCAACCAGTTTTAGTGAACTGGCTCTAGGTACTGCTTAAACACCATGTTGATGAACACCATTCTTGTGTCTTGGGGTACAGAGGGTTCCAGGCTACGAGAATGAGTGACTGTCTTGGGTACGTTGGAAGATCAAGTGGTTTTCGTCCTTTTTTAGTGCAGCAGTCCTTATTTGTACATAAGTTCAATTGTTACAAAACACCAACTCCACCAACTCCATTGATCCCCAAAACTAGCACGAGTACATAGGAAACTGCCTTATACTGAATCAGGCAGAGTTGGTCCATTTGGCTCAGTATTCTCTACACCAGGCTTCTTCCACCTTGGCCCTCCAGATGTTTCTGGCCTACAACTCCCATGATCCCTAGCTAGCAGGACCAGTGGTCAGGGATGATGGGGATTGTAGTCTCAAATCATCTGGAGGGCCGAGGTTGAGGAAGCCTGCTCTACACTGTACACTGACTGGCAGCAGCTCAGACAGGGTTTTCTCCCAACCCTATGTTGGGGATTGAATCTGGGATCTTCTGCATGCACATAAGTTGCTCTACCACTGTGATATAGCTCATAGGCATATTGATCCAAGCCATAGGCTGCATACACACCACACATTTAAATATCGCCCCAAAGAATCATGGGAATTGTAGTTTACCCCACACAGAGCCCTTAACAAACTACAGTTCCTGTGATTCCTTTTTGGGGGGAGGATGTACTTTAAATGTTCTTCAAAGGTATGGTGTGTACACAGCCATAGAAGCAAGCCCCTCTTGACTTTCTTCTACCCACAGGGTTGTAACGTGAGAAAATGAAAATATTAAACAAATGAAATATAAATGAAGTTTGTGGCCTACACTGGAGTCCAAGAAGAGGGCTGAGGTAGTTTGTTCACAATAAGTTGCCCCTAAAGCGTCTATCTTAAATCGAAAAATCACAAACTCAAAGATGTACATTTTAAACCGAAAAGAAATGCCTCAATGTGACTTTCAATGAATATTTTCTTTCCTGTCTGGATTGTGCTGGTGTGAAATGCAACAAATATTTCTGCCGTTTTCAGATTATGCTGCACGGGGCGGGGTGGTGGTGCAGATGATGCCTGATTTAATTTTGGCAGCAAAGATTCACTCTTTGCCTTTATTCAGTGAATTTCTAGCCTCCAGACTAGATTCTGTGAAACATACACTAGAAATATATTGGACTCTTAACTTCCTGTTGCTTTCCATTCACAGTAACAAATCCGCAATGATCCTGACAGCAAAGAGAGCCTCTTAAGTGCTATTTCTGTATTACATTTGGCAAGTGAAATTTGGCCTGCATGCTGTGATTATTGTCCAAACTCTTGCAAAATATGTCAGGCTGAAAAACGGAAAGTGATTTTGACTACTATGCAAGTCTGTGGCCTTATCCTAGGCCATAACCTTGAGTATTTAACCACTTCTGGACATGAGTGTAAGTATTTATGTTCTTCCTCCTCCCCTGAGAATGAAATTATATGTTTCTGTAACCCTCTTCCAATCCATAGATGTACATACATTCCAACCTTAACACCTATGTTACAACAGAGAAAATAGTTGAGGTGTTCCAGGTCCTTCTGTGGTCATGATTTATTGGATTATTGGTTTATTTTCTTACATTTGCACCCCGTCTTTCTTCCATTGTGGGGCTGAAGACATCATATGGGCAGTTTCTAAGCAGCCACCCATCTATGAACTAACCAGACCACAAGCCTCAGTCCTGCTTGGCTTCATCAAGGTGGTGGTCTCTCATATGTAGTCAGACCACACACTGGCATCATAACCAGTGTGGTATAGTGGTTAAGAGCGGTAGTCTCATAATCTGGGGAACTGGGTTTGTGTCTCCGCTCCTCCACATGCAGCTGCTGGGTGACCTTGGGCCAGTCACACTTCTCTGAAGTCTCTCAGCCCCACTCACCTCACAGAGTGTTTGTTGTGGGGGAGAAAGGGAAAGGAGAATGTTAGCCGCTTTGAGACTCCTTTGGGTAGTGATAAAGCGGGATATCAAATCCAAACTCTTCTTCTAACTCTGGAGCAGGGCACAGGTTCAATCCCCTGCATACTCAGGGAGTGCTGGGAATTGTCCCCATCTGATATCCCAGAGAGCTGCTGCAAGCCAGTGTAGGCAGTGTACTGGGCTAAATAGACCAATGGTTTTACTCAGTGTAAGACAGGTTGCTATATTCCTGTGCATCAAAGGTATATTTAGTCCAGCAACCTGTTTCTCTTGGTGGCCAACCAGATATCTATGAGAAGCCCACATTCAAGGCATGAGGGCAATAACCCTCTCCCAGTTAGTGGCATTCAGAAGCATGCTAAATCTTCCCTTCTTTCTCTTTTCTTCTGTAAAGTTATCAAATGAAATTATTTTGCCTGATGAAATGAACTTTCCCTTTCCACCATTCAAAAATGCCTATCACATCTTGCATCCTATTTGATGCAACAATATTGTTGCCTCGCAATTAGAGATTATTGGTTTGCGGCAGAACAGTTTCACAAACCTTGTATCCTCCGTGTTAACAGGAAACACTCTAGATGACCTCAAGGTCAAAGGTTAACCATTCAAAGTAATGACTGCAATTCTACGCTATCAAAATAATATATGATCAGAGAGGGAAACGACTGCAGAATTCCTAAGGCTTGAGTTCTGCAGGCAGAAGCAATTTGAACTTGAATTCTGAGGGTTACAGGATGGAATGATGGTGAATGGAACTAGCTAGACCTACAAAAGCAATGACAGTGTTTTTACTCTCCCTGCCCCATTCACCGGCAGCAAGATCCAACAGAATGTGGCATTTCCAGGATCCAATCTTCATTGTGGTTCAGCCGTCCACTAGAGATGGGGCTGAAACTTGAGTGAGTGAGTTCACCTTTAAACGTGGAACTACCTAATTCACACTCCCTTTCTTATTCTGAAACATTACACAACCCAAAACGCAGCCATCCTTCCAAATTAACATTTTCCCAAATTTTGCAATGCAGGTCTCCAGGCAAGTAATATATGACCCCAAAAAATGCATATTACATGGTGAAGTGTGCATAAAAATGCCTATAATAGTGAAACTAACTCACAAAATGCTTCAATATACTATGGATGTTTGGCAAAAATGTTAGGCAAAATTGCATACACAAATGTGTCTATTAGGAGCAATTTACATCAAAACACTGGTGAATTGTCAAAATGACATTTAAAAAGAAAAAGAAAAAATCACAAACTGATGTGGAAATGTGAAGAATTGAAGTTAAAGTTGGAAAAATGAGAAACCGAGAAACCAAAATGGACAGTCCCCAGCATCCACTTTGTTTCTGGCAAACTTTTTGAGCACATTGGACCTGAAACCTTTAGACTGCTGTAATCCTCTGTACACTTACCCTATAAAATATAGTGGGACTTGCTTCTGAGTCAACATGTATAGGGTTGCACTGTAAAGTTTAACTATTGATCTCAGCACAAGGTGACTAAAGGGAAAATGCTGTGCACAGCCAGATAGGATCAAGGGACCTTATGCTCAATTTTCTAGATACGCAGGTGGGGAGTCCTATATGCCCAGACTGACCTGTCTTCAATCATGCATTGTTACCTTGGTGCCTGTGATTGGGCCAACCACTTGGGTCTTATGCTGCCTGGGGAAGAGAGACCTGGCCACAACTTACACCCACCATTCCCCCATTTGAGGTACTTGCTGCCACCAGATAAGGGATCGATTTACCAGCTGCCTCTTATCAAACAGCCTCCAAAGGTTCCCCGGGGTCTCTCTGAAACCTTCTTAGGTAGCTGAAGGTTACATTTGTAAGCTGTTTACCTTAACTTGAGACCACACAGGTTTAAGAAACAAAATGTTTACTAAATTGAAAAAATGAAGGGGTTTTAAGGACAAGATATTACACAGAAGAATTAGAGAGACCCAAAATATTCCCTTTTGAGCAAAACCACAACAAAATTGGATACATACAGTTTTCTATCCCTGGTCTACACAGTCCCTAAAACTCAACAGGCTCTCAGTAGAAGCCCTACTCACAAGTAGCCTTTTGTTCCTTAAACCCTCCCTGGCTTCAAAGTGTTTGTTGTCATGATGAGATCCCCTTGATCTACTGGGCTTCTTGGGTGGCTACCTGCCAATATAAAGGTAAAAGGTAAAGGACCCTTGGCCAGTTAAGTCCAGTCAAAGGCAACTGTGGGATATGGCACTCATCTCACTTTTCAGGCAGAGGGAGACGGGGTTTGTCCACTGACAGCTTTCCGGGTCATGTGGCCAGCATGACTAAACTGCTTCTGGTGCAACGGGACACCATGATGGAAGCCAGAGCGCATGGAAATACCATTTACCTTCCTGCCGCAGTGATACCTATTTATCTACTTGCACTGGCATGCTTTCGAACTGCTAGGTTGGCAGGAGCTGGGACAAAGCAATGGGAGCTCACCCTGTCCAGCGGATTCGAACTGCCAAACTTCCGACTGGCAAGCCCAAGAGGCTCAGTGGTTTATACCACAGAGCCACCCACACCCCCCACCTGCCAAAATAGGCTCCCCCTGTCAATCATCTGCCCCTCCCCTCAGGTTACAATATGATTTGGAGCTTTTAAAATCCCTGCCCTCAGAGAGAGACGTGGCTTCCTGTACACATGCAATAATGGATGTCTATGCCTTGGGGCATGACACGTGGGTGGCGCTGTGGGTTAAACCACAGAGCCTAGGACTTGCTGATCAGAAGGTCGGCGGTTCGAATCCCCACGACGGGGTGAGCTCCCATTGCTCGGTCCCTGCTCCTGCCAACCTAGCAGTTTGAAAGCATGTCAAAGTGCAAGTAGATACATAGGTACCGCTCCAGTGGGAAGGTAAACGGCGTTTCCGTGCACTGCTCTGGTTCGCCAGAAGCGGCTTAGTCATGCTGGCCACATGACCCGGAAGCTGTATGCCGGCTCCCTCGGCCAATAAAGCGAGATGAGCACCGCAACCCCAGAGTCGGTCACTACTGGACCTAATGGTCAGGGGTCCCTTTACCTTTATGCTCTGGGGCACTCGCTAGGACTTCAAGTTAACTTTATGCTCCACACAGAAAATATGCATCCCCTTGCCAGACACATAAGTAAGATACAGAATAAAGAACTGTAGAATTAGAAGGAACCACAAGGGTCATCTAGTCCAACTCCCTGCAATGCAGGAATCTTTTGCCCAACATGGGGTTTGAACCCACGACCCTGAGATTAAGATTCTCATGCTCTACCAACTTAGCTTTATGCAATTTAAACAAGTAAAAATACACATATTTCAGTTCAGAATAGTAAAGCCCTATTTATTTGCAGTATCTCTGTAAGGAGTTTCAAAAGGCAGGTTAAAAAGTCCCTTTTAATTATTCATTGTAAGTGTTGTATTTTTTATCTGTCGTGATAACTGCCAGATACTTTCCCCTGCTCAATATACAAGGAGAATATATAAAATTTTAGGGGTGATTTGCCATTTAGAGCAGGGTGGCATCCAAAACTTCTCAGCCTGTGTGGAACCAAGATGGAGTGACCTTTAGCACCACACCCCGTGCTTCTTTTCCTGCCAGTAACTTAGTACAAAGACCATCTTGACCTTGAACCTGCTATGTCCTAACGGAGAACAGGGGCAGCTCCCAGAGATTTCTGATTAGGTCAGTGGCCTTGTAAAAGCTGGACTCTCCCCTCCCCCACCTCTGTACACAACTGTTCCTCATTTACATAAATTATCTCTATTCAATTATCTGTCCAGATGTCCGAATTGTGCCACCAGTGATCTGTGAATGAATTAAAAATGGAATATAATTTAATAATAACTGATTAGAAGGAGATTAGTTGTTATATAAAAAGGAAAAACCAAGAGATAGCTAGTTGCCCTTAATCCGAGCCAATCCACAATAATTATAGAAAATACAGTCTCTGGCCCCCTTCAATCTCTCCCTCCCTCCATCTCCCCGCTCCATTTTCCTTCTCCCTTAGATGTTCTCTTGTTTGCTCTTCCCTTCTCCTTTTTTCATTTTCTTTTAGGTTTCGTCTCCTATAAACATACATCTCTCCACTTTCTCTTGCTTGTTAGTCAAGTCTGTATTAAGTGACCTAAACCCTTGATGGTCTTTTTGATGCACCTATGTTAATTACAGATCTCTGAAGAGCATCCGACCAATAAGAGCTTTCAGCTGCCCTGGTTTCCTCAATTATTCTCTCTTCCTTCTCTTCCTTACTAGGAATTGCACCCACAATGTGCTAGGGACACCCATCCGCCCAAATGATACAAATCATAGCCCAGAGGCCGTACAAACTATATTGGACAGAACAAACTGGCTGGGGAAGTGAGTGCTGGGATTGAAAAATGGGTAGTGGAGCTTGGGACATGAGCTAGGAGCCAGGTAGCACTAAATAACCAGGAATTTAGCCAAGTAGAGGCAGTGCAGTGTAGTGGTTAGAGCACTGGTCTAGGACCCAAGTTTCAATTTCCGGCTCAGCCATAACTGAGCTTGGACCAGTCACTGTCTCTCAGACTAACCTACCTCACAGGCTTGTTGTGAGGAAAAAGTATAGGGGGAGAACCATAATATATGCTGGTTTGTGCTTATGAAATAAATGGTGATAAAGGGCAAAGAGAAGGCAGGGGAAAGGTACAGTGGGAAGAAAAATGGAGAGCTTTAAAAGTAAGAACTAGTAGGATCTTAAAATTGATGCAGAGAGTGACAGAGAGTGTGAAGAGGGTGATGAGATCATAGAAATGACAAGAAAGAAAGATGATTTTAGCAGAGGCATTGTGAACTGAATGAAGAAGGAGATGCGGCAGAAGGGAAGGCTGACATGGAGGAGGTGACAATCGTCTAGACAAGAGATGTCAACAGCATGGATAAGCATTTTATCCATAGCATTGGGAGAGAAGGGCAGATCTTAGAGATGAAGAAAATGAAGAAGCTGCAGGATTTGGTGACTGCTTAAACGTAGGAGGAGACAGAAAGGAAGGAATCAAATGCAGTCCCAAAGTTGCGCATCTGGGAGGCAAAGGAGATAGCAGTAGCTCAGGGAAAGGTTTAGAGGTTTAGATCAGGGGTCTGCAGCCTTTAAGATAAAAAGAGCCACTTGGACCCGTTTCCGAAGGAAAAAAAAAATCTGGGAGCCGCAAAACCATTGCGACATTTACAACAAATATATCTCCGGAGCCGCGATCTGACAGCGGGCGGGAAGATGACGTCGGGACGGTGAGTGACTAACGCACGCACCGCCCCCATGTGACGTCACAGCCAGTACAGCACCCGCCACAGTGGGGAGTGTTGGGGCGCACAATGCGCCTCCTCCCCTTGCTAGTATCTGCCCGGAGCCGCAGCAAAGGTGTAAAAGAGCCACATGCGGCTCCGGAGCCGCGGGTTGCAGACCCCTGGTTTAGATGAAGATATTACATGTTCTGCTTTTGTGTGAAAATCAGCGGAACAGGCAAGAGGCAATGTCAACAAAATAACTAAGGATAGAGACTGGACAGAAATCTACTTTTCCTGCGACTAGTAAAATTCCTGCGATAGTAAAAACTGAGAAAATAAATAGTCAGAGTAAGGAGGAAGAGAGAGAGAGAGAGAGAGAGAGAGAGAGAGAAAGAGAGAGAGAGAGAGAGAGAGAGAGAGAGAGAGAGAGAGAGAGAGAAAGAAAGAAAGAAAGAAAGAAAGAAAGAAAGAAAGAAAGAAAGAAAGAAAGAAGGAGGCCTCAGAGAGCTATGTGGGATCCCAAAAGAATCAAGAATTCCAAAGGACTAGGGCAAAAGGGACAGGCAAATTCATGGCTATAAGAGCCATGCTATCTAAATGGAACTTCGGAGGCACTATGCTGGGGGGGTGGGAGGTTACAAACAGGGAAGGATGTCACCTTCATGCCCTGCATGGTGTTCGAGATGTGACTGAAAAAAGCCCAGAATTAAGTTTAAGATACTAAGAGATGCGAAAGAAAGAGGGGGCTTTGCCCTGCCAGACTTAAGGCTGTATTATGAATCAGCAGCTTTCTGCTGGTTAAAAGATTGGCTACTTCTTGAAGACACTGACGTATTGGATTTGGAAGGCTTCTATAATGGTTTTGGTTGGCATGTATATCTATGGTATGACAAGGTTAAGATTAACAAGGTTTTCAAGAACCATATTGTCAGAAAAGCAGTGTTTAATGTCTGGACAAAATATAAAGACTTACTGGAAAATAAAACTCCAAGGTGGCTATCACCATTGGAAGCTAAGGCCCGAAAAAGACTCAACATGGAGGCCAATTGGCCAAAGTATTGGGAAATACTAGAAACAGATGGAGAGAACTGGAAATTGCAGAGTATGCAGAAAATGAGAGATAAAGTGCGAGACTGGTTACATTACGCTCAGATTAAGGAAGTTTTTAAACTTGACAAAAAGTTAGGGTTCCAGGTGGAGAAATCGAAGTTGGAAACGGAACTGTTAGAGCCTAAGACTAAGGTACTTTCAAGAATGTATAACTTGCTGTTAAAATGGAATACACAAGATGAAACGGTAACATCGGCTATGATTAAGTGGGCACAAGATATTGGGCATAATATTATGTTTGAGGACTGGGAAAGGTTGTGGACTGCTGGGTTGAATTTCACTGCATGCAATGCTTTGAAAGAAAATGTGATGAAAATGATATACAGATGGTACATGACCCCAGTCAAACTTGCAAAAATATACCACTTGTCTGATAATAAATGTTGGAAATGCAAAGAGAATGAAGGAACATTTTTTCACCTCTGGTGGACCTGCCCTAAAGTGAAGGCCTTCTGGGAGATGATATATAATGAGCTGAAAAAGGTATTTAAGTATACCTTTCCTAAGAAACCGGAGGCCTTCCTCTTGGGTATTGTCGGCCAGAGGGTGTTAAAAGAGGACCGTATTTTCTTTTTGTATGCAACAACGGCAGCCAGGATACTCGTAGCTAAGCATTGGAAAACCCAAGATTTACCCACACTGGAAGAATGGCAGACGCAACTGATAGAATATATGGAACTGGCTGAGATGACCGGCAGAATCCGAGACCTGGGAGAGGAGAAGGTTGAAGAAGATTGGAAGAAATTCAAGATTTATCTACAGAAACATTGTAATCTGGTTGAATGTTAAGAAGGATGCTAGATCATAAATAATTTGGCACCACTAAATTAGATGGAGTTATGAGTTTGAGTAAGATTTAGGGAAAAATTTTCTTTCTTCTTTCGGATAATTATTGGATTATATTTAAAACTTTAGGGACTTGAAAATAGGGCATTTGAAATCAGAGAAGTAATAAGAGAAAGTAAGATATGAAGATTGGAAATAAGGCGATAAATTGCTGGGAAATATTATTGGGATGAAAGTGGGAGCGGGAGACGTGAGGGAGTCCAAAGAAGTTATGAAACTATGTTAAAACATATGTGATATTGTTTGTTTTGGTGTACTGTATTTTAAAAATGCTAATAAAAAATATTATAAAAAAAGAGATGTGACTGAAAATAAAAGTAAAGGTTAAGAGACAAACCCAAACTCTGTTGTTGCTGATCAGTTTAGGGCAAAAGCAGCAGCTATAGGAGGCCTAGAGGGCAAACAGAAGCTCGTTCGTTCAGGTTTGGGGAGTAAGGTTGAGGGGCTCAGTTGGGCTCAGGATGCTGAAAATGCATATGCCGGAGTTTAGACAATAAAATGCAAATGCAGGGAATATAGAGACCACTCATTTGAGGGAACTGGAGCTGAAATATCTATCTGTCTATCATCTATCTATCATCTATCTATCTATCTATCTATCTATCTATCTATCTATCTATCTATCATCTATCTATCTATCTATATCTATATCTATCTATCTATCTATCTATCTATCATCTATCTATCATCTATCTATCTATCATCTATCTATATCTCTATCTATCATCTATCTATCTATCTATCTATCATCTATCTCTATCTATCTATCTATCTATCTATCTATCTATCTATCTATCTATCTATCATCATCTATCTATCTATCTATCTATCTATCTATCTATCTATCTATCTAATCTATCTATCTATATCTATCTATCATCTATCTATCATCCATCATCTATCTATCTATCTATCTATCTATCTATCTATCTATCTATCTATCATCTATCTATCTCTATCTATCTATCTATCTATCTATCTATCTATCTATCTATCTATCTATCATCATCTACCATCTATCTGTCAATCATCTGTCTATCTATCTGTCTGTCTGTCTATCATCTATCTATCTATCATCTATCTATCTATCATGTACCATCTATCTATCTGTCATCTATAAAAATAAAAGGGTTGGATTGGAAGCAACTAATCTTTGCAGGAGTGACCAATTCAGATGGTTTGTCCCTTGAGGCTTATGGACTCCCAAGGGATTCCTGAATGCTTTTTTTGGAGGGAGGGCTTTCTGTTGGCATGAGTGTGTGTAACTCCTGCCGACGCCTTGGTTTTGCTCTGGAAAGGGCCGTGAACAGTATTGCTTGTTCTCAAGGGCTTTCTCCAGTGCAGTGGAGTCTGGAAAGCTCCCTGGTTTTCCAAGGAGCTCTGGGACATAAACAGACTGGTAGATGGCTAGAATGCAAGTGATACAAGTGAATATGACCAAACACAGCTTAGAGCGTGTAATTGAACCTACCATATGGTGGTGGTAAAGGAAGCTTACTTCTCTACCACCATTGCATCCTCAGTGAACTGTCCAGCAGAGTTTTTTAGGGTTGTGTCCAGGCCCATTAAGCCTGGCCAGGATTTGGTACAGCCTGCTGTAACAATTTTCCAAAGGTAAAATCGCTGGCATTTGCTCTGAATTTGAAGCCACGGTTACTGCAGTTCTTGTCAAGGTGTCCAGAATGCCATCTGGTCACATTTTATGGGAGCAGTTTTAGCATTTGTGTCCTGATGATGTGGACAGGAGGACAAGCACAGAGATTAGCCAACCATGTGTCCTCTGGATTCTTGCCCATCTTGGCCTTATAAGAGCTAGCTGGGCAGATCCATGACTGATTAATGCTGCAAGTGCAGGAAGGAGTAATGCCTGTCACCTTCAAAGAGGTGAAGGTGTGGCCCGTCCTTAAGAGCTGGGCTCACTAAACCTTGCAGTGTTGGACAACTACTCCCCAATTGCTAGGATCCTTTTAGGGCAAGGTAACTGAGTGGCTGCAGATTTGTCAGTGACAAAGAGTGCCTTTATCCAGTTATGGCTGGCTTGCCAGTTATGGCTCTTCTTGAACTTTGGTAGGCTGGCCTCAGTAATCCAATCTGATGACCTCATGACTGGACTACTGCAATGAGCTCTACATGGCGCTTCTCTTGAAAACTGCTGTTCATGCTGAAAGTGACTGCCCAGGTGCTGAGTAGGGCAGCTAAGTGGGATCATATAACAGCATTCCTTAAAACAATACATATGGCACTCCAGATGCTTTTTCGCTCCAATTTCCATCAGCCCCAGTCAGCATGGCCAATAGTCTCAAATGATGGCAGATATGGAAAAGGCACAGATTCCCAATTCTTGGTCTAGAATACGTAGTTCATCTCTCAGTCTTGGTTTTGAACCTGGGGACTTAAGAGTTCAAATTCCAACAGAGTGGTTATACTCAATCTCTACTTTTTAAGGTCCCCCCCCAGTAATATAGAATGAATGAAAACATAAGATAAAGACTGGGATGAGGATTTATCATAAATACCCAATTCCTTTAATATGGTGAATATGTTTGCCCAAATGTTCCTGTGTTGGACCTGTGGTTTCTCCACAATCTCTGGCAACCCAGTCATTATCTTGTTACACAGTTTTAATTCTTAGTTGCTGTATTGCTCTCATGAAATATGGGTCAATAAGCAACAGGGGATAGGACGTCCAGATAATAGCTAGTTATGCCGTCCAGCCACATACAACAAGCAACCACTCAGGGCTCTGTCTCTGGGAGGGAGGCAATGGATTTTGCTGCTTGGTTCATTTTTCAGAAGACTGAAACAAGGGAAGTTAAAAGAATGGTGCACCTCCAGTTATGTTGTGCTGCTGAATAACAGAGAAGAGGCATGGGCAGCAGTGAGTAGAAGGCAAAACCTTGTAACAGGGATGGCAGTTCTGTGGCCCTCCAGGTGGTATGGGACTCCATTCCTTTCACCCCCAGCCAGCACCCCCCATAGTCAGTTTCTGGGAGCTGTAGTCTAACACCATCCGCATGCCGCCTTATAATAAGTATGTGAGTGCACTTTTATGGCAAGGTGAAGCTATTGTATTGTACCTGGACATTTTCTGTGTATGCTTCACACTTACTGCCAGGCACCACAAAGTTCCAGGACATTTAAAGGAAAGCAAAAAGAGAAGTGATGCTTTGAGGAAAGTGGCTTTAATGAACAGCAGCTTGGGACACATTGCCTGCAAGCAGACATGTTTGAACTGACTTGACTTAGTGCACCTTCTTCAATCATTTCCAAATGGGGTGTTTGGGATACTTCAGTAGGTGGACAGGGGTTTTGTGGAGGTTTCTTTAATTTAATTTATATCCCCCCCCCCTGTTTCCCCCTAGGATCTCAAGGTTTCATATACAGCTCTCCAGCCCCTTTTATCTGCATAGCCACCCTGTGAAGTAGGTTAGGCTCAGAGATAGTGACTTGTTCAAGGCAAGTCTCATGGCACAAAGAGCATGGATTGGAAGCCCCTAGATCAGTGACTTGGAGGAAACCTCTCAAAACAATCTGTCTTGTTCCTACCCATCCCTTTCTATTAAAAGGCTCCTTTGGCGTTATGAGGTTGTTACAGGTGAGGTGACATGACGAGTTGCCAAGTTGTGGGAACTTTTCAGTTTGAGGCTATACAGTGGTACCTTGGTTCTCAAACTTAATCCGTTCCAGAAGTCCGTTCCAAAACCAAAGCGTTCCAAAACCAAGGCGCACTTTCCCATATAAAGTAATGCAAAATGGATTAATCTGTTCCAGACTTTTAAAAACAACCCCTAAAGCAGCAATTTAACATGAATTTTACTATCTAACGAGACTACTGATCCACAAAATGAAAGCAATAAACAATGTAATGCAGTCACACAATCAATCAGTCGGTAGCTGAACTGGGCTCCACACAGTCACAAAAACAAAACAAAAAAGAGCTGCAGAAACAAAAACACAAAATACGGTAAAAAGCAAAAACGGACAGACCTCAGCATAACACTCAAAACAGCAGCGTGGCACTCAAAACGGAGCACATTCAGCTTCCAAAAATGTTCGTAAACCGGAACACTTACTTCCGGGTTTGCAGTGTTTGCGTTCCAAGTTATTTGAGTACCAAGCCGTTTGAGAATCAAGGTACCACTATATGTGCAGGCTATACTTGTTGGGGGTGCCCTATTGTAGGGGTGCTGTGGGGGATCCCATGACGAGTTGCCAGGCAAAGCAGCAACGCTATGGCTGTAATTAGCTGCATTAGAAGAAAGTCCCCCTCTGATCTCTAGGCCTGAGGCCACAAGGTCCCCTTCTCTTCTCCTTCCCTTTCCTCGCGTCTCCATTATAAGCCCAGGAGCAAGACCAGCCTGCCTGCTTGCCTGCCTGCCCCTTCCCTCCAAGACAGAGGCGGGAGGGAGGCGCCCATTTTTTATTATTAATTGTTGCTTTGCATTTGCCATTCGAGCTGCTAATCCGAGGGCTCCGTGTTTGGCTGCTATCCTGGTGCCAGGCCCTGCCGTTGGGGTTGGGGATCTCCGAGCCCAGGGAGGGGACCCCAGGCCGGCGTAGCAGCTGTAATTATTCCCCAGACAAATCTCTGCAAACCGGGAGGACTAGAGAAATCGCGGCCCATATTGCGCGGCCTGCCGCCCCCACCCGCCAGGATAATTTGAGACTCAAATCCCAGCAAAGACCTGCTACAAATTGCTGCAAATTAAGCTGATTTTGCCCCGAATGAGGGATTTTCTGCTGCAGATCAACCCTTCCCGAGAGCTGATGAGGTGGGGATTAGAGAAGGGACTGAAATCAAAGGGGCAAGATGAGGCGGGTGGCTGGCGAGGGGATGGGGGGAGAGGGAGGAAGGGAAGGGAAGAGGGAGGAGGGACGAGGGTTGGCCTAGCAGTGAAAGTCCCGGAGTATTAGCACTTTATTGATTTCTACTTTGCTGACATTTTATTCTATTACCAAGTTTCCGATTAGCCTTAACAAAAAAAAACCAATCCGAGAAAGGCAGAGAAGGCATGTTGGGTTTTGACCTCAGGGCACTGGCTTTCATCTCGTACCGGTTTTAGAGAAGAGATCCCTTTCGATTTGCCAGATTGTGCAGTTTTTTAAGGGAATGTGAACTAGAACATATTAAACACTCGGGTGTATCAGAACACCTCAGACCTGTTGGCATTTCACCAAAGAGACCCCCTGAACAGACACCAACACCCCCCCACACACTTTTGTACAATTTTTGCCCTGATATGCAGCGTAGTGACATCAGGGCATATGAAATCTTTATAGGAATAAAACCTACAGAAGAGGAAATGTGTTCCTGGGAGTGTTTGTGTATGTGTTAAATGAGTTAACTCCTGCCTGTTGGTTCTCCTCTAACCCTCCTGTACCTCCTCCCCACAGGTATATTACCTTGGTAAACATGGGTTTGAGAACACACCTCGTGGACATGTGATGAAGTTTTGCATAGTCTTTATATGTTGATAGAACTAGTTTTTTTCCTCTAGGCTGCAGGCAGAATATGCTTTTCTTCTTCAGAGGTATGTACCTCTGTTATGTATATTTACTCCACAATCACCACAGGTTTTTTCAGTGCTTCAAAAGCCTGGGAAAAAAATTGACCAGAGATGACACTTCAAAAAAGAAAAGAAATGTGTGTGTTCAGAGCAAGCAACACAACTCCGGCTCTTTTAGAGGCTATTGTCTGTCTCCAGCAAGCTAAAGGCTAGTTGTTCTACTACCTTTGCTAGTTGTGGCTTCAGGACATAGCTATCAGATGTAAATTAGAAACATAACAGTGCCCCTGCTACACACATAGATATTACTTCTCATGTCAGAAAAAAAGTTATGTAAGAATTCAGCCTAAAGCTTGGGTAGGCAGTTTAGGAAACTGCTCACTTCTGGCTCTTCTCCATCCACACTTTATCCCTGTGGTTCTAGAGTAGATCGTAGTTTTCATCTGTTTTAACAGGAATGCATGTTGGAGGTCTCTGCAATGGCATCATTAAAGATTTTATGCTGTGCATGTTAAAATTAAAAAGATATATGTGCAGATAGTCACTACGAATGTAATCAACTTGATTTAATACTAATAGGAACCAGCAAATGGAATTTATGACTTAAAAATAAGTGTTGTGTTTTTTAAAAAAAAAAAACATAAATACAAGTACTTTCTGGGGAAAAAACAGGGAGAAAATCTCAATCTGAATAGTTTATTAGAGTCTAATCCCTCACCAACAAACGAAACCGGGGCTGCCCACCCAATAATCCTGACTGCCATTAAAATATTAAAGATAAATCTAATCGTCTCTTTATCCAAAATAAGCGACTTTTATGTTGAGAGAAAACGTCTAACCCTTTGGGAAGAGAATTACTCCTAATGTATCAAATGGAATTCAGTCAGGAGGGTGAAACTGGGTTTAAAATCAAATGAGATGATAATAGAGATAAAGCGTAGTATGCCAAATTAAAAACACTCATTTACACAAATTAAAATCTCCCTGAAGAAAGTATACAGTTGAAATGGGACTCCACTGGACTCCCGTTCCCTCCTTGTGCGAAAGTGGTATAACCCAACTAAGACTGAGACTTCTAAAGGTGCTGATTGGATATTATGCCCAAGAGAGAAACCCAAACCCAAAGATCATTCTTTTCTCATGACATCTCTTCACATATATTCCTTCCAATTACTTCTCTCACCTGTGTCATGTTTGCTTTGTGCGTCCTTGTCATCCAAGAGCCAGGAAAATCCAAAGGAATGGGTACTTTTGAGTTTTTATGACCCTCTGTGGCTAGAGGTCTACAGCTGGTCTTCAGGTTCCATCCTCGCTCAGCACTGAATTCGCTGGGTAACCATGGAAAACAGGGAGCCTACCTTCTGCCATATCAGGTTTATTTGTCCATCTAGCCCCCCCTGTTGCTCTGAGTGATATTAGCTCTCCTGGAAGTGTTTCCCATTTCCCAAGAGGGAAGTGCCAGGAATTGAACCTAAGATCTCTTTCTTGCAAAACATCCACTCTGCTGCTGAGCTATGCTCCTGACCCCTCCATCTCAATTCCTCACCTATAAAGTAACAGGAATGCTAATGACTAATATGAACCATTTGCCATTTGCCATCTCTTTAGTGTCAACATTCTGAAGTATGTAGAGAACCGAATTCTTCAGTAAACTGAGAGTACCTGCAGCTTGGGTTCTTCCGTTAGCATCCTTTGCTATGGAAGACATAGTACTGCTTAGCTCTTGATTGTTGTTGTTGTTTGTTGTAGCACACTTACTCAAGCCATCCTAAGCTCTTTTCAGTCTGAACTCTTATTTGCTAGGTAAACCCTTTTCTAACTCAATAGCCCTTTGGGATGTGTAACCATTTATTTTAAAGGATCACCTTTATACCCGTAGCTCCTTAGCACCACTGTAGGTAAGAGTAGTATAATTTTGGATTTTAATTCTTCTGTTTCTTTGCTGAATTGTGGATGCCTAATAAGAAGGCATTGTTGTCACTGGACATTTTGCTATACTATTTGATCTCATTGTTGAAGGATATGCTTCTGAAAGCATACAGTTTCAGTGCTGTTTCAAACGCCATTGTGTTTCTAGCCGTTATTAAAGAGAACATAAGCAAAAAATGTAATCAGAATGTAGTTTGGAAATCAGAATTCAAGATAGGTGCACCTACCTTTTATAGTTCGAACCTGTCTTTAAAAACCCTTTTAGAAGCTACTTGAGATGTATAGTATTGGGAGGAGAAGGATAGTAATTAATATGACCCAGATGGACCTTTGAATAAACCATCAGGAGAGTATAAGGATTCAGCTAGATTGGCTCCTAAAATTCCATAACGAAGATAAGAGCTGAGAATGAACAAATAAGTAGTATTCTCTGTTACAGCTCAAGTTCCTGCAGGATGGGAAATGTTCTTGTTTCCTTGCACAGTCAATAACTATTAACTGTGCTGTGCACTTCAGCAGTTTCTGCCCTTCAAAATCTTGCATTATACAGAACAACATAGAGGAGGAAGTGTTTGCTTCTGAAGTACTAAAAAGGGAAATGCTGTGGTTCCAAGGGTGGGGAGAGCATTTGTTTTGAGTCATGCATGTAAGCCTTTCCTAGGAGAACATTTTAGTCAGAGTCTAATAAGAGTCCAGAGTTTTAGAGTTTTCTAGTTAGGAATGGGATGGTAGTGGCCAGTGAAGGAAGAAGAAGAGCATGGAATTTGGATATAAACAGTTTCAGTGAGAAGAAATATAGTGGATATGGATAGAGAATAGGTGAGTATGGCATGGATCCTGATTCTTTGTTCAATTAAAATTCTTCCCAGATCCCTTAACAGCCCCCAGTCTCATTTCCAACTTAAACATTATACACTATGAGGACTAGAAACTATTTTTATTTTTATAATATTTTTTATTTTCAAAAAGAGAGAGTAAGTATATATATCAAATATGTTCAAAGAAATAGATATATAACAAATGATTAAATAACAAAAATAGGATGTTTCAGTGGCTGTTGTCTAAAATACGTTTTCTGGTAATTAATGCATTTATCACTATAGCAATTAATAAATTTCTGCTAAGGCTAGTGATACGTTTTCCTCCTTTTGTCTATGTACAGTGTTTGTAAATTAGCTAATTCCAAATATTTTCTTAATATTATTTTTTAAAGCCCCATTGAGGTGAAATCTCAGATACAATGCCAAGTTGTGTGCCATCAAGCAAATAACTTACACAAGCAAGTATCTCACACAAGCTCATTGAAACAGGGTATGCACATAGCCACACTGACCATAGCAAAGTCTGCAGGTACTTGCTCCGTATGAAAGGTTGCTTCTGTTTTTAAAGGTTCAGATCTCTTCATCAAGAATAATAGGAGCCAATGAGATAGTTAGTTTCATATCATCCAGAAGAAAACGGGACAATCTTGTGAAAATGAGACAGAACCCCTTTGTGTCTTCTGAGTACCAAGCTTGGATGTCTTCCACAAAGCCACATGTTATACATTGACTTGTTTGATTTGTTATTGCAGGCACCAGTTCAAAGGGTGATTAAAGGTACCATCTTCATGACCAAACACTAAAGCTACCAATTTATGAGGAATTTATAGACCATGGTAGACATCCTCTAGCTCTTCATCATTAAGCCTGAGAACACATACAGAAACAAATGTAAAATTTAAAACAAAAATAATTATACTTTGATCTATAAACCAAATTCAGATAATTTCAGGTGCTGAAATATAATATGTAGCTTTAACATGCAGCTGAGAAACAAAGTAAACCAATAGATAGAATATGATCTTAGGTCCATAAAACTTGGAGGCTAAGAGAGAGGGTGTGCCAGAAGGAAAATGAATTGATCTCTCTATATTAGTAACTTTGTCTTAATGTAACATTTTTTATATGTAGCTATGTATTTTTGTAATATTTTGTTTAAGTTGCCTGTTGTTGCTTCAGTTTTTTTTGTACACCGCTTAGACATATTTTTAAAATATTAAGCGGTATAGAAATTATATAATCTAATCAAATGAACAGATTTCCAAATTAACATTTATGTGACACTGGATATTACAGCTGCATAGTAATAGGTGGTAGTTTAAGGGTGCAATCAGAAACACACTTACCTGGGAATAAATCCAATTGAGGAGAGTGGGTGTTTTTTTGGTGGGTGGCAGGGAACATGTTTAGGATTTAACTAAGGATCTAAATTAGTTTTGTGGTCACAGAAGCTGAGAATTTTAAAACATTTGCAAACATCTGCTTATTGTCCTGCATAGCAACATTATATCACATGTACTGCACATACTGTACTTATTACAGTCAGTTGCTTGGACAATAAGTCATGACCATTTGCCTCTAGGATTATTTTAGCTTTCATAAAAGAGCTCACAAATTACAGGAGATGTTATTAAGAATTTGTAGGTGGATATGAATAGGGAGTTGGTAAAAAGTCGTGACAAGCTTTTCTTTGGCGTGTTAGTTTCAGAGGGACAAAACAGCAAAATATTTTAACAAGTTAATGTTGATTCTCCTTTGGATGAATGCTCTGTACTTTTAGTTATGATTAATGTCCACTCAGCGATGTCTTTAGTCTTATTAAGTGCAATATATGTTATTTCCCAGCAGAAGCACAAGTACCTACCATATGTTATGATGAACACTTGTCAGTTTTGCACCAACACGTATTGGAAAGCATCTGTGATATCATTAATAAGTAGACATAGGTGAGATTGACCGAACTTTGTCAGTGGCAGTCCTGTTCATGGGTTTCTGCTTGCCCAGTGGGGCTTTTCTGCCTCTCTGGCCCCTGTGTGCCTCCTGTGCCCCTGAAATTGGTTCAGAGGGTAGAGAAAACCCTTAGAACAGTGCATGGAGGAAGCGAGGGAGACAGTTCTTTCTGGCAAGCTGAAATGCTTTTGAAGGCAGAATGTTTGTGACAGCGCAACACTGAATTCTACCCATAGCCTTCCCTGACCCTTGCCCATGTAATATTGAAGTTCTTTTAAAATTGATTTTTTAAAAAAACATGCCACAAGGATATGTGGTAAAACTATTATAAGGAACATAGAGCACAGGAAACTGCCTTATGCCAAATCAGAGCTTTTTAGATACAATTGTAACCCAGCTATTTTGTGCCATTACATCTCTATTATTATTATTATTATTATTATTATTATTATTATTATTATGGCTTTTTGTTTATTCTGGTGTTTTTTGTTCACATTTCAATTGTTTTCTTTCTTTTGTAAAGTGCCCTTAGAATGTGACTGAAGGCTAGTATAAAAATACTTATGCAGTGGTACCTCGTGTTAAGAACTTAATTTGTTCTGGAGGTCCGTTCTTAACCTGAAACTGCTCTTAACCTGAGGTACCACTTTAGCTAATGGGGCCTGCTGCCATGCGATTTCTGTTCTCATCCTGAAGCAAAGTTCTTAACCCAAGGTTCTATTTCTGGGTTAGCAGAGTCTGTAACCTGAAGCGTCTGTAACCTGAAGCGTCTGTAACCCAAGGTACCACTGTACTAAATAATAATGAAGCATATAAGCTGCACGGTGCCTCTACAACTGCATTTCTGCAGTGTTCATGCTATATTGTGAATAAAGGACTCGCATCACTCCAGCATTAGGGGGGAAGTTGCTCTTGTTATGGTGGGAAGAATTACTGGCTAAGATCCAAATAGCTGTTTAGGCTCACATCAGGAACTTCAACTGGCCCCATGGGATTTTTTGCTTTTGAGCAATACCACAAACTTCTAAAAGCATGCATGAAAACTTTGTTTTTAAAGCATTGCCATGCAGCATATTGGGAGGTCAGGTAGTGCTGTTTGATAAAAACAAATCTAAAACGTCTTTGGACTAACAGAACTTGTTTTACAGTTTTTAAAATCCTGGCCATGAATACAATCCATATAAACCTTAGAACAACAACCAGAGTTGCAATTAATCAACAATATTTTGCTTTTTATTCTGAAGTGTTTGTGGCTATCTTTGCAGTGGTGAGGCATAGGTAAGTCAAAGAGCAATTTGTGTTCAAGTGTTATTCATAATTATCTTTAGTCTCTCTTGCACAATTTGAGTACACCTGCGGATTGCAGTGATTCATTTCTGAATGCACAGAGTCCAGTTTTCGTTCTGCGAATTCACATATCAACTTTTGTGTTCTTTTTGTGTCACCTGTGAAGACATTCAGTGCTACAACTGGTCTTCTATCAACTGCTATTGAGCCATATTTTGGGAAAGGATATTTTTTCATTTTGCCTCTACCATTATAATAAAGGCTTTTGTATTCATTATACGCTGAGCAGGAGAGTAACAATGGCTAGACAAGCATGGGAATGTGCTGCTCGAAGGAGACACATGAATCAGCTTTTGATATTGTGAAGTATTTGTGAGTAATAATTGAAGTGGGTTTAAAGACACTAGTGAAAATGCCCTAACAATTTGCGTTACACATTTATATTGGGGAGAATATATATATATGCAGGCTTCTGTTCATTGGCATTAGGGCAGTAGGTCAGTCACGCCCCGCTTCCAGCCTTCCTGTCAGGCGCTGTGGGTTAAACCAGAGCCTAGGACTTGCCGATCAGAAGGTCAGCAGTTCGAATCCCCGCGACGGGGTGAGCTCCCATTGCTCTGTCCCAGCTCCTGCCAACCTAGCAGTTTGAAAGCATGTCAAAGTGCAAGTAGATAAATAGGTACCGCTCCAGCGGGAAGGTAAATGGCGTTTCCGTGCACTGCTCTGGTTCGCCAGAAGTGGCTTAGTCATCCTGGCCATATGACCTGGAAGCTGTACGCCAGCTCCCTCGGCCAATAAAGCGAGATGAGCGCCGCAACCCCAGAGTCGTCCACGAGTGGACCTATCGGTCCGGGGGCCCCTTTACCTTTACTTCCCAGAGAGTTTAGTGGAAGAGTTTCTCATGTACTTCTCCCTTTCCCATTGAAATCAAAGGAGTGCTTAATTTTCACTGGATCATGTACTTAGTGTTTACATCCAGGAAAACTGCATGGCTGTTTTCAAAATAATTTTACACATGGATATGATGATTGTATAAATTGTTCAATAATCTGTATTTTAGAATGTGTTCTTCCTTGACACTTTGATATTGGCCAAATACCATGAAAGCAGCTGGAACTCTATTCCTGTTGGTTGAGATTAAATACTTTTTAAAATATTCAGTTAATTTCTTATCATCGCCTGGGTTGCAGCTAATGAGATCCCAAAGAGATATTTCCTCTTGGCAGGTAATAGGTCCCCCCCCCCTCTTTCACCTCCCAAGCATCTGAGACAGAATATTTGGCTTAGATGAATGTTGCTCTGGCAATGTTGCAGCACATTCTAATTAAGTAACAGTGTCAGGTCATTTTTATATCTGTTATAACGATAGCTGAAAACAGATTATATTAAAATATTCACAGATTTAAGGGACACAAACGGTGGTGATGCCCAGTTCTTCTAACAAAACGTGTGTGCAGGTACATATGCTTCTCAAATTCATCATCAGATAAGAGACTTCAGTTATCTGTTCCACAAGGTGTCTTGTTATAAAATTAGTTTCTGTTTCCAGGCTGAGGTCCTCTGATACCCCAGGTACATAGAGCATTTTGCCTTAGTATTCAGGTGGGTCCCACACCACACAGAGACAGTGCCACCTAGTGAACATGAAGACCTTCTACAAGAGAGTTGTGTGAGGGTGTGTTTTTTTGTATATGGAACCTAAGAAAAGGAAACAACAAGCATATCTGGGATGATTCTCCATAATGAATAAAATAAATTACTTAAAAAACGTAATTCGAGTGTTTATAGAAATACAAACAAATGTGCACAAAGTCAGGTGACAAAAGCACAAATCACCAGTGTACCAACAAGTATCTCACACAATTTGCAATGTGGCTGATTTCACATGCCAGCTTACCATACTAGAACTCCTGGACACCCAAAGAAGCTGTATGTTGGAAGATTCAGGGAAGATAAAAAAAAAGTACTTCTTCTTCGCACAAGACTATGGAACTCGCTTCCACAGGAGGCTGTGTTGGCCACCAACCTAAGATGGCTTTAAAAGAGGATTAGACAAATTCATGGAGAAAAGAGATATCGAAGGCTACAGGCCATCATGGCTCTGCTCAGCCTCCACAGTTGGAGGCAGCAGTGGCGTAGCATGGGTTGTCAGCACCCGGGGCAAGGCAAGTAATTTGCGCCCCCTGACCCGTGGATTTGCGCCCCCTGCACCCCCCACGCTACGCCACTGGGAGGCAGCAATGCTTCTGAATACCAGTTGCTGGAAACCACAGGAGGGGCAGGTGCTCTTGTGCTTGAGCCATGATCGTGGGTTTCCCACAGGCATCTGGTTGGCCACTGTGAAAGCAGGATGCTGGACAGGAAGGGCCATCTGCCTGATCCAGCAAGCTCTTCTTATGCTCTTATGACAGGGTGGTTGTAATGAAGTATCCAGGTTCAATTTAAAGTGCTTGTTTCAACTTTAAGGTTCTGAAGGACTTGGGACCAGGATTTCTGAAAGACTACTGTCTCCCACTCCCATATGTACTCGCTGAACCTTAAGATTCCCTTCAGTGGCCATGCTAAGTGTCCCTGACAAATGAAGTGAAATAGATGGCTATCAGAGAAAGGGCCTTTTAGGCAGTGGCACCCTGCTTATGGAGAAGCCTTCTCAATGAGCTTTACCTGGTACCATTTTTGTGATAACTTTGATAGCAGCCTATAAAAAATAAAAATCTATAAAGACTTTTCTGTTTACCAAGGCCATATAAATAACTTGCATAGTTTGGTTTTCAAAACTCTTATTTAACTTTGGGGATGTGGCGAGTTTTGTCTTTGCTGTATTTATGTTGCTTCTGATTTTATGGTGTTAGGTCTTGCTTTGTATTCAGTTGTATTCTTACTTATTTATTATAAGCCGCCCAGATAACTTTATGTCACGGGGCGGCATACAAATGTCGCAAATAAGCCAGTCTCTGTAACCATTCAGGAATTAAAGGATCCATATACTTTTCCCACCTGGAGTCTTTCTACTAAAGCATCACGAAATATTTGTCTCCTTTAGTGAGAAACCAGAGCTCTGGTTTAAGCCCAAAGTTTACTACTGTTAAGAAGGTTGTTGTATTGTGCCATATTAAAGCCTTCTCCCTTTCCCTCTCCCCCCACAGTACTTCCATCAGAATGCCATTATCCTGCCTAGTGGAAACAAATGCTTTTTTTTTAATCTTTAGGTGTCAACTGGCTCAGGATAATGCACAGGTTCTCATCTGAATCAGATTGAATGAATTAACAAATTCATGTTGGTATCAAGTGCCAAAAGCAAGTGAGTGGCAAATGTGGCCACGTGTCTCTTCTGAGAAATGCAGGCATCCAGGGCATGGCTAGATATCATATATGGTTGTTTTTTAAATGCCCTTTGAAGCTTGGAAAGCAATGGCTTCCTAGATAAAAACTATACTTTTTGCTTTTTAGATTCCAAAGAAACACTGAGCTTCTTGTCACCAAAGAGCAACAGTTCTCTTCCTAAATTAGATATATAGTGGGTGATAAGAAGAACCAAAAATTTGTATTCTACTGTTCACAGCCCATTCCAACACAGAGTGAAATGTTCTTAAGCTCATGGAAAGCCCATTGTGTTAGATTCTGGCCATTGTATTTATTCTACCACCACAAATTAATTCTTACAAAGTACTTTCATTAAGGCCCTTCTTAGCGGTGATATATAAACTAGCTATGGCATTAATACAACAACACCCAGCTGTCTTGGTGAATTCATTCAAAGTTAGCTGGGCAACAATAAAGTACTTGGGGTCCATGGTGTGATTATTTATTTAGCTGCCAGTAGATGGCACTGTTACTTAAATCTGTTATTATAAATAGCATTGTTTTTAACAGGCGGCGTTGCTGAACATACCTGAAATGGCACATGTGAGAGTGTAAAGCAGTTGCCAAGATACACTTTATTGTTATTCTGGATTGCTGTTTGACAGTAGGATTCCAGATTCAGCTCTCAGGCAGAGATCCCCCCCCCCCCCCCAGTTCCAGTCTTATCTGAGCTTTCTTATGAGGAAAGCAACACATCAAACTTTTGTGACTTATTATATGCAAAAACACTTTCGTTAGCAAAAGAATAAGATTTTTTGCCACAGATCAAGCATATGGATCAAGGAAAATACCAAGCTATTGAGAGGATTCTGGAAGCTATCTAGAAAACTCTATTTAGTGTTCTAACAAAATGTGGCACCCTATTTATAGTCCTGGGAATCTTAGTTTCCATTTATTTTAATTTTTTAAATGCATATCTAGATCTCATGGTTGTAGATCCAACCATGAAAACATGTGAGTGATGCCTGGTAAATGTTAGACCAGCAGGAACTATGTAGGAATTCCAGTAGTAATTTTTTTGTCTCATCTCATGCTCACATGCGTGGTTTCTTAAATTTATTTATTCAGAACATTTATTTCCCACATCATGGAATTCCTAGGCAATCTCTCACTCAGGTACTGAGAAGACACTCATTTCAGTCAGGTGGCTGTATCGCATGCTCTCGTATCAAGTCCTAGGATTGATCTATCTATCTTATGACACACTTGTGTTAGTGTACTAGTGGAAGAAGAAGCAAAGATCACCAGTGTCAAAGCAATGATTCTTCAAAATCAACTTTGTCTGGTCATGTTGTTCAGATGCCTGATTATCGTCTTCCAAAGCAACTACTCTATTCCAAACTTAAAAATGGAAAGCATAATGCTAGCTGTCAACAAAAGAGGTTTAAAGACTCACTCAAGGCAAATCTAAAAAAATGTAGTATAAACACCAACAATTGGGAAACACTGGCCTGCGAGCACTCCAATTGGAGAACAGCCTTTACCAAAGGTGTCATGGACTTTGAAGACACTCTAACTCAGGACAAAAAGGAGAAACGTGCTAAGAGGAAGGCACATCTGGCAAACCTTCACTGTGTTCAGCTCCAGCCTAGAAACCTATGTCCCCACTGTGGAAGGACATGTGGATCCAGAATTGGCCTCCACAGTTACTTAAAGACTCACTGTTAAGACCATGGTTATGGAAGACAATCTTACTGGGCTATGAGTGATGGCCAAAGATTCTACACAAAGATTATATCAACACAGGAATGTTGTGTTGCATGAAGTTGTTTTGAGGAAAACTTTGGAAAATGTAAACAAAACAAAAAACAAAACTCATTTCCTGAGCAGTTTATATAATTTAAGCATAAAACAAAAGGCAGCAGCTGGATATACCAGAAAATCCGGAGCTTCATCAGAGAAGCTAGAAAACAAAAAGATCCTTTATATTCTGCAATGTCCCCTGTCCCCTGAAGATTCTTTCCTTTACTATACTGTATGTAGGGGTTTACTATATCTGAAGAATGGGTGAGGTGTTAGACTATATAATTTCAGTTCAAATCTGATTATCTCCTGTGCTCATGAATAACTTTCAACTAAACCTTACTTTTAGGTCAGAAACAAACAAGATGTGTTTGTGTTTCCAAATCAAATATTATTATTAATTTACTTGGCTGAATATTTGAACACACAACCAATTAGAAAATTTGATATTTTACTGTGACTCACTTTCACCTCCTCCACTAATATAAAATGAATGGATAGCAATATAAATTTATTTTTTAAAAGAAGTATATGTCAGTTATTTTAAAAACTGAATGCAATTCTAAATAAGATTTGATTCAGCACAGGAGATGAACTTTAATTTTCACAATACAAATATCACATCCTTGGAAACAGGTGCAAAATTTTAAAATGTCAGTTGAAAACCTTACTTTTTGGCTAAACAATGGTTTAGTAAAATTTTCTGGGTGAAATCAATTTTGAATGTACAAAGCTTTTACTTCAAAAGTTGAATGGAGACCTTTGATCTATAGTCGATAAAAGTAAACTATAGTTTGCTTTTAGTTTGGTTCATATGATTTCTTTCAACTTAGGTTATTCGTTTTGCTTCCAAGAATCCACCTTCAACAATGTTAGTATTAAAAGGATAGCATTAAATTTGCATTATGGAAGGCTAATTACTGCAAGACAAGAAGCAGCCCTCATTTTTTAGATGGGCGCTAGTACTGAATTGCTTTCGCCCTCTGTTCCCCATTGTCTTCTCATTCGCATTCATTCATTCAAAATGGCACCTGTATATTTCATCTTACATTATAGTTGTAGCACCTATTGAAAACAGCGCGAAGTATGCACATTTTCCATGCCACCACAAATCCAGTTTGCTGCAGTGATTCCTGTGAACGAATTTCCAAACTGTTTATTTATTTATTATTATCTGCCACTATTCAACGTATAATTAAACACACCACAAGATTATTTCCATATTTCGATATGGAAATCATTCTTTCCACATTTCGATATCTTTCCCCAGTTGTTTTCTCCAAATCCAAATTGCGAAACTGATAACTGGGAAAAGGCACCCGTTGCTGCCAAAGTTTGTACAGCAAACTGCAAAGTCTCCGATCAGCCCACCTGCCTGCCTACGCGGCGATTCGTTCTTTAAAAAAAAATAATAGAGAGAGAAGAAGAAGAGGTGTGAATTCGGATTTGAATAACCCTCTAAGGAACTGGGATGATTTCATTGGTGAACTGGGCGAGGGAACTGTCGCCGTGACTTGTATAAGACGCGCCGCGCTCGCCTCGCTGCCTCTATTCGCTCGGTCAAGCCAAGGCAACGAAACGCTTCCCAGGCGTCGGCTCCCTCTCGTCGCGCCTTCCCTTCTCCTCCGCTCCCCGCCGCCTCCACCCCACTTCTCACGCGAGGGCTGCAGCCTTCTGAGCCTGCTGACCATGTTCCAGGAAAAGGCCCCTGCAGCGCGCGCCCTCCTGTCAGCACTACGCGGGGCTCCCTCCTTCCCGCCCTTTCTCCTCTCACCCACCCTGGGCGCGCGCGCAAGGGCCCTGTTCTTGGACAGGGCAGCCAAACAACCCCTTTCCGCTCTGCCTCACAGTCGCCTCTTGGGTGCTGCGGGGTCTCCCACCCACCTGTCACATCCAGAGCTTCTTCAAGCGGCCGCGGCGGGTTCCCCCTTCTGACCCCTCCAGAGCGACGACACCCAACAAACTGCCCTCCGTTGCTGGCAGCCGTCTTACCTGCCGCTTAGGCTCTAGCTCTGCGCGCAGCTGCCCGCGCGCCCCAGGCCGCCCTCCCTCTCCCCCCCCCCGCGACGGGTCTTCCCCCTCCTCCTCCTCCTCCTCCTCTCTGTCTCTTCACCTCCCCCCATATTTGGCTTTTTGGAATTCCTAATCGCGGCTGGTCCCTGTGATTGGCTGCTGGGCTCTGACCCCGCTCGGGCTCCAGGCTGGGCGTATAAAAGGGGCCTGAGGCGGGGGCTCCCGAGCATTCCCCGGAGCGGGCACCAGGGACCAGTCGCAGCATGACGGGCAAAGCGGGCGACGCGCTCGCCCACAGCCTGCCCGCCAAACTCAAAGCCCCCGACGGCGCGCCGCCTGCTCCTCCTCCGCCGCCGCCCACAGCCTCGGGCCCCCCAGGGGCGGCAGGGGCCCCGGTGGGCTCCGTAGCCGCGGGGGCCAAGCCCGTCTCGGGCCCCGCGGCGCCTCGCTGCACCGGCTTCGGCATCCAGGAGATCCTGGGCTTGAACAAGGAGCCGCCTTCGCACCCTCGCGCGGCCCTGGACTCGTTGCCCGCCGGCCACCTGCTGGCGGCCCGCTCCGTGCTCAGCCCCGCCGGGGTGGGCGGCATGGGCATGGGCTTGCTCGGCGCCGGCAGCCTGCCCGGCTTCTACGCGCAGCCCACCTTCCTGGAGGTGCTGGCCGACCCGCCCGGCGTCCACCTGCAGCCGCTGGGCCGAGGCCCCGCGCAGCTCGACACCAGCCAGACGGCCAGCTCAGGTAGAGGCAGAGCCGTGGGGCGGGCGAGGAAGGGGGCAGCCGGGAGAGAGAGAGAGAAAGAGAGATCCAGCCTCAGGAAAGCCGGAGGCCGCGGCTGCCTCGCCAGGCAACCCCGCGAGGCAGCCCTCCAGGCTGGGCAGCCCCACACAGCCGACCCAGGAGGGAGACTCCCAGGGCCAGCACAGGCTCTTCTTGCCTTCCCATCGCCAGCGATCTCCGCTTCTTCCAGATCGCGGCTTTTTCAGAAAGTGGCCCAGCAGCTCCTTCCCCAGACTGCGGTCATTATAAAAGCATAACGAAAGATAATCGACGGGGGTCAAGGAGAAGGGGGCGGGGGCCTGCGGAGGCAGGGAGAGGGGGCGACTTTCGAACACAGGACCGGCCGCTGGTTTCCATCCTTTTGAAGGGATGAGATCGAAACGCGGGGCTCGGCGCTGTTGAAGGTAGCGCGGTCGGGGCTCAAGGTCCCGATTTGTTACCATAAGCGCCAAGGGAATAAAAGGAAATAATATGAAAAGCAATGGCCGGTTTCCAAACGAATAATAATAATACAGAATAATTTTAAACGGGTAAAAATTAGGAGAAACGGCAAAAGTTGTTATTGGAGAGTGTCTAATATATAAATACCCTTCCTTGTGTTCCAGCTCCCCTGGTTCAAAGTCCATTTTTTAATTGCCATGTCTTTTAAATATGGGAGCGATAAGATTTAGTAGGATCCCCAAAATTGCAAGCTTTGGGGCGATGCGCCATCGACTTTTTAAATTCATAAATACTTTTTTCCCCTGTTTTTAAAAAATTGACATTTCGAAGGGGGAGAAATGTCGCGTAAGGCTTGGAAACGAAACTGGCCTTCGAGTTTGCAAGGGAGAAAAGAGGAGCCAAGAGCGCGCAGAGAGCGACGCGTCCTCGGGATGCAAAGCGCTGCCAGGGGGAACCCGGCCAGGGAACGAAACCTGAGTCGATCGCACGAGACCAGCGCCCCGATCCCCCGATCCGGGGAAATCCGAAGCGAGGTCTGAGTGCGAGACTCCCTCGCTTCGCACCCCGGAGCGTCTCGGGGAGCCGGGAGGGGAGACTCACCCGAACACACCCACCCCCTCCAGGAGCTCTGGTGCCCATCGCTGCCGCCTTTCTGTGTCCCCAGATTCCGAGGATGTTTCGTCCAGCGACAGAAAGATGTCCAAATCCTCGTTAAGCCAGAGCAAGAAGCGGAAGAAGAGGCGGCACAGGTAAGGCGGACGCTGCTCGGAAGCCCCGCGAGGCGGAGAGGGAGGATCTCCCCACCCCCACCCCAATTGCCTGGCCTGCCCTCCCAGTCTCTACCTTTGGGCCTCAGGATCCAGGGAGTCAGGATCGAGCCCCCCATCACCTTGTGCACGCGGGTGCGGGTGGGGCTGGGACAACAGAGAGGGGAGCTGCAGAGATGCGCCAAGGAGAGTTGCGCCCTTCTCCGGGTCCTCCATCCCAACGGAGTCCTCTGTCTCCTCCACCAGCATCTCCTCGGATGGACCCGAGGCGCAGCTCAGGGAGGAGGCCGCGCTTCTCGGGGCATTTGTTCGGCCTTTGGGTGCTGTTTTGTCTTGAAACCTCCGACCCAAGGGAGGCCAGGGGGGGTCTCCTTCGCCCTGGCTGATCCGACCGGCTGCACGGTGGCACTTTCCCTTCTCCCCGTGAGCCGCAGTTCTCCTTCCCAAGGGGATATTGTAATCCGTCTTCCTTGCCTAGTGGTCCATTGTCATAAAAGACGCAGCACCGGGGTGGGGTGGGGAAGCTGTCCTCGGAGACCTCTCTCTGCATTCCTCATTCTCCAGGGATCTCTTGGGCTGTTTCTTTCTCTCTTTTCAAAAACGAAATAAATTAAGGAATTTTTTTTGCATGTGTTGGGACCCTTTAAAAAGCAGTGCTTTGACCCAACCGGAATCTCCTGGTGGTTGTGTGTGTGTGTGTGTGTGTGTGTGTGTGTGTGTGTGAGAGAGAGAGAGAGAGAGAGAGAGAGATGTTATTATGAAATGCATCCTATAAAATGATATGGCTGGCATCTGCTCAGGAAAACAACAACAACACGGGAGATCAAGGGTGGTTTGTGCGATGAATTTATATTCCTCCCCCCTCAGCAAAGAATGTTGCTGCAATTTCCGTGACTAGCAATAAAGTATTCGAAATGTTCCGCAAGCTGACAGGACAGTTTGCAAACAGGAGATGTGGGAGAGAGGAAAGGAAAGGAAAGGGAAGGGAAGAGGTCTTTTGTGGAAGTCTAACCTCCCTTCCCAGATCTGTCACAGTCTCAAGAGGGGCAACTTGTCATTTTGCCCCCAGGAAAGGGGGACGCGGTCCTCTTTCCAGAAGTAGCTGCGTTCCTCTCTGGTAGGACTGCAGGGGTGGCCAGGAAAAGATTCCCAAACGAGCCAGTGGCAATCCTGTTATTCCTGAAATTCAGGACAATGGGACAGCAATGCATCTGTTCGGACCCGGTTTGGGGAAATAATTAGATCAATTTTGCTAAGCGGCGGAGTGCCTGTGGATTACGAGAACTTTCCCGCGAAAGGTTGGCTAGAATGAGGAAAAGGGCAAATTAAGGGTTCAATATTTCCTTAAGCAGTGCAATTGCCGTGGCAAAGCGGATGCTTCCGTTTGACTGATGAGGTCAAAGCAGATGGGGGACAAGAACTTCCCAGATGAACTGGACTGATACAAGGGAGTGGGTTGGTTCGCCGTTTAGATCCAGGTTAAAATCGAAGCACGTTTCCTTTCTGGATCCAGAAAAGAGCTGGAATCAAGTGTTGAATTTCTTAGTGATTTCAGGAGTGGCTTTTTCTTCTTCCAATAGGTGTACAGTATTTACCTTGTCCAGTATATTTGGTTTTTTTTAAAACAACAACAACAATTAATTCACCTATAATTAAATACTTCTCCAACAAGTAGTTGCAAAACGGAGAGACACTAGAAATGTCTCTGTTACTGAGGTTTGTTGGTACAAAGTGGACTAAGGTGACTTTTGAAAAAAACGAAATTTAAGTATGCATTTCAGAAAGACGCATTCTGCCATTTATTTTTGACAGGAAAACTATCCTGCAAGAAAAGTGGGAGAGTTGTGTTGTCTCCCCCCTCCCCCCCAGCAATTTGCCCAAAGAAATAGTCTTCAAATTGCCTCGAGAGAAGGATATCGAATGGTTAAACGAGTTTGCTGTATTCGCATTGGCTGTGATTCCGTTTGGAGGGGGGGGGAGACACCCCAAACTCTACCAGTTAAAGAACTAATACAAACGCTTGATCGTAGAATATGTCCTTTGTATTAACAAGGTCTTTTTGTTAACACTGTTACTGATCCGATACAGTGCGTTAGATTTAAAATGCTTGGAGGTGATTTGAGAGCATTGGAAATTCGAAGACTACATTTTCTTTTATTTTTACTAAGTGACTTGGATTTCTTTCTCCTCTGGATGCTATATTTCTTCAGGGGTGCAGGTGTTTATTTCATATTTCTTTGGGCTTGCTTGCATCACACACACAGAGAGAGAGAGAGAGAGAGAGAGAGAGAGAGAGAGAGAGAGAGAGAGAGAGAGAGAGAGAGAGAGAGAGAGAGAGAGAGAGAGAGATGAACTACAATATTGTAATGCAGACTGCTTCCTTGGTAGATTAATCACAGAACCAGAGGGCGATAGCCTAATGCTCATTCAGATTTGCGGCACAACCGGAGCATGAAAGGAACCTGTCTGTTCTGCAGGCATCTTTCTTCAACTCCAGTTGTGCTTCCGTTTGTTTCCAGTCCCAGACAATCGTTTTGGGAGTGTGCGTGTCTGTGAGGAGGACTTTGGAATAGATAAACGTGGGAGAAGTGTGTCCTTGGTATGAAATTCCTTGTTTTGAAGAGGTGGAAGTCCTACTTACTATGCTGTTCACAGCACAGCACAGCTGAACTGCTGACGGCACTGGTGGTACTTACTTAGGTTGTAAAGTGTTAGGGAATCTATATGGTGCTCAGGTCATTTATTAAAAAAAAGGAAGACTGGCAGATGTGAGAAAGGCTGGGCACTTTCAACATTATAAAAGAGGGGACGGTGTTGTTACCCATCAATTTAAATGCCAAACATAGCATGCTGTGCACTGGTGTTGAAATAATATTTGCACCTGAAAATGCTGATATGAATGCTGCATTGCAAAAAATAAAGAAAGAAAAGCAAATAATGGTTTTTATTCTTTAAAACTTGCATTTTGCCAGAAAATCCAACCTTCCACATGAAGCCACTCCCTATAGGTATTGACAAGCAAAACAAAGTCTTTTCAACTTAAAGCATGTCTTCTGATACTGAAAACTACATCTTACAGAATTAAGAGTCACCATCTGGATTCACACTGTTGGGTTTGAATGTAGTGAATTTGCCAGATTTTGTTAGGGTTCTGCTTTAGTGTTACATTTCACAGAAGTACTGCTAATAATAATAATATGGAAGTAATTTTTTTTAAAGATCCATAACTCTTATCAGTTTAGTTGTTATTGTAATAGCAACTAACCAAATCAGCAAGCCAGCATCCTTATTGTTATTTTGCTAACATATAGCAAAAGATTACCTTTATTTTTATTTAAAAAAGAAAGGCAAAATGATAGTCTGAAGAACATAACAACAAGTAGTTTAATTCTTAACATGTGTGATTACCAATAGAGATGTACATATATTTCGACACTCTATAGTTAAGATATATATGTGAGAAACTGAATCCAGTCTAAAACACATTTATTTGATAGCAAGCACTACTGACTGCAAATGAGCTTACATCCTAGTGAGGGTGGTTAGGCTCACAACCCAGAGAAGGAAAGACTGATTCTATCTGCAATAGCATTCTATTTACAATAAAAAACCATAGCATATATACAGTGGGATGGTATAGATGATAATCACGTATGCCACTCTGAATTATTGGTGGGGATACGAATGAAAAATAAATTTATAGGGACTCCACATTTTTTGGCTGTAGAAGCTGAGCTGGTGTTTGGGGGTGCTACTTCTTGTTTCCCCCCCCCTCCTGTGACTTTCTATGAGGTGGTGCTTTCCCCTAATTTAAATCTTTTGAGTAGCTTCTGCTACAAATGGGTTTGTTTTTGTGATGTCTTTCTTGACAATGAACAGAAGCAGGAATCTAAGACTACCCATTTACCGTATCAAAGTTTTTTTTAAAAAAACTTATTTTTGTTTAAGTACCCTCACCCTTTGCCTCCTTCTGAATAATAGCCCCATTCTCCATGTGTTGAGAGATTTGCTTTTGTCTCCCACTTTGATTTGTTAATATACTTTATGGATAGGCCTTTGCTTTCAATTCAGCTGGAGGGCTTTGGAGACATAGTTAATTCTTCCATTTCAATAAATTGGACTTGAAGCTAGCCATTTTATGCACACTTACTTGAGAGTACCCCACTGAGTGAAGAGGGATGCAGCAGACAAAATGTGGGTAGGATTCGACAGCAAAGTGCTTACCTTTGCTTATCATAACCATGGTGAACTTTCTCTCTCTCTCTATGTACCTTTACTTCCTATGGCTTTTGGCTATCCATCTGTAGATACATATAGGAGGCAACATGGTGTAGTAGTTAGAGTGTTGGGACCCAACCTGGGGAACCAAGGTTTAAGACCCGACTTGACCATGTAGCTCACTGGGTACATAGTCCCAGAGTTGTTGTGGGAGAGGGCAGTGGCGTAGCGTGGGGGGTCAGGGGGGGCCGGCCGCACCGGGTGCAACATCTGGTGGTTAGGGTTAGGGGGCGCAAATCCACGGGTTAGGGGGCGCAAATTACTTGCCTTGCCCTGGGTGCTGACAACCCACGCTACGCCATTGGGAGAGGGAGAACCAAGTTTGCCACCATGAGCTAGTTGGAGGAACAAGATGGGATGTAAATGCAATAAATCAATAATCAAATATATTTTACCCACTCTCTAAGCTTTCCCTTTGGTCCTTCACCCGTTTAGGTTAGTCCAACATTTAGTTTCATTTTTACTTTTTCATCAGTTAGTTTTGTTTCCTTCAGGACAATTTTCACATCCTATCAACTGGAGGAACTGGAAAAAGCATTCAATGAGGCCCATTATCCTGATGTCTATGCGAGGGAGATGCTGGCAATGAAAACAGAACTTCCTGAAGACAGGATACAGGTAATTGTACTGCTATGAGACCCCCATGATACTAATTTTCCTTTTCATGTTCTTTAGTTTCTTCAGAAAGGACAATGTATCTTTTTAGACAGAAATAGAGTGTCAACCCTAAACAGTTTTCTTGCAACCCAGATCCTCAAGAGCTAATTATCAACTGTGCATGAGAAAATAACCCTCAATTGGTATGTTTTTTTTGTGTCTCGGGTTGCATTGTTTGCTCCCGAGTTTATAGTAAGATGTATTATACAGGGAGACATGTAAGCTAGAAAAATCCTGAGAAGGGAAGTGTAGTGTTGGAAGAAGGCTAAAAGTATCCTTGTTGAAGAGGCATGAGTACTCAGGATCTATCTGTGAGGAAGGAAATGGTTAAAAAAAGGAACCCAAGCACAATTGTGTCCCAAGCAAAGGATTGCTGGAAACCTGGTAAGTGGAGTGAAATCTTCTCCATACAATAAAATAAAATTCCCGTAATATTTTTTTTTTTTAATGCACTGTTGTGGAGAAGGCTAGGGTAGAACTCTTTCCCCGACATTCTTTTTTAAAGTAGAAAGTCTCTGTTTTGTATATTAAGAAACAATCTTAATATAACAAAGCCCAACATAAATTTACCATCTAACAGAAAACTGGACCTGAACTGAACATGCCACGTATTTATTATTTTGAAAATAATTTTATAAGTTAGATTCATTTCTAGTAAAATCAAGAAGTGTCTTGTTATTCACTGTAATGGTGTGTAGATTGTGTCCTAAGGCTGAGGATTGCTTCCTAAAGCTGAACCAAATAATGGTTTATTAGCAAAAGTCACTATTAGTGACTGCCAACCGCAGTAGCCTTAAGGAAGCTAAAATTTGTAACGCTGTGAGAACTGCCCACTATCGGTTTTGGCGTGTGGGTTTTTGTTTGTTTGTTTGTTTCTGCTAACAAATCTATTGCCTGATTGTACTGATTTCTTTAAGTTGTGCATTCTGCTAGTGCTTAACTGTGGACCTACCCTTCTAAAAATTGCAGCCTTAAAGCTTAATCCTATATGAGCCCCTCTGCTGGCAAATCATTGCAAAGTCATGACCTGTGCTGTGCTGCTGACTGCCTCAGCTGATCCTGGGTGTTATGCCAGTACAGTGTGGTGTGTGGCAGAGTGGTCCTGCACTGAGATGTCATGTGACGCACAATTCTTACATGGCAAGAGTGGGGCAGCTAATGTTTGCTGCAAGCTAAAAAGCATTTCAGTTGCTCAGTCACCTTTCATGGGTACACTGCTCTATGCTAGAGATATGGTGGAAGGGCTTTCGGTGAGGTTGCGACTGATGTAGGCAGCAAAACAGAATGCATCTGTGCTACTTCCCTGGTACAGGATATGGTTGTACCAATGACAGTATAGTATACAGCACTTCATGTCTTACCACAGATCAGAGGACTCAAGCATCAATAGCGCTGAAAAATAGGAAACTGCCTTATAGCAGGCCAGGCAGTTTGTCCATCTAGCCCAGTGTTGTCTGCCTGTCTCAGGTAGAAGCCTTTTCCTGTTACCTGCTACCTGATCTGCTTTTTAACTGGAAATGCAAGAGACTGAGACCGTGACCTGTGTGCAACGCATGTGTGCCACTACTGAACTTTGGCTGCTTCTCACTTGTTCGCTTGCAAATGAGTGGTGACAGCATCAGGAAATTATGAACTAATATGGCCTTCATAAAACATGGTGCGGGTTAATAATCTGAGCCAAAGCTGGCAGAATCCTGTTGAGAGTTCCTGCTGGAAACCACTCATTATTTCATGAGTCGTCTGTCCCGTCCCCCCCTTGGATACTAGCACAGCATCAGCCCTTACCTACCATATTTTAATATTTTGTCACATTAATTGCGACTTCATTGGGTTTCCTTGCTTCGGATATTTGCATACTCTTCTCCTAACCCTCCCCCCCCCCAACATCCCTTGGGCTTTCACCTTCCTATAGCACCCCCTCCCCGTCGACGCTATAAAACTGTTTACTTAAATTATGCACCATAAATCACCTTCTCTCCAGCTCCTTAATCATTTGGTTGCTCTCTGCTGAACTCTTTCCAATTTGTCAATCTTTGTGGTAACAAGACATAAAGTGTGTATGATTGCAGTGTGCCAGGTTGGTTCCTCTCGTGGCTTCAAATGGGACTGGAGACTCCTGTCCTTGAGGGTCATAGGCAACATTCAACTAATATTGGCTTATATCAGAGATCACATTGTGCCTTGTGCACTTCTTTTACTCAGGGATATTGCTTAAATTTCTAAAACTTATTGTCGTCCCCTCCCCTAATTGCTAACCTGTGACTGTGACCCAGAAGACCACGTGAAAAATTCTGCCCGCACAGCCACATTTCCAAGAGCCTTTCCACTGCACATTTTACTTAGTGCTAAGAGTGCCTTGCAGTTATTCATTTGTTGTTCTTTCATCTAGCACAGTTACTGGGGAGAAACTGCTTGTTCCTAGCTTTAAAATGGGAAAATTGTGTTGCTGGGGAAAGCACATTTTACCCAGCTAGCACTCCCAGTGTTCTTTAGAACTCCTTCCTTATGTATACTGGTTTGACATCCACATGGGGTGACATGCACCCCTACTTGCTGATCAAAAGATAACAGGCTGCCCGGGAAACAGGGTCAGGCCTTCTTGGTGGTGGCACCCTCTCCTCCATTGGGAAACCTGTCTATGCCCAACTTTCCTGAGGCTTGAGATGACAGGTGAAGATCTTTTTAATGAGAGTGGGTCAGTTTGGAAGCTGAAAATGCTAAATACTATTTTAATTGACTTATTGATATATAAATGCTAAATAATATTTCAATTGACTTACTGAGTTTTATATAATACTTTCTTTTAAACATTGCAGTACTATGGTTGATGTTAGCTGTTTTGGGTGTTGTATGGCTGGAATGTCAGTTGAGATAGTAAAACAAGCAAATAAGCTAGAGATATAGACAGATATATACCTCTGGGACTGTGGTTATAGGAATATCATAGGGGCCCATTAACTAGTGCTTCCATGTAATTGCAGGTAGCCTGTATTGGCCATCACTCCCGTCCCTTACTATTGACCATACCATTTTGTAAGCTTTTTAAAAAGTATTAATTGAATTTTATTACTTTTGCAAAGACGTTTTTGCTGCCTGCACACAAGCATGACCACCACATGTGCTCAAGCACAAAATAACATGGCAGCCCGAATTAGGCATCCATCTTATACTGAGTCCGACCACTGGTCCATTGAGCACAGTGCCAGAGATGGTGCCTTTCTATCCCTCTTGACATAGTTGGACTCCAACTCCCATCAGCCTCAGCCAGCATGACCAAAGGTCAGAGATGATGGGAATGGTAGCCCAACAAGGGACCACTAGTTCTCTTTCCTTGGTCTACAGTGACTGGGAGCACCTCTTCAGAATTTCATGCGGGGGCTTCCCCATTTCTACCTGGAGATGCCTTGGTGTTGAACTTGTGTGTGCATCTGTAGCAGGTGCTATACCACTGAGTTAGCAAGGAATCTGGTGCTAGGATAACAGCAGATATCATATTGGGGGCAGGAGATTCCAGTTTAACTGGCGACCAGACAAATGCACGCAAGCTTAAGCAAAAGTATGCGAATAGGCATCATTTTAATCACAACGCATTATTGTGCTACATTTCCCGCTGCTTCCACTCCATAGAGCTCAGAGCAGTTCATGCGGCTCCTGCGGGGTGGACTGTTCATGTGGTCCTGCCCAGCATTGTGGTCCTTTACGGCTGCACTGTGGGAACAATGCTCTCACACAGATAGTCAACAGAATACTCCAAGCAATGCAGCTGTGTTGGTGCCTGTGTGCCAGAACCTAGTGTTGTGGCCAACATGGAGCCCCCTTTCTGAACCCTGAGTACTGTACTTACCTCATGATCCTTGCATAGGAGACAATGGTACCCACCATGGAATAAAAGCCAACATGTGGTATCCTCATATTGCAGAGGTGTGAAGGAGAGATACTTCGTGGCTATGGAACTTTTAAAAGTCAGAAGCTATGGTTGGAATGTATTATCCGAGATTCACACACATGAAACTAATACACCCAGTGCCTTTTATAGCATGGTTAGCGTCCAGGGAATGAGCCAAAGAAAAGGAGACTGAAAAGACACAATCAATGTTGTCATGGCTTATCCACTGAGAAGGAATGCATTGTGAAATATATGATGCTGTATTCAAATTTAATTTTCTGTTTCAACTTCATGCCTTCTGTCACACACACCCGCCCCACCAAAAAAAGGCAAGTTTGAGAGTGGTTAGTTGTTTATGTCTGCAGTTGATGTCACTTCCAAATAAGTTTGTTTTACACTGAGAATCAGTTCAGGGAATTAATTGTAAATCAAGCCTCATTAATTCTCCTTAGAGTGGGGAAAAGAATAAATTAAGGATTCTGGAAGACCAGGGTGGGTGGACATTGGCAAAGGAGATGCAAGCATCTTTCCCATCATTTCACCTTCAGTTCAATTAATGTGAGTCTCTTCATTGGCTAGAGAGGATGCTGACCCCTTCACCATCTCTTGCAACCCAGTGCTTTGTGATACTCTATCACTGACTGATGATGAGGAGAAAACAGAGCAATCTCCTATTTGTCAGAAGCATTTTGCTTCCCTAGATCTCACCTTAGACCACATCAGAGGAAGGGATGAGAGTAAGTTCTCAAGGCATTAAGTCTTCATTAGCTATATCCTCTTTAATGATCCTGGTCAAAAATTTGAATGTAGAGCTATAAAGTGATGTTGGCCGGAGACACTTTGAAAACATTTCCAAGCAAAATTATAGTTATCTCCCCTGTTCTATTATTGTAACACGGATGTCTAACATCCGATCATGGTACTTTCTTGTGAATGTTAATTATTTCATTGCTTCTCAGGATATGAACAGGGGGAAAAAATATAGGTAGAAGTGGGGAAAGAATTGCAGCAGGAAAAACAGAATGAAAGTGAGAGTTAGGAGAGGAAAGAAATGCAACTCTTAACAGCGAGTTCTTAAATGAACTGAATTCTCTCAGTGAATTACACTGGCTGTATTGTAAAGGCACTGAACAAATGGTTGATAACATAAGGTTTATAAAATAGGTGTAAGGGACGTAAGTAGGAAGATGCCCAATGTGGCAGAAGGAAGGATGATTCCAGGAAATGCAAACATAGTGCCATGTTCCTTAGATCAGTGTTTCCCAACCTTTTTTGGGCAAAGGCACACTTGTTTCATGAAAAAAATCTCGAGGCACACCACCATTAGAAAATGTTTAAAAAATTAACTCTGTGCCTATATTGACTATATATAAAGTAACTCTCTTTAATAGGAATCAAATAAACACAAAGAAAGTATTTTATAATTACTTTATTATGAAATAGTAAGTAAACAGAAATATGAAAAATTATAAAATACTTTATTCAGTGCGCCTTTTGTCCCTCTCCTCGAAATGCTCCAACTCAATGTTCCTCCGCGGGCTGGCCATTGGAGAGCCGTGTCGCCCACACCGCAGCCCAATACAATATGAACCCTCCCCTCGCAAGCGGCAACCCCTCCACACTCCCCACCTTAAGCCTCCACACGCGCCCTGCCCAAAGAGATGCCCGCGCGCGCTCGAGGGGATCCTTTACCTCAGCATCCCGCCCCAAAAAAAAAAAAGGGCAGGAGACTGCGGTCCCTCAGAGGCTGGGCGTTAGGAAGAAGCAGCCGCCTTCATCCAAGCAGGAGCAGCAGCAGCTGTAGCTGTAGTAGCGCCAAGCTGTGCCGGGGACTCCGTGCCCATGAGGGGAGGGAGGGGAGAGAGAGGAGAGGCAGCAGGTCGCCCTCTTAAGTCACGCGCGCAGGCACCACCACGCATCCCTCGCGCCCTCTCGCAGAGCCCCTGCTCAGCACCTCCCGCCTCGGGGACGCCCATCATGAGCCGCTGAGAGGCCGCCAAGCCTCCAGGCTGCTCCCATTCAGCCTTAGGCGCGCGCCCGCCTCGGGAAAAGCGGTGCTGGGAGGCGGAGAGAGAGAGGACGCCGCTGGCCGCGTCCCACCCTCAGTCAGTCGGCTCGGAGCTACTGAGGAGAGGGAGGTGGGGACGACGGCGCGTCTGTTCCGCTCGGGGCCAGCGCGCCCCCGCCCCCCTCTCCAGAATCCCCAACTAAATACGATGCGCTAAGGGAGGGGGGAGAACCCACCCACAAAGAGGACGCCTTTCTGCAGGGCGCCTAAGGCCTCTCGCCGCCCGACTCGCCCGCCTCCCTCCCACGGCACACCAGGCAACGTCTCGCGGCACACTAGTGTGCCGCGGAACACTGGTTGGGAAACACTGCCTTAGATGTTATCTAGCATATGGTTGTACAGCACAGAAAAGTCTCTCTTCTTATGATACTTCTCATGATACCTATTCCATGTGATCATAGTGTGCATTCTCCATATATTAAATAAAGCAGTTGATGGCCGCTCCATTTCCATGCAAATATGTTCTTGTGAATCCTTTTGTCAGGTATCCAATGGCTATTTGCGGTTCAATATATAATATATAAACCCCACATTTTGCTTTCAGCATTTCCTTTTTATTAATATTTAATATTTGTTTTCCCACCAAAAAGCCTTCAAAGTGGTTTGCAATTTAAAAACCAATAAAATACAAAACAACAACAGTGAGAAGCAATTAAATAAAACTAACAGGCACAAGACCTGGCAAAATAAAACAGTCTTTGCAGCTCCCCTAAAACTTGTAGTGTTTGAGCCACATGAGTCTCCAGAGACTCTATTCCATCTTGATAAAGGTACTGTTTCATACTTGATATTAATTATTTGATATCCTGTGTATCTTAATAGTTGGTACACATGATTGGATAATGCATACTGAATGTGCAGAAGATGCAGTGATTATTTTTTTAAAAAAAAGATAATTTAATTATTGCACATGTTTTTGGATGGACTCAGCTCAGTGAAAATGATTTTGCTCTGTGAAAACGGCATGAGCGTCTGGGCACCCCCGCATTGTGAGTGATGGCCATGCTTCCCAGCCCGCTATCACTGATAGGATCATGCAGTCTTGTCCTGCTAGGTCTCATCTTAGCAAAAGTCACAGAATGGCCAGCTCAGCACTGTGTCATGGAACCGTTTCTTGCTTTCCCAGAATTCTGAATACAGTGGTACCTCAGGTTAAGTACTTAATTCATTCTGGAGGTCTGTTCTTAACCTGAAACTGTTCTTAACCTGAGGCACCACTTCAGCTAATGGGGCCTCCTGCTACTGCCGTGCCGCCAGAGCACGATTTTTGTTCTCATCCTGAAGCAAAGTTCTTAACCTGAAGCACTATTTCTGGGTTAGCGGAGTCTGTAGCCTAAAGCGTATGTAACCTGAAGCGTATGTAACCCGAGCTACCACTGTAATCAGTTGGTTAAGCCTCCTTTTCATGCTGCCAAGCTAGCAGCCTCAATTATTTGGAGCGGAAAGTGGAGAAATCTATCTGCCACTATCCTCCAATGATATGAGAGAAGGGACTGAGGAAACAGCTTCTGTTTCCCCACGCTAATGGTGTTTGAGATCTCAGGATACTAGTGAGTGTCTCCATCATGCTCTACCCCAGTGGTTCAAATTCACAGTACTGTCTGGATGGTTTGGTAGCAACATCACTCTAGTCCGCCTAACTGAGTAGGCTACTCCTCACTGTTGCCCAGAGTTTTCCTATTTGCATACCTAAAGTATTATACCTTTTCCTTCATACTCAAAGCTCTCATTCCCAGAACTGTTTGCTCTAGGAACTGAGCACAGATTGTACAGATAACAGATTTTGTCATACCGGCTTATCACAACTTCCCCAGTTTTAAGTCTCCAATGAAGAGATTTGGGTTCTCTTGACCACAGTTTTTCAGCAAACAGAATTACCTTCAACTACTACAGCAGAGACTACTAGCTTTGGGGGAAATGTCTGTACATGTGCAGGGAGGACTCTGAATTATCTGTTTTGCAGCCTTTCCATCATACATCTGTTGCTTTTCATCTATTTGTTTGTATGTTATTACTCATTGAATTCTATTACTATTTTGCTCAACAGTTAAGGATTAAAAGTCCACCTTCATGTTAGGAAGAAAGACACATTTTCCGGCATTATAGCCATAAATGGCTCTCCCCCCCTCTTCTGGATAATCTTAATTGATCTGACCAAGGTTGCTGAGAGTGAGTTTGGGCCGCAGTAAAAAATATCCGCCCCCCCCCCAACAGCAAGGGCAGATGGATTAAAAATCTGTACACAGGATATAAAATAAATGTGTGATCTTGTTTTTATGTTAATAATAAATATGATAATTTTTGTACCTGTTGAGACTATTCGGATCGTAATGACTAATATCAATAATATAAGCACCCACACAGTCGTTGCTGAACTAACCATACACTTTAAACATTAAACTTGCATGTGTAACATAACACAATGTGTATCACAAAACAGCTTTGTTGCATTTGTACAATGTTCCCTTAAGAAAACATGTAAATGCAACTGCGCATAATAGGATGAGACAGCATTGCCTTACTGTCAAAGCGCAGAAGTGAATGTTTGTATAGAGTCAGACATGCTTGATTCATGGCACAAGTTCGCAAGCCATTATTCAGACTTGTGGATGCATTGAACATGAAATATATACATATATATATTGTTCAGAATTACAAAAAACATATGCAGATAGTCGGGCTCAGGGGCCCCCTTCCAGACTGCTGGGGCCCAGTAATTCGTACCAGCCCCCCCCTTGTTGGCCCTGGGTCTAAGGCTAATATGAATACCATTATTTCCCATCCAGGTTTTTAAATGATGGCAAAGGAAGGCAGCAATACATAGTACTGTGTTTTACAGAAAAACCTAGAATATTGTTGTTTTTAAACATTCTGATGACCTCACATATGTATCACATTGATATGATCAATTCTGTTTGTGCGATATGTCAGCTAGAAGTGGAACAGGGAAGATTTAGGTGTATCTAGCCTACAGCAGTGGTATCAATAAGTATTTTCAGAAAGAAGTTATCAGATAGCTTAGCAATTAGCGAGGCCACTGGCAAGAAAAGTCCCCACACATTGCAGAACAATCCTCTTTCCTTGTAGTAGCATTCCTCTGCAAGTTTCTGGCAGGCAGCAGGGGCAGTGCCAGCTATCCATCTTGTGATCAGGTATGCAAGGTGTGTGCCACCTTTACTGTGCTCATTTAACTTCATATCCCTTTTAATAGAGTCATAGAAAGTGATGCCGCCATAAACAGTTCCAATAATCTCGACATTGCATTTGAATAGGTAGCCATAAAATAGTTTCTGGTTTATAAGAGCATAGCAGCTTTCTGCAACAAAACTTAGAACTGGAAATTTCTAAACCAGTTCAGGTCTGTGTTCATAGGAAGGTTTAGGAACCACCTACCTATCTGAAGAAAAAAGTCCAAGCTGAGCTCATATTTTTCCCGTAACTGACAGAAGAAAATAGTTCTTCATGTCTTGCATTGATGGCAAGGAAGTGCTCAGAGTCATCTCAAGCAACTTACTTCCAGATAGGTTGAGCAACAGGCTGCTGCAGCCTCTTACGCTTCAAATTAACTTCAACACGTACAGTTTCCTGTAATGTGTAAAATCTATTTTTGACATTTATGTTCCACAATAAAAAGCCAGTACAGGATTCACAAAGAAACATATTTAGAGGCTTTGCAGGGTCTTATGCTGCGACTCAATCATAGCTGTCAACTTTTCCCTTTTCTTGTGAGGAATCCTATTCAGAATAAGGGAATTTTCCTTTAAAAAAAGGAAACGTTGACAGCTATGGACTCAATATAAGCAGTCTCTCTCAACCTGCCAGAGCAGGGCAGATCATGGAGCACCCAAGTTTCAGATGCTGCAGCCTAGCCTATCCTGAACATGCTTCCAACCCCCTTTGAGGGGTTCCCACCTGGACAGAAGACATTCACTCGTGTATTAACGCTCCAGCAGTCCCTCTGACTCTGGATTCAGCTCTGGCTCAGGTTTGATTTAAAGTCTTCCCACCTCTACTATTCCTGCCTGCTGGTGGCATTACTAGGGATTCCTTCAACGGAGCAGGATCCAACCTAGATCAAGATCAAGCTACTTTTACTACAGTCATCGCCACCAAAACCAGCATGCCCAAGCAGAGGGCATCTACTTACCCTTCCTGGAACCTGCTAGGCTCCACAGAGGACTTGCTGTTCAATACTGAAAGAGAAGCTAGGCTTCATGAGCAGACAGCAGAGGTGAACAAGGCATCCTGCACGAGGAGCGAGCAACTTCCACCCTGATCCTACAAGAATCCAATGTACTCTTGTAAAGTGCTCTTTGGAGGGTCTGATCATCACTTGGCCGGTGAGAGTGGAGTGGCCTGGTAAGGATAACAAGCACCCCTGCTGCTCTCCCAAAGGTAATGTGCTGAAAGGCTATGCCTATCCAGTGTTTGAACTGGAGATGTCTGTGAATGCTCTGCTCCAGTATTGCTCCTGTGTCGTGCCGAGTCCTGTGGGCTGAGTGAGTACTGTATCAAGATGTCCAGCCACAGGATGTGCTGCAAAGAAGGGCAGGTGGTTCCTTTGGTCCTGGCACGCAGCAATTTCATGTGCAGCCCAACCCAGAGGCTTGACAAAACGGTCCTCATGCTAGCTGCTGATGGGATGTTGAATGCCAAGGCTTGTCTTCAGGGGCCTGTTTAGTGGTGTGGTGTGGTGCATGCAAGTCGACAAGCACATATTGGATCTGTCTGTGTCCTTCAACAACCAACCAGCCATCTGAAAGCAGTGAGTGCTGGGTTTGTGGAGATCAAAACAACCATGTTTCCAGTACAAGTTCCAACTAGTCCATACGTGGAAGATGCCAGGGTGCATCAGGTCTGAAGTCTTAATCATAGAATCATAGAATCATAGAATCATAGAATCATAGAGTTGGAAGAGACCACAAGGGCCATCGAGTCCAACCCCCTGCCAAGTAGGAAACACCATCAGAGCACTCCTGACATATGGTTGTCAAGCCTCTGCTTAAAGACCTCCAAAGAAGGAGACTCCACCACACTCCTTGGCAGCAAATTCCACTGTAGAACAGCTCTTACTGTCAATCAAGTCCCTTCTTCTACAGAGGTCAGCTCTGCTTCAAGCACTTCTCTTGCTCCTACGGGCATTGGAAACATTCCATGGAGATATTTTATAACTACTGCCCACTGATGAACAACCAGAATAGAGACTCTATCTAAAGCAGTGGTGGGGGCACCAGGAACTGCTGCAGTTCTTGCAGAAGGAAGTCCTCCTGTTTACCTACCACTAGAAGATGCCTACTGGTGCCACACTCAGGCTGGGGGTGTCCATCTGAAGGACTTAATGGGGAATCTTGCCTTCATGTTTGCACTTAATGGTCTTTATTTGTTTCTGCACAGTGATTTGGGGTGTGTGTGTTTGGGGGCTGTTCAGACTGGAGGGCCCCTCAAACAATTTTGCAGTTCCCAGATTTTGGTTTCTTCTTGCTGGTGAGAAAATGTGTTGAATGAAGATGCCTTCACCTTGGTTTATTTATCAAGGGCCCGTTTTTACCTGCCTTGCAGTACCGATGGCAATAATGCAGGTGTAATTGTGGGGTGTTGTTGTTGTTGTTTTGCAGTTGTCTTATAGTGTGTTTCCATTCATTTAACCCTCTATGGAATGAACTGATTGTTCAGCAAGTGTTCTTCATGTAAACAAAATCAGATTTCACAATTTACGCTCCAGGATTTTTACTAGTTCCTTTTTACACTCTTGCAATAGTTTTTAAGTTGCTTGAGATGAGATGAGATTTTTTCTTTCTTTCCAATCAGCTTTTAACATAATTGTGAATGGTGCTGGGAGCTGTAAAAAACAACAACCCCCCAAAAAAGTTTCCCAGTTGCAAAAGGCAGAATTTGCAACCCCAGAGGAGTAGACTTTTTGGATTTTGAAAATAGACCAGATCTTGGAGCTGCTATAGTTTTTGCACTTTAAAGTTGCACTGAAGAGGGGCTTGATAAAGGTTTTTAATCACCAAGTCACAATACTTAATTTTTTTTAAAAAAATAACTGAGCTGGTTTAAAGGGCTGCACTTTGATGGGGCAGGCAAAGATTCTCTAAAGTCCTGTTCTGCGGGGGGGGGGGGGAGAGAGAGAGAGAGAGAGAGAGAGAGAGATTCTGACAGCCTTTAAAGACTCTAGTAAGCCAGCAGCTCAGTCCAAAATAGATTGTACAGGGAGTTGAAGTTCTGATTCTGTTTTATTGTTCTTCCTCTTTTGGAAGATGTGTGCCAAAGGATGAGTGTTCTAGTTATCCCCCTTCTTCCTACTGAGTTGATGTTGCATATTCCAGCTGTTGTTTATGGAGCAGCAACCTCATGTATGACTATGTGCACATGTGGCCCTCTAGTGGACATTTTACAGCTGACAGGCAAGCATACATTGGTTGTCCAATGAAGTTTGTTGTTTGTTACAACTTTTCAGCAGATAATTCCTAGCAGAATAATCTGACGGAAACTTGTTACTTGTAAGCCACTAAAGTAAGTCCCATGGAACTCACTGGTATTACTTCTGAGTAGATGTGAACAGGATCGTGTTGTTGGTCACAATCAAGGAATGGGTCGGGGAAGTGATGTGTCTATATAAAGTCCATTTTGGATTGGGAAGGAGGCGCAGGGTAGTATTGAACTGAATTTTATTCAGACCAGACCTATTGAAATCAATGGACTTAACATAGCCATGGTCATTAATTTCAGTGGGGCTACTCTGAGTAAAACTCTGTTGAACAAGCATCTTATTTATTGAACACTCCACCCTGTTTTCCTTGCATAATGCTTATGCAGAGGTTAGATTATATCCACACTTTTTGAGCATTTGCTCTGATTTGTTTGTAGGGTGGTTATATAACAAAGAGTGTCCATCCTGCATTCATCCCAATATCCTTGTACAATGCTTAAACGTCTTCTTGTTAGTCATTTGTTCGCTCCACACTTTTCTCCATCACTTTCCAAGATGCACAAAACTCCTGCTTTTTAAAGTGTATTTGTTGTGGTAGGGTGACAGAGTCCTTTCACATCAAAAAATATAAAGTTCAGGTATGTGCTGAAAGTCTGGAGGTGAGTTATTTCTTGCGTTCTGATTGCAGCACAACTGTAGTCTAGACTATGTTGTTCTATAGCAACCTATTATGTGTGGGTGGTATTTGAAACCAGATTATAATCCCCAGTTTATTTTCACACACTCTGGGAGAGTCTCAGGGATGGGGGAGGGGAAACCGTACATAAATAGGTTTACTTCCCTTCACATAGTGTAAGCCAGATGTGAGCGACCTTTGGCCCTCCAGCTGTTCCTGAACTACAACTCCCATCTTCCCTGATCATTGGCCACACTTGCTGGGGTTGATGGGAGTTGGATGTCAGCAACATCTGGAGGGCCAGATGTTCACCATGCCTCTCAGATAAATGGTAACTTTCAAATAGGAAATGGCCTCAAAACAGCGAATCTGAAAATCTGTAGTCCTTATGTGCTATAGAGGCAGCAGGCACTACGATACAATACAATACAATACGATAATCTTTATTGTCATTGTCCCATACAGAACAACGAAACTGAAAATCTACATCAGTCATTCAGAAACCAACAAGCCTGCTATCCCAGCCTGGTTAGCCCCCTAAAAACTCTGATACCCCATAATTAAATATAATATACTCCCATAGAGACTACCTTACACTGGGTTTAAAACCAAAATCGCATTTGAATAGAAACTGTTTCTCAGGCGGCTAGTCCTTGTCTTTATCTTTGTCTATCCAAAATTAAGTATCATGGCATATCTGGCCCATTCTGTCAACGTACCATTTGTTGTCTGCAAAGAGAGAGAGCTGCAGTGGTCTGGATTTGTACATCAAAGGACATGGGAAGGAAGTATAATAGACAGTGTGAAATCTCATTGCACAAGAGCCATCTGGTGGACAAGGAAATAAATTACATGGAAGGCAAGATAAAATGAGTAGAAGCAGCAAGACTGCTAAGTGAGGGCTGGATGAGGAAGCATTTTCACACATTAAAGCATCTTTGCCCTGTTTTTCAGAAATGCATATCTATTCTACATTAACTTTGACCACACATTTCCATTGTACTGTAGAGATTTAATGGAGTTTCTTCTTTTTTGGCGATGACTCGTAGCCGAGTAAGATTGTCTTCCATAAACACGGTTTTAACAATGAGTCCGTACGTGACTGTGGAGGTCAATTCTGGATCCACACGTCCTTCCACAGTGGGAACATTGGCTGCCGGGCAGGAGCTGATCACGGTGTAGATTTGCCAAGGGTGCCTTCTCCTAGCACGTTTCTCCCTTGCGTCCTGAGTTCGAGTGTCTTCAAAGACCATGGAAAGCGTAATGCTGGTGGTCAACAAAAGAGGTGGAGTTTAAGGCCTCATGGCTACAATACCTCTCTAGTCACATGCAACAACTAGTGGTGTTGGATAGGTATTCCCACCTGCACCCCCAAAGACACATCCAGCCAATTCAGTGGAAGGCATCAAAATTCGGGTTCAACTACACCCCCAGATGAACATCTGTACTGTGGCTGTGCTCATAGAAGCCTCCTTACATACTCAGACTTCCCTCATTGGAACAGGACACTAGTATAAAAAATACTGTGCATGTCCCTAAACTCTGTGTACAAGGCTGCAAATGACATTTGCTAAATGAAAATTTAGTTATGCATGTAACCCCTTGATAAGATGGTCAGCTGTTAACATCTTGGCAACCTGTAAAGTGGATGTTCCCTGATTTTTTAGATTTTTGGCTAAGTGCAGATATATGATTCTAAAAAAATCTTCACCACTTGGCAGGCAACTGATTTACCACCATGAAATCATAAGCAGACACTGGTACATTACCTCCTGATAAACGATAATATTGCTGTGTTAGTACCTAGGAGTGAAAATATTCTCTGAACGTGAAAGAGGAGAATGAAATGGGCAGACAAGACTAGGTAGAGCTGAAGACAGATAACTCCCCTTCTCCCCCCTCCCCCATGGCAGTTTGAAAGAGGGGCCCTGCTCAAAGTGTGTATGCCTCCTTTGCAGCATTCCTCTGACTGCTATTATAATTAAGCCAAAGTAAGTGTAATTAAAGTACTGTAATCACAGTATTCTACCCATGCCTCCATTTCCCGCTTCCTCTGTTATTTTCCTGTGCCTACTTTAGATTGTAAGCCCCTTGATGTAGGGATCTGTTATACCAGTTCTTTGTAAAGTGCAATGTAGAGAGATGCTGCAACAACAACAATGTGCATGCCCACTTTTGCCTCTGCTAAACCCATTTTGGAGGGTTTTGCATTGTTCCCCAAACCTGCAAAACCTGTTTGACAAGAGGTGAGAACGGAGCAAAAGAAGTATGTCTCAAACCAGTTTCAACTCTCTGAAAAACGGTTGCCTGAGATCCTATACCCTCTCCAGCATTTCCTTATACCTTCCTAGAAAGCCGCACCAGTTTAAGGTTCGATTAGACTTTAATGGATATGCCGCCTTTCCAAAGACGAAACAAAAAACAAAACAACTGCCGCAGCAGCAATCCCCAAAAGCAAGCAGCAGCCCTCTGTCCAACGGCATATATCAGAGAAGCTTTGAATAACTGACACCTTCCTCCACACCAGAGAGGCTCCACTTTATAAAACAGATCCACCACGGCAAACCCCTGTCGGTTTCCCACCTCAGACAGGAGGAGGGCACCCCACCATTAGACTGAATGAGGCAGTTCACCTCTCTGCTGCCACATTTTTGGATGTTATTAAGGGGCAGCAAATTGCTGGTTGATTAATAAAGTTTCTCCTCCACGGCCACCTCCAAGTTCAAGCTGCCTCTGCGCATGATCTAACCCAAGTATCCTGGGGTTCACCTCTCCATCGGCATCCTTTAAATAGCTGTACCCCAAGTGACTGCTTCCTCGTCTACTTGGGAAGTCCACTGATTTCTAAGGCTGGTTTCATAAGTATTAGGGGGAAAGTCCCATTGAATTCAGCGGGAGTTACTTCTGGATCGCATCGTGCTTGTCCTATATTTACCTAAAGCAGGTCCAGACTCCAGAGCATTGCTACGGGCGAGAAAGCATTACATGGGGGAAAAATACTGGGTGTGGGATGATGATTATGAAGAAGAAGAAGAGGAGTTTTGGATTTGATGGGGGTTTTAACTCCCAAGTACAAAACGTGCTTGGGACTGCAGCCTTATTAATTCCCAGTTTACGATGCAGTTAAAATTTGTATATGAAAAATGTCTTCTGCCACTAATCATAGGGGGTCCACCAATGGAAGAGGGGGGAGCTATTTGTTGGCAGCAGCCGTCACGCAGCTCCCCACCTCTCCGCTTATAAAGCCCCTCTGGCACCGTCCCCTTCCTGACAGGGGCTCTTCTGGAGCCAACCCCCCCTCCCCACAAAAAATAATAATAAATAAATCTGGTCCCAATATGAATGGTAGGGGAGAGGAGACCCCCGCTGCTCAGTTCTGGCTGGTTTCTGCTGTCCGCCCAGCGGAGTCATCAGAGGGTTAAGCTGTCAGCTCTATAATGTTAAACAGGTGTCAAAAGGCGCCTCCATATATCTGCAGATTGAAATCAAATTCTTTGCCGTATAAAAAGATAAATTACCCAGGCGATTCCCGCCTCGTCCCACTCATCAGGCCAGCGCCAGACGGCGAGCAATTTTTTTTTTAAATGTGCTAACGACCTAATCAAGCAATCAAGTCGGAGAAGATTGCGGAGTGACCCCCGAGCATCCATCTGCCAGCGAGCCCACCCCGCCACCCTCCATTCATTTCCATTCCGCCGGGGGCAGAATTTGCTTTCCCTGGAAAGGGAAAGGGGAGGGAGGGAAGGGGAAGAGAGAAAAGAAGAGCTATTGGGGAGGGGGGGCGAGGAGAGAGTAAAAAAAAAAAAGAGAGAGAGAAAGATTCCTAAACAAATTAACACCCAATTTTCCAGCCTAATTAGTTAAATGAGAAAAAGCTGGTGGCGTGAGGGCGCGCGGGGCTGTGTCACTGCAGGGAGGGGGCGCCTGCGTCGTGGAGAAGCGAGCGGGAACTTCACCGCCACGGCATTAATTAGCGCGGGTCAATGGCGCCGATCCCCGGGGAGCAGCCGCTTTAATTTCCCGTGATATTTCAGTGCCTGAGGCCCATCGATTCAAACTGAAATTAACTTATTTTTCAATCAGGCCCGGGCTGCCCCTGGGGCTGACTCTTCCTTTGCCTCCTCCTGAATAGACCGCGAGCAATTTTTCATCTCGAAGCTGATGCTTCTCTCTCTCTCTCTCTCTGTGGCGGGAAAGGAGGGGAAGAGAAGAGGAATGAGAAATGGGAGACGCGAGCAAGCAAGCAAGCAAGCGCTAATAGATTTCTGCCACCAGCCTCACGGGTCACGCCGCGGCGAGGAGACACTCGCGGCTGCCAATTTCGGGGCCTGCTTGTGCGCCTCGGGCTGGGAATTCAAGGCGGGCTACG